>NC_069501.1:705732759-706053592 GCF_027579735.1 Bombina bombina | reverse complement strand
TTTAGCTGCCGGCAACTTTGGTAGCTTACGGCTCCATTTTTAAGGACTTAATGAAAGCGAGCCCTTAGAAGTGCTAACTTCAGGACTTCTGATATAATGAACTTGCTAACTTCTTCTCCCCATAGATTTCTATGGGGCAAGTTGAAAAAAACGAATCCGACATTGCGCTAGGCCAACCTTCGCTAAATCCGAAAGTGTGCTAGGAATAGTTTACATTTCTATGTTCTTCAAATAGAAGAAAATAATGTTAGTTTTATTTAAAAAAAAAAATATATATATATATATATATATATATTTAGTGCTGTGGAATCTGTTGGCGCTCTACAAATAACCGATAATAATAATAATTATATATATATATATATATATATATATATATATAGCATTCTTCTTCAATCAAGGACTGCACTTACTGGATTTCGGTAGTGAAAAAAACAGTGAAACTTAGATGTACTAAGCCCCTCCCATCAAACAATTCCAAGAAATTGCGCCAAAAATGTGTTTCCATGACAACATCATAGTTGTCTGGTTACAAACACATACCAACAAAAAAAACATTTAAATGCATGGTGAATCCCCATCTAAAAAATGTAAATTGCATCAGTGTATCAAACCCTAGTGTGTATACATATCATTCATATATGGTTAGTACCAGATTTATCGTCTAATCCACATTTCTTAATTTCTATAGTTTCTAGATAGTATCATTTTACATATGTTAATTTATGTGTCTCACAATCAATTAACAGATACATTAAATGCCAAGTGGGTGCCAGTGGATACAAAAAATATAATGACCGTTAAGAACATGTCAGGATGTAGAGTAATAAAATGTTTAATCACGTCAGATATATCCTGTCATTGTGCAGCTCGCTATCCTCTAAGCACTGTGTATATCGTGATAAGACATCTGATGTATAGAACAACATTGAATGGACAGTCTTAAATTCATGCTACTAAATCAAAATAACTGCTTACCTGTTTAAGGTGCAATTTGGCAATATTAGATTGTATGTCGCTAAGAAATCTCCCCAGCTCAGTAACGGATCAGGCGTAATTGTTACAGGTCCGACGTATGGGTGGCTAGAGGTCGATGCACATGGCTAATTTGCATAAAGCAGTGACGTATGTTCAAACACCAAACGTTTAAAAGTGCTATGCATCCACCCTCACTAACCAAATCATAGACCACTATATGTCCCCAAGCTAAGTGCTCCCATAGATCCGCAATAAACGTATATTTATAAATCAAAAGGATTGCTTATGGTAATATTCAAATAACAGACAACACGCCAGAATGCTATATACATTCCACATTAGTGTCAGATTGTTGCGTGTGCCGGAGTCTATGTTAAGCAGATATGTATTAATATGTGTGGAGCTGGGGGATATGTCACTATGTGGATATCTGGCAGATGTGGGAGAGGTATTTTATGTGATTATCTGCAATATAGACCTAATGTATACATCCAGATATAAAGAGGGGCAACTCGTGTGCACTGTGTCCTCCTAGTACAATAAACTATTGTTCAATATACTAGATGTTTAATGTAGCATGCGGCCACTGACAGGTAGTTTGTGCATATCAGCCCTCTGGGAGTACATATGTGACTAAAATAAATCTTTGGCATGCGCTTAATATTATCATATGTGTACATATATATGATGCGATAAATCAAGGGCTACAGCCAAATCTACTTATTAAACTCTCCCCATTAAGGTATCAGCAAGTCTAGGTCATATCATAATTACAGTCAGGTGTAAATTCCAAACATAGTCCATGTGTCAACCCAGCTAGGGGGGTGAGATTAGACCTCATCTATAAAATCATTGGTCTATCTACTGACAAGCGACAATCATGGTAAATGCCCAGACCTTGTGTCAGAGTATAGATGTCTCTTACAGCTGGACCTCAAAGTATTGTTATATCATTGGTCCACTGTTAACAAATGGCAATCAAGGTCTGAGAGTAGAGTGTCATATAAGGCAATGTTCAGGTAGGTATCAGAGTCAGATTTTATGGTTCCATATGAGGCATTGGCGATACAAGATATGCAAACTGCACCTAAGTCAATGATCCAGCTTTGTCCTCTCCTATGTGGTACCCTATTATATAGTTATTGCTATTGTGTCAGGTCAGTCTCAATCATATTGTGCCGAACCAAGATCATGCTATATGTGCTCTATGATATTTGCTGGCTCAGACCTAGTGTGGACCCCACTATAGCATGGAATCCACTCTGGTCCGATATCCCAGATCATAGGATAGCTTCAACGTTATTAAAGGTTACTCACCCGGGTTCAGAGAAAACAATGCCAATCATTAGACATGTTAAGGCCTTGCCGATGTAGGGTACCCAGTCAATATATCCATCGAGATTCCAGTTGGAGTGTTCTATCCCGATCACCTCTCCGTTTCAAGGGGGGGACATGATCAATCAGAATGAAACATAAGTCAGTTACCTTGTGCTTAGCATGCAAAAAATGTCTCGCTACTGGTTGGTCGGAAACTCCTTTATCAAGTACATTGCGTATTGCAGATCTATGATTAGCCATCCGCAGGCGAGCATTATTAATCGTCTTTTCGACATAATATTGACCACAGCAACAACTGAGTAGGTAAATCACATGACTCGTGGTGTACGTGATAAAGTATTTGATGGTAAATTTTTGAGTTGTGTGAGGATGTCGGAAGGTTCTGCAGGGGATCATGCCGTTGCAAGTTGTACACCTGTACATCTAAAGCAGTCAGTTTTCTTTGTCTTTAGTCATTGTAGTTTTTGGTAACAGTGTTGTGGGTCAGTGAACATCAGTCTATCCCTCAGACTTCATCCACGTTTATATCCCATGATTGGTGGGTCCATCATTCCAAATGCCACACTCCGTTCGTAGGCGCTCAGTGTGTAGAAAAATTCCATTCACCTCTCTCTTTCTCTCTCTTTCACCGTGCTGTGTTTTCACTGTCGCTGCCGCTGCAGCAATACTTTGTCTCACCTCCTCAGCGCTCCCCATGGGAGCTGTGATCAAGACAAAGGTTCTGGTCCGACTGGTGCAAATAGGATGTATACAGGGAACTTCACCTCTTTCCCTCAGTAGAAAAATCTGTAGAACAACCGGAATCCTCGCACTCAAAAAGGGTTAGTAGAAAAGGGTGAAAGTAAATAAAGTACCGCCAGACTAAGGCTTAAAAATATAAAGCTCCTTTATTTGAAAAATACATAAAAGGCATACACGCCAACAAGGTGACAAGGTCATTCCAAATGGTAGGGTCTTGTCTGATTCAAGGATCTCCCATCTCTTTCTGATGTTGTTAGCCAATGCCTTCTTTCCCTTATTATATGTGGCGGTAAAAACCATCTTAGTCTTGCTCTTATCCTTGGGTTGAGTGTCCAACTCTCTGGGTTTAGATGTGATCTCCTGATCTCCTGTATGACCTCGTTAATAAGGCTATTTCTGTATCCTCGTTGGAGAAATTTGCATCATCTCTAGCTGTTGTTCCTGGTTTATTGTTTCGGTATTATTCCTCATAACTCTTATAATTTGAGACTTAATGATAGCCTTATGGGTAGGAGGTGGATGGTTACTGGAAGCCTCAAGTAGGGAGTTTCTGTCTGTCGGCTTAGTATAGAGAGTTGTGTATAGTTTACCTTGCTTCTCATAGATTCTTAGGTCCAGAAAGTCAATGTACCCATGATCGTATTTGAGTTCAAATTTAATCGAGGATTCTTGGTTATTCAGTTGTTCAACCCAACCAGTTAGTGCTTCTTTAGGTCCTTACCAGATGAAGAAAACATAATTGATGTATCTTTTTAAGCATCTAATGTGCTCATGGTTATATACATCCATAGTTCCCTTCTCATATTGCTCCATAAAGAGGTTAGCGTAAGACAGGGCCACATTTGACCCCATGGCTGTCCCCATGAGCTGTTGGTAAAAGTTCTCAAAACGGAAATAGTTCAGTTTCAGACATTTATCAAGGAGTTTCAGAATGAAGGTGATGGGTGGACCTACATAGGGGAAGTGGGTTAATGCTGTCTCTACTGCACCAAAACTGTCTGTGTGTGGGATGACAGTAGAGAGGCTCATTACGTCCATTGTCACTAGTAGGTCGTCGTTATTGATTTTTTCCAAAGACTTCAGTGTTGTGATTAGATCCCCAGAGTCCCTAATGTAAGAATCCATCAATTTAACCAGCAGTTGTAGGAGGGCATCAATGAATTGGGCCAATGGTTGTAGCAGATACAATTGGTCTGCCAGATGGGTTTAGTTGATCCTTGTGTATCTTTGGCAGTGTATAAAAGATAGGGTGAATGGGATGTGTTGTAGTTAGAAAATGGTATTCATCTATCCAGTTATTGTTAAATGCCTCCTCCAACGCCTCATCGATCCCTTTTTTGAAGTCCTTTGTTGGGTCCCATAGCTTTTTGTAGGTTAGATTATCACTTAGTTGTCTCAAGATTTCATCCCTGCATTGGTCATACTCCATTATTACAATGGCCCCACCCTTATCGGCCAGCCGTATCACAATATCAGAGTCAGTGGCTAGTGCTTTTAGTGCCTGTCTTTCAGCTTTGGTAAGGTTTGGTCTGTGTTCATCCATAGAAATCAGCCTGGTGTATGTTTTGATACTTGTTCCACTAGTGGTTGATTTAAATCTGTTTCTAGGTTTGAATCTTTTTATTTCAGCTTCTGTTGCAATATCCCCAAAAAGTTCTTTGATCTCTGCTTTGTCAAGTGTCCTGTTGCTGATATTGATGACAATATTGGGATTCGCTATCTTGGTGGTAGAGGTGGTCTTCCGCCCGCAGACGCCTCGGCCTTGTGTGTTGGCTGACCTGGTGGTTACCCCTAAAAATGAGGCATTAGGTGTTGTAAGTCCTTGATCCTGTTGGTGTTGCTCAGTGTAGCCACCCTCAGTGTCAGATCCCGAGCTGCTGTCCACAGTATTGAGGAACCTGGATCTATAGTTACATTGTCTTCTTGGTCTCTGTGTATTACAATGGAGCCAGGAGTAGATTCTTTTGTCTTTATAATCATTATCCACCGTGATGATCTTTTGGTTTTTAAAGGCCACTAATTCTCTCTTATAGTCGTTTACATGTTTCGTGATCTTGTCCAACCATGCATCACTGCAATCATCCTTCAATGTCTGCATTTTGTTGATATTGAATTCCTTTAACTCATCTCTCACGGTGATTAGAATATTAGTACATTCCTCGATTACAAGTAATATTAAGTCCATAGAACTTTTGTTCAGGATCTGGCACCATCTTAGGCAGAAGTTTTTATTATTTCTTCCAATCATAGGCTGATTTCTGATCCTAAATCCCCTTGGTATCTTATTCTTTCTGTAGTATTTGGATAGACGGTATGTAGTTCCAAGTCTGTTTCTCTTTTCTTCAGTCTCCCCAAGGTATTATAGATGGTCTGTGGTGTTTCAGTGTAGTCAGTTTCAGTTACATCTGAATCAACTAATATCCTTAGAACATCCTCTGTAGTATAAGCAAAGGTTTTTGTAGTAATCTCATCATCGGGTATCTCAGATTCCAATGGTGCATCTGCCATTGTCGTTTCCTGCATTTCCTTCTGGTGTATCCACCTGTCTGCCATATAGGTACTTGTAGAAAGTGAATGATATGTGTGTTGAGAAAACACCACGTGTGCTATATATAGTAGCAAAGGCTCAAAAACCAGATGAGATGCAACAAAAGGTAAGGCTCCAGCAGTGTTGGAGCCCACAGATGGTGTGAGGGCTGATGTAGTTAGTAGTCGTTGGGTGTCAGATAAAATAAATAGTTCATATCTCCCATGTGTATCTGCACTCACAATTCAGCTGGGTCATCAACCAGGGTGCAAAGTCAGTATATCAATAGCATTCTTCTTCAATCAAGGACCGCCCTCACCAGATTACAAGTGGTGCATAACTAATTTGTTTGCTCGTGCGCTAACTGCGCTCAAAGTAAAAAACTTGCTGCAGCCAGGTTAGCACATCTATTACAAGTTGAAGGTAAAAAGTAAGTGCAAGAGCAAAATATTATGGTTCGCTTTCATTGAGCCGTAATTAGGTTTGCGTGAGCTTGTAAACGGAGAGATATGCTGTCGGAGACAATTTCGTTTATCGACCGCTTCCAATGATGCGTTATACCTCAATTTCAGTAGCCGGACTCCGGCTGCCGAAATTTATTTCGTGTCTCATAGAAAGTATTAGAGGACCTTAAGAGATAACTTATACCAGGTTTCCAATGAAAGTGCAAACCGTTAATACACTGTCGGAGACTGTCGATACATTGACAAAAATTACACCCAGCTCAAGTAAAAGAGGATAAAGGAGTTTTTCAGACCTGGTTCCCATTGAAATTTTAATTCTTGCAAAAAATGCAAGTGTTTCAATGTAGAAAAAAACTGAAATATGTAATATTTATTGTTGTCCCATGTATAGGAATAGCTGCAAGCACATATCCTCAAAAATCAAACTAGACCTATGCCTAGGGCAGTAATACATATTACATATATTCATAAAGTGGAAAATATAATTAAATTAAAAAAATTGTATTTTGTTATAGTTAAAAAAAAATATGTTTTATAAATAAGTGTATTTTTGCTTTTGTTTCTCTTTACAGGAGTGCAGACGTTAAACGTAAATGTTATAGTGTAAGGTTGGGTTAACATAGCAACTAATTGATTTTTAAGAAATCTGATGTATGATGGAAGCGTTAACACAATGTTAACTTACACGTGTGCAAAAAGAGCGACTGCACGCTATGCGCAAAATATTTAAATGGAAACCTGGTACTAAAATGGAGCCATAAGCTACTTTTAGCAGCCTACAACTTCGGTTGCTTACGGCCATTTTTAATGACTCAATAAAAAGCGAGCCCTTAGAAGTGCTAACTTCAGGACTTCTGATATAATGAACTTGCTAACTTCTTCTCCCCATAGATTTCTATGAGGCAAGTTGAAAAAAACTAATCCGACATTGCGCGCTAGGCCAACCTGCGCTAAATCCGAAATTGTGCTAGGAATAGTTTACATTTCTATGTTCTTCATATAAATAATGTTCGTTTTATTTATATATTTATATATTATTTTATTTATATATTTAAAGGGACATTTTACACTAGATTTTGCTTTGCATAAATGTTTTGTACATGATCCATTTATATAGCCCATCTGGTAGTGTTTTTATAAAAATGGTCAGTTTTGCTTATTTTTTTTTAGGAACATTGTCCTGATTTTCAGACTCCTAACCAAGCCCCACTGTGTCTGATGTATACGGTCGTTTACAAACTCCTGCTATGTTCTGTTATGTTATCTGTCTTTTCATATGCAGGGAAGGGGGGGGGGTATCTGCTCTTTTTGTTTGCCGAGCCCCTTTCACAGGGAGTCCCAGACTACCTCATCAACAATGCTAAACTGAGAGCCACTAAGTAAGTTTTTAAAAAGGTTTTATACTGGATTTTTAAATTAGTATCTGTGCATTTTCTTCTTTATAGTAGTGTCTATTACATGCAGTTATATGAAAATTGGTGTATACTGTCCCTTAAAAAAAAAATCTTCCTTTGTAGTATCTTTAAAAATAGTCAAAAACAGTCAATGTTTCAGCTTACATGCAAGCCTGTTTCAAGACATCTTAATTCAAATTATTCATTTGATATTATGTAGTTTTCATAAACCAAACTGTGTATCTCCTTGTCAGTTTCATGCTGCCTCAGCATATATATATATATATATATATATATATATATATTTAAAAATTAAAATAACTTTTTTTTCTATGTGAAGAACATAGAAATTTCAAGTATTTCTATTCAAAACGCATTAAAACTGTTTTAGAATAATATTGGATGTTTAAAATGATTTGACTGGGAAGGGCGCAAAAGTGTATATATATATATATATATATATATATATACACACTTCTCCAGAAACGCCTATGTTACAGATGTGAAACTTGCTGTGTTAACTGCTGCTGTGACCTAGATTTATGATTGTTTAAGGAAAATGCCTCGGTCACATGATATGGCCTTCATTTTGGATTGTACGAAAATCTTCAAACATCTTCTCTGAAACCGCTGAGTGGAATGAAGCACAATTTTGCATGTTTGCTCCAGGTAAGGTCATCTACCATGTTTGTTTAAACTACGATTTTTTTCAAAATCAACATGGCTGCCACGAGACATTGTTCAATTGCATCATTGTGCAGTTTTTGTACTATTTTTATACTATTAAACTGTGTTACAGTGTAGTAGACACATGGGGGGATATTTATCAAAGGTCTGGCGGACCTGATCCGACAGTGCGCATCAGGTCCGCCAGACCTCGCTGAATGCGGAGAGCTGCTGGTGCAATGCTGCCCCCTGCAGATTTGCGGCCGCCAGCAGGGAGGTGTCAATCAACCCGATCATACTCGATCGGGTTGATTTTCGGCGATGTCTGTTCGCCTGCTCAGTTCCAATCAGCCAATAGAATGCGAGCTCAATCCTATTGGCTGATTGCATCAGCCAATTGGATTTTTTCACCTTTAATTCCTATTGGCTGATAGAATTAGTTGGACTTTTGGAAAGCTGCGGTAGTTACGTTGCGTTACGGCCAAAAAAGTGTGCGGTGAAGCTAAACCTGCAAGACCTGCAAGACTCGTAATAGCAGCGGTAGAGAAAAAGAGCCTTAACACTGCTTTTTCACTTATACCGCAAAACTCGTAATCTAGCCGTAAATAATGGTATAAAACATAAACAATATTAAAAAAATACTTCACAATAAGGTGTTTCACATTGGCTAAACATATGCAAAGAGTGGGGTGGGTAGTGGGTGGGATCAAAAGTGGCGAGTACCATTTTGGGCACGCTAGTATCTTAGGGCTTGAAATTTTAAAGCCCTGCATATATATCTGCTGCACCAATGGTAGTTCAACCCCTATGAACAGAGTCACCTCTTCATAAATTAATTTGTTGGTGTTAATTTCTGTTAAAAAGTAATACATACAATTACAAGGGATTATTTTCTTTAAATGACAGCCATTACATCTTGGTAATCTTGTGTAATATTTTTGTGTGCATAGTCTGGTCTCCAACTGCATACAGAAATTCCCCAGGAAAAAATAATAATTTTATTCCAAGTACTATAAACCAGAGACAGCAGCTTATAAACAGACTGCTGGAATTATTAGAATTGATTTAGCAGGATTGTGTTGCTTGGTTATTTCCAGCAAAATGCCACAGCTGACCTCAGAAGTAAGCTCTTTGGGATTTATTGTGAGCATAACTATAAAGGTCACTTAGAAATATACTCCAGTTTCTGTAAATAATAGAACATAATGAAAAAAGAAATATATCTACATTTTAACACTTAAAACCTTGGCTGATATTAAAGTTATAAGGTGGAAACAGGTTATACACAACTGGAAAGAATATGAATGGAATTAAAATAATAGTCTAATAGTATAAAAACCAAAATCATAGTTGGTGCAGATTTGATTAACCATTTTACTGGCAAATTAAATGTAAAAGACCAGAGGAATACATATTTATTCTTAATTTATAAGTAAACAAATTCTGAGCATGATTATAAGCCATCTACAACGTTCTACCATATGTAGCAGATAGATCATATTATTATGTAATTCTGCATTCAACGGAAACAGAAAGTTCACAGTTCACAGGATCTTATAATATATAATAAAAACATGTTGCTGACGATGCAGAAATGAATTAAAACAAGAGGCAGATTTTAGTGTTAATTTGGAGTAAATTCCGGTAAATAGAGAATTGCCATATCTAAGGGAGGAGCCTAGGGCAGGTGGCGGTGGGCAAGTAGAAGCAGGTGATGGCGGGATGCTTTATGCTTGTTTAATGTTGTGTTATTGGGTGTTAGATACAAATCTAAGTATGGCTCCACAGAAAGCTTGTTACTAATTATTTTAAAGTCCAACTGACATCAGCTGATATATCTAAAATGATTTATGCTGCATCTGGAGCGCCACAAACACTGCATGTAGGTACAACTATTGAAAAATAAAAAAATGTTGTTATGCATTTCATTCCCAAGCCTAAACTGTTCAGAGATTTAAAGAGACGTTTATCAGCTGAATAAAAACTAAACCTAGATGTTTTGAATCAAAACGATATTTGTTAATCCTGCATGAGTGGTCTTGAAAACCACTTGCGAGTAACCTGAACCCATGCTTGTTTTGTGCGCGACTGTAAATCCCTATGCAGGGATTCAGCAGCTGCACAGGGAATTCAGCTAATTAGTTCTAAATGCAGGTTATACAAGAGTCATTTTTACACAAAGAGCTATAAACAAGCGTCTTCCTTTCCATGGTATTCATTTTTTTATCATCATTAAATAATCATACTCTCACTGATTACCTTATAGCCAACTAATATAAAAATACTAATTATACTTATCTGTTAATGCTGTTTGCATGAATAGGTTTACGTTCTGTTTGCCAGTAGGGAATAACCTTTTTATTTCAATTTCACATTTGAATTGGTCTTTACTTAGTCATATACAGGTGACAAGTAGTAAAAAGGCAGCACATTGCTACAGACAATGATTTAAACACAGAGACAAATACCTTCCCCCCCCCCCAATGTTTTTATTGAGGTTTAACTATATGTACAGACTAGACAAAGTAATAAGATATGCAAGATACATGATACATACATCAATATCACAGCGGTTATATAAAAAGTGTAGTTGGAACTCTTCTATACACAAAAAAAAACGGTGTAAAACCTCATTTTTAGATTTTGTTTCAAACTGAAAACCTCCTGTTTTACACACAGGGCCACTTTTGGCCCTCCTGAATAGTAAGGTAGATTATAACATAAAGTAACTAAAGCAGAAGAGATCACTTTTGGATCTTATTATATAGGTATAGCCTTAGTCAGGAACAAAAAATACAAACATGAGCCCTTCTATAACTGAATCAAATATAGGTCACTCTCTTGGAACATGACTGCAACAGAGTTAACATGGAAGGGATAAACACATAACACAAGGGCGGCCACTCATGACTATAAAGATTATAGTTGTTTGGCACATAGGAAAAAATGAAAATTAAGCTTGCAGCAAATATATAAAAGGATATAACCATCATAAAATATTATAAAGCTGAATTAATTATGAGTTGCAAACATCAAGTGAGGATAGGCTCAGCTGCAACAGAGATATCAGTAAACTTATATTAGTGCCAAAAGCATATATAAATATTGCGGAGGCTCCTTGTGTAACAGAAGATTGTAAGCATTAAATAGTAGCAAAATATATATGCAATGTAGGTTCTATTAAAGTATCTGATCAGGATTTCCATGTCAGAGAAATACAGTATGTGTAGATCTTAAAAATGTGAGTGACTATACTCCACAGTCCGGTCATAGACAGGGAGGAAAAGCATCACACATGTAAAAGGAGAATAACTAGCAATACATTACACACTGTATTTTGGAGACATAACTACAGTAAAAAATCTTATCATTGAATAATCTCTAAGTCAGGCACTAAGTTAGCCGTAATTGCCTAAAATAAATATTCATCATATCCTTTCGAGATGTAGAATGGTGAAGAATGAGGGTAATAATCAGGAGTCTGTAGTTAAATTATAAGGGGAACACTGTGACATTTAAGGCACAAAGAGTAATCAATAGAAGCTAAAACAAATTTGGATTTGGAAACCTCTTACTGAGAAAACAATTATAACTGTGTACTATACATAAATATTAAATACTAGTTGGTGAAATATTTGATAAATCACCAGGGTACTAATATTTTACTCTCATGTACTAAAGCGATTAACTGATAAATCTTTTTACATCTCATTTTAGTTAGGGTTAACTGTGCACTTTTGACTAGCAGAGGAAAATAACCTTAGAGTCCCTCACAATAGTAGGGCATAGTTAGACAAATACAGTTGTCTGTCCCACATTAAAGTGATATAATCTAAAGCATATCTGGGTATACCTTATTGAACTGCCCACTATCAATTTAAATGTAATACAATAGAATGTCCATTCTGCACTACAGTATACATATTAAACATACATATCGAATAAACAATTTAAAGAATACTCCCTTGCTGAGCTACAAAGTAAAACCTTATATATAATAACAGACAGCATGACAAACAATCAAGTTATAAACTTATAAAATAAAAAAAAACCAGAAACAATATATATCACCAATAATTAGATTAGAATAAAAGGATCCTAATGGGCCCCAGCATAATGTGAGGCATATCACATATCTGTGACATAAAGGGCCATATAAGTAAAAAAATGATATGCTCTAATCCATTAAAGTATGCAATTTTAAGACTATCAACCCTAGACTACTGTGTGTTTAACCAGCACAAATTTATTGAAGACATTAGGAAATCATTCACAATGCTGGCTGGAAAACGTACGTGAACCCTTGAATTAAGTAACTTGTAGATCCTCCTTTAGTAGGAACAACCTTCACCAAACATTTCCTGTAGCTTTCTTATAAGACTTGCACAACTTTGAATTTTGGACTATTTCTCCCTACAAATCTGTTTCTGTTCACTAACATTTCTGGGTTGATTGCACAGCCCTCTACAGGTTATGCTTGGCCATTGCAAATCACAAATCTTTTTCAGCCATTCTTTAGTTGATTACTTGTGTGGTTTGGGTTGCATCACCCACCCATTGAGGTCATAGACTGCTGCCCTGAGAGTCTCCTGTAAAATGTCTTCATACACGTTTGAATTCATTGTCTCCACAATAATTGCAAGGTGGTCTTGAGAAATTTGAGACATGCTGCAGTATTTTTTTTAGACAACAATGGTCTCCTTTGTGGTGTCCTTCCATTAAAACTATTCTTGTTCAATGTTTTTCGGATAGTGGAAACATCAAGAAAGACTATTGCAGTTTTTAGTTGTCTGGAGGTCTTTCACTGTTACCCTTGGGCTCTTACTCACCTCTTTCAGGATTGTCTGTTGTGCTCTTGGAGTGATCTCTGCAGGACACTGACTCCTAGTGAGTGTAGCAACAGTTTGCTCCATTTGTAGACAATGGGCCCGATTACAAGTGGATTGCTAATTAACGCTTCCTCTCAAGCGTTAACTGGGCTAGAAGTAAGTTTTTTTTTTATCAGTGCGTTGGGTTACGCTCATATTATGAGTTGAAAGCAAACCGTTTTCGCTTCTGTGTTAACACAATGAGTGCAAAAAAACAAACTTAGAATACCCTGTGCATCATAACCTATTCCCCCATAGAAGTCAATGTAGCAAAAAAACACCATACTTGAGCGCTAACACAATCGCATATTCTCATGTGCACTAACCTGACATGAAAATATGAATATTTCAGATTCCAATGTTCTTCTTTTATTCACATAGAAGAAATTATTAGGCAAATGAGTATTTTGACCACATCATCCTCTTTATGCATGTTGTCTTACTCCAAGCTGTATAGGCTCGAAAGCCTACTACCAATTAAGCATATTAGGTGATGTGCATCTCTGTAATGAGAAGGGGTGTGGTCTAATGACATCAACACCCTATATCAGGTGTGCATAATTATTAGGCAACTTCCTTTCCTGTGGCAAAATGGGTCAAAAGAAGGACTTGACAGGCTCAGAAAAGTAAAAAATAGTGAGATATCTTGCAGAGGGATGCAGCACTCTTAAAATTGCAAAGCTTCTGAAGCGTGATCATCGAACAATCAAGCGTTTCATTCAAAATAGTCAACAGGGTCGCAAGAAGCGTGTGGAAAAACCAAGGCGCAAAATAACTGCCCATGAACTGAGAAAAGTCAAGCGTGCAGCTGCCAAGATGCCACTTGCCACCAGTTTGGCCATATTTCAGAACTGCAACATCACTGGAGTGCCCAAAAGCACAAGGTGTGCAATACTCAGAGACATGGCCAAGGTAAGAAAGGCTGAAAGACGACCACCACTGAACAAGACACACAAGCTGAAACGTTAAGACTGGACCAAGAAATATCTCAAGACTGATTTTTCTAAGGTTTTATGGACTGATGAAATGAGAGTGAGTCTTGATGGGCCAGATGGATGGGCCCGTGGCTGGATTGGTAAAGGGCAGAGAGCTCCAGTCCGACTCAGACGCCAGCAAGGTGGAGGTGGAGTACTGGTTTGGGCTGGTATCATCAAAGATGAGCTTGTGGGGCCTTTTCCGGTTGAGGATGGAGTCAAGCTCAACTCCCAGTCCTACTGCCAGTTTCTGGAAGACACCTTCTTCAAGCAGTGGTACAGGAAGAAGTCTGCATCCTTCAAGAAAAACATGATTTTCATGCAGGACAATGCTCCATCACACGCGTCCAAGTACTCCACAGCGTGGCTGGCAAGAAAGGGTATAAAAGAAGAAAATCTAATGACATGGCCTCCTTGTTCACCTGATCTGAACCCCATTGAGAACCTGTGGTCCATCATCAAATGTGAGATTTACAAGGAAGGAAAACAGTACACCTCTCTGAACAGTGTCTGGGAGGCTGTGGTTGCTGCTGCACGCAATGTTGATGGTGAACAGATCAAAACACTGACAGAATCCATGGATGGCAGGCTTTTGAGTGTCCTTGCAAAGAATGGTGGCTATATTGGTTACTGATTTGTTTTTGTTTTGTTTTTGAATGTCAGAAATGTATATTTGTGCATGTTGAGATGTTATATTGGTTTCACTGGTAAAAATAAATAATTGAAATGGGTATATATTTGTTTTTTGTTAAGTTGCCTAATAATTATGCACAGTAATAGTCACCTGCACACACAGATATCCCCCTAAAATAGCTATAACTAAAAACAAACTAAAAACTACTTCCAAAACTATTCAGCTTTGATATTAATGAGTTTTTTGGGTTCATTGAGAACATGGTTGTTGTTCAATAATAAAATTAATCCTCAAAAATACAACTTGCCTAATAATTCTGCACTCCCTGTATATATATGAATATCTATTTAAAAATACTTAGAACTAATTCTGATGTGCAGAAAATTGAAATGTGAAATATTTACAGAAAGTAGACCGTACAACACTATTAAAAATAAATATTGCATAGTATATATTTGTGTATATACGTGTTTATGTGTATATATGTCTGTAAATACATATATACACATAAAAATACATATGAACACACACATTATATATTATATTTATGTATATGTATGTATGTATATATATATATATACACATACGTATATATATATATATATATATATATATATATATACAGAATCATATTTAGAGCTGTATACATTTGTATGTATCTCAATGTTAAAGCCCTTTGCCTGCCATTTTTTTTCTAACAGTCAAGCGACCGCATTTACTTTCAACTTGTAATACGAGCGATTAACCACTTGTAATCTGTCCCAATGTGTCTTATTGTGGATTGATGAACAACCAAGTATTTAGCAATGCTTTTGTAACCTTTTCCAGCTTAGTGCATCTCTATAATGCATCTTCTAAGGTCCTGTGAAAGTTGTTTGTATCAAGGCATGATTCACACTAACCAATATTTATTTAAAGGGCAGGGCACCTGTGCAACCTACACTTGTAATCTAATCTCCTTAATTGAAACACCTGACTAAAAATAGGTTTTGGAGAAGTCAAAGGAGGGAGTTAACTTACTTTTTCCAGCTTACACTGTGACTGATTACTCAAAGGCTTCCATGTATCAAAAGGCGTGTGGACAGCTTCTAAACTCGAGAAGCTGCCCGCACGCCTTCGCCGCATATGGTCAGTGGATCTGTTCTTCTGCCGTCCCGTATGCAGTAATACACACTTCACTGAGTGTGTAATACCAGCCCCTTCACTTGCTCGACCAATCGTGCAAGAGAAGGGACTGTCAATCACTGAAAGCGAGCAAGTTTTGGTGATTTCTCTTCGCCACCTAAGAGGTGGCAAAGAGTGTAAGAAGCAGCGTCTAATGACCACTGCTTCTTACATTGCGGGAAGCTGGCTATCATGCGCAAATCTGCACTGCAAATGTTACACACAAAATATATGACTATTGAAAACTTTAAAAATCAATGGATATGAAGTGTTCTCAGTTCTCATTATGACAAGTTACAGTTTCTAGGTCTAGCACTAGCAACCATCCTATGAAAATCCTTGAATATAATGTCTATCATGTTTATTGGATTTTTGTAATGGCTCCAAACATGCATTTTTCGACATAATCACAACGCAAAAGATAAGACAATTCTTGTATTGGAAAAATATTTTATCTGACCAAAAAAAGTCACCCATATGATGCATGGACAGCATCAACTTCGGCACAATCATTTCAACCACAAGTTATTGATTAAATATTGACAGCAAAGTATATACAACAAATTCAACAGCCAAAGGCACTTGATAAATGCTTAACACCCACAGCTGGGGTGATAACACACATCTGATAAGTGATAACAATGTCAACCACAAATCTGAACCTGCTGTGACTCAAAATCAAGATAGCACTGCTGATGTCAACAATAGTGACAGCCCTTTCTGATGATGATTGAATTGTTCAAAATAAAAAATAAAAAATACTAAACATGTGATCACCATTAATTCAATGTAAAAACATGAACAAAACATATCTGCAAGATTTCTCAGGACTGTCAGGAGAGAAGAAAATAAACAGAATAAGGGTAAGTGGCCTAGTCAGTTGATTATATTGACTGGGCAGCCTGGAGTACAGTTGTATTTTTTTGTGTATCGATTTGATTTTCGGTAATTGAAAGCTATTATAGGTCATAAATAGTGATCGGATATCAAGAGACCATATGAATGGAAAATATTTTTAAAGTAAACAATGAACATGTGCATTTGTTCATTCATTTGTGAAAAGAACGCTGAATATGGCCGTGGGCAATAGCATTTGGCTATTTTCTGTATTTATTTGAGCAAAACTGCAACAGACAAAGATCTGTGCAAATTGAGGTATTTGCTTGTTGCACATTCATACGAATAAATATGGCACCAAAAATAACAAAATGTAGCTGCCCGACAGCCATATTCAAGTTAATTTCACAAACAAAAAAATGAATGCACATGCCTAGTAAACAATGAGTTGGTTCTACAGGCCATGTTATGAGAGCTAAGAGTTAAAACAATCATATTCAAAGTGATATAGAAAAAATACTTCTTAATTAAAGGGACTGTCTAGATCTAATATTTATTTTGTATTGCTTATTGTTGCATACCAGACAATTATCTTGCAAAGGGTTTCATATCTATAAGCTTGTAAGAAGTTCATGAAACTTTTAAATAATGGTATGTTAGCAGCCGAAAATGGCCGGAAAGCTCCGCCCACAGCTTTCTTCTTATCCCGTTAGATGATCTTGTATGACAGTTTAGCAGTGCACGTTTAATTTTTTTCAGTTAGCTATTTCAAGTTCCACGTGCACATATAAGCGTGTGCAAATAGGAAAACGTATTTAAAAATTGATTGTGATTGGAGAAACTTACCAAAATATACATGCAATAGATGGGTGGAGTTTGGCGGCCATTTTCAACTCCTAACAAACAATGAATATTTAAATGTTTCATTGTACTTTTCACAAGTTTATAGATGTGGGAACAGTTGCAGGATGCTTTTCTGGTATGTAACAATAGGTTATTAATACTATGTATTGGGTCTAGACTGTCCCTTTAATGACAACAGCTTCAGTTTTAATAGATTATGTTGGTGTTTTGCATAAAACAAATAATAAATATGTTTCAACTTTGTTAATCCTAAAAAATATTAGAAATGTTTTTACTTTGTTAATAATAAAATATGGAGAACTGAAGGGTTACCTGTAGAAAGATTGTATATGGATGTAAATAATATAAAATAGGTCATGTAAATTGTGTACTATAAGAGAAGGCAAAATTATCTTTTAAAAAATACAAACCAAATCCTTTGCTCTAATAAATGTAATAATGCAGACTGCTTATCTGAAATTAAGCTTAAAAATAAACTGAAATTATAAAGCGGCTCTTATTTAGGAAACCCTTCTGAGATTGAGGATTTATTTGCAAGTTATGAAAAGTTATACAATATTATCACATTTATTTGCTTTAGAAATCAACTAAGAAAGAACTTCAACTACAGATTTAATAAAACAGACTTGTCAAAATGTACTAAATCCCAATGGAAGAAGCATTGAACTGAAAAGCCAGTTTAATATTTGGAAAAGTCTTGAAAAGATTACTGAATAAAATAGTTATTTGTTAAGAATTTGTTTCTTTGACAATTATTATACCAGACGGTGTATTGCTGTGAATCCTAGGTCTATAAAATCATTTTATTTGAAAAAAACAAAACAGAACAAGCTTACAAATAATTTAAAACACATATAATGTATGAGGTGTGATGCTAATATTAAACATGATTATATTGCTAATTTATAATTGCACTTTAAATTAGCAGTAGATATTTCTTTCATGTAATTAGCAAGAGTCCATGAGCTAGTGACGTATGGGATATACATTCCTACCAGGAGGGGCAAAGTTTCCCAAACCTTAAAATGCCTATAAATACACCCCTCACCACACCCACAAATCAGTTTTACAAACTTTGCCTCCTATGGAGGTGGTGAAGTTTGTGCTAGATTCTACGTTGATATGCGCTCCGCAGCAGGCTGGAGCCCGGTTTTCCTCTCAGCGTGCAGTGAATGTCAGAGGGATGTGAGGAGAGTATTGCCTATTTGAATTCAATGATCTCCTTCTACGGGGTCTATTTCATAGGTTCTCTGTTATCGGTCGTAGAGATTCATCTCTTACCTCCCTTTTCAGATCGACGATATACTCTTATATATACCATTTCCTCTACTGATTCTCGTTTCAGTACTGGTTTGGCTTTCTACTACATGTAGATGAGTGTCCTGGGGTAAGTAAGTCTTATTTTCTGTGACACTCTAAGCTATGGTTGGGCGCTTTTTTTATAAAGTTCTAAATATATGTGTTTAAACATTTATTTGCCTTGATTCAGGATGTTCAACATTCCTTATTTTCAGACAGTCAGTTTCATATTTGGGATAATGCATTTGAATCAATCATTTTTTCTTACCTTAAAAAATTTGACTTTTTCCCTGTGGGCTGTTAGGCTCGCGGGGGCTGAAAATGCTTCATTTTATTGCGTCATTCTTGGCGCAGACTTTTTTGGCGCAAAAAATCTTTTCTGTTTCCGGCGTCATACGTGTCGACGTTCTTTTGCGCCAAAAATGTCGGCGTTCCGGATGTGGCGTCATTTTTGGCGCCAAAAGCATTTAGGCGCCAAATAATGTGGGCGTCTTATTTGGCGCTAAAAAAATATGGGCGTCGCTTTTGTCTCCACATTATTTAAGTCTCATTTTTCATTGCTTCTGGTTGCTAGAAGCTTGTTCTTTGGCATTTTTTCCCATTCCTGAAACTGTCATTTAAGGAATTTGATCAATTTTGCTTTATATGTTGTTTTTTCTCTTACATATTGCAAGATGTCTCATGTTGCATCTGAGTCAGAAGATACTTCAGGAAAATCGCTGCCTGGTGCTGGAACTACCAAAGCTAAGTGTATCTGCTGTAAACTTTTGGTAGCTGTTCCTCCAGCTGTTGTTTGTATTAAATGTCATGATAAACTTGTTAATGCAGAAAATATTTCCTTTAGTAAAATACCATTACCTGTTGCAGTTCCATCAACATCTAATGTTCAGAGTGTTCCTGATAACATAAGAGATTTTGTTTCTGAATCTATTAAGAAGGCTAGGTCTGTTATTCCTCCTTCTAGTAAACATAAAAAGTCTTTTAAAACTTCTCTTTATCCAGATGAATTTTTAAATGAACATCATCATTCTGATTCTAATGATTCTTCTGGTTCAGAGGATTCTGTTTCAGAGGTTGATGCTGATAAATCTTCATATTTATCTAAAATGGAATTTATTCGTTCTTTACTTAAAGAAGTCCTAATTGCATTAGAAATTGAGGATTCTGGTCCTCTTGATACTAAATCTAAACGTTTAGACAAGGTCTTTAAATCTCCTGTAGTTATTCCAGAAGTTTTTCCTGTTCCTGGTGCTATTTCTGAAGTAATTTCCAGGGAATGGAATAATTTGGGTAATTCATTTACTCCTTCTAAACGTTTTAAGCAATTATATCCTGTGCCGTCTGACAGATTAGAGTTTTGGGACAAAATCCCTAAAGTTGATGGGGCTATTTCTACCCTTGCTAAACGTACTACTATTCCAACGGCAGATGGTACTTCCTTTAAGGATCCTTTAGATAGGAAAATTGAATCCTTTCTAAGAAAAGCTTATTTGTGTTCAGGTAATCTTCTTAGACCTGCTATATCTTTGGCGGATGTTGCTGCAGCTTCAACTTTTTGGTTGGAAACTTTAGCGCAACAAGTAACAGATCATGATTCTCATAACATTATTATTCTTCTTCAGCATGCTAATAATTTTATCTGTGATGCCATTTTTGATATTATCAGAGTTGATGTCAGGTTTATGTCTCTAGCTATTTTAGCTAGAAGAGCTTTATGGCTTAAAACTTGGAATGCTGATATGTCTTCTAAATCGACTCTACTTTCCCTTTCTTTCCAGGGTAATAAATTATTTGGTTCTCAGTTGGATTCTGTTATCTCAACTGTTACTGGTGGGAAAGGAACTTTTCTACCACGGGATAAAAAATCTAAGAGTAAAAACAGGGCTAATAATCGTTTTCGTTCCTTTCGTTTCAACAAAGAACAAAAGCCTGATCCTTCATCCTCAGGAGCAGTTTCAGTTTGGAAACCATCTCCAGTCTGGAATAAATCCAAGCCTTCTAGAAAAGCAAAGCCAGCTTCTAAGTCCACATGAAGGTGCGGCCCTCATTCCAGCTCAGCTGGTAGGGGGCAGATTACGTTTTTTCATAGAAATTTGGATCAATTCTGTTCACAATCTTTGGATTCAGAACATTATTTCAGAAGGGTACAGAATTGGTTTCAAGATAAGACCTCCTGCAAAAAGATTTTTTCTTTCCCGTGTCCCAGTAAACCCAGCGAAAGCTCAAGCATTTCTGAAATGTGTTTCAGATCTAGAGTTGGCTGGAGTAATTATGCCAGTTCCAGTTCTGGAACAGGGGCTGGGGTTTTATTCGAATCTCTTCATTGTACCAAAGAAGGAGAATTCCTTCAGACCAGTTCTGGATCTAAAAATATTGAATCGTTATGTAAGGATACCAACTTTCAAAATGGTAACTGTAAGGACTATCCTGCCTTTTGTTCAGCAAGGGCATTATATGTCTACAATAGATTTACAGGATGCATATCTGCATATTCCGATTCATCCAGCTCACTATCAGTTTCTGAGATTCTCTTTCCTAGACAAGCATTACCAGTTTGTGGCTCTGCCGTTTGGCCTAGCAACAGCTCCAAGAATTTTTACAAAGGTTCTCGGTGCCCTTCTATCTGTAATCAGAGAACAGGGTATTGTGGTATTTCCTTATTTGGACGATATCTTGGTACTTGCTCAGTCTTCACATTTAGCAGAATTTCATACGAATCGACTTGTGTTGTTTCTTCAAAATCATGGTTGGAGGATCAATTCACTAAAAAGTTCATTAATTCCTCAGACAAGGGTAACCTTTTTGGGTTTCCAGATAGATTCAGTGTCCATGACTCTGTCTTTGACAGACAAGAGACGTCTAAAATTGATTTCAGCTTGTCGAAACCTTCAGTCACAATCATTCCCTTCGGTAGCCTTATGCATGGAAATTCTAGGTCTTATGACTGCTGCATCGGACGCGATCCCCTTTGCTCGTTTTCACATGCGACCTCTTCAGCTCTGTATGCTGAACCAATGGTGCAGGGATTACACAAAGATATCTCAATTAATATCTTTAAAACCGATTGTACGACACTCTCTGACGTGGTGGACAGATCACCATCGTTTAATTCAGGGGGCTTCTTTTGTTCTTCCGACCTGGACTGTAATTTCAACAGATGCAAGTCTTACAGGTTGGGGAGCTGTGTGGGGGTCTCTGACAGCACAAGGGGTTTGGGAATCTCAGGAGGTGATATTACCGATCAATATTTTGGAACTCCGTGCAATTTTCAGAGCTCTTCAGTCTTGGCCTCTTCTGAAGAGAGAATCGTTCATTTGTTTTCAGACAGACAATGTCACAACTGTGGCATACATCAATCATCAAGGAGGGACTCACAGTCCTCTGGCTATGAAAGAAGTATCTCAAATTCTGGTTTGGGCGGAATCCAGCTCCTGTCTAATCTCTGCGGTTCATATTCCAGGAATAGACAATTGGGAAGCGGATTATCTCAGTCGCCAAACGTTGCATCCGGGCGAATGGTCTCTTCACCCAGAGGTATTTCTTCAGATTGTTCAAATGTGGGAACTTCCAGAAATAGATCTGATGGCTTCTCATCTAAACAAGAAACTTCCCAGGTATCTGTCCAGATCCCGGGATCCTCAGGCGGAGGCAGTGGATGCATTATCACTTCCTTGGAAGTATCATCCTGCCTATATCTTTCCGCCTCTAGTTCTTCTTCCAAGAGTAATCTCCAAGATTCTGAAGGAATGCTCGTTTGTTCTGCTGGTAGCTCCAGCATGGCCTCACAGGTTTTGGTATGCGGATCTTGTCCGGATGGCCTCTTCCCAACCGTAGACTCTTCCGTTAAGACCAGACCTTCTGTCGCAAGGTCCTTTTTTCCATCAGGATCTCAAATCCTTAAATTTAAAGGTATGAAGATTGAACGCTTGATTCTTGGTCAAAGAGGTTTCTCTGACTCTTTGATTAATACTATGTTACGGGCTCGTAAATCTGTATCTAGAGAGATATATTATAGAGTCTGGAAGACTTATATTTCTTGGTGTCTTTCTCATCATTTTTCCTGGCATTCTTTTAGAATTCCGAGAATTTTACAGTTTCTTCAGGATGGTTTAGATAAAGGTTTGTCCGCAAGTTCCTTGAAAGGTCAAATCTTTGCTCTTTCTGTTCTTTTTCACAGAAAGATTGCTAATCTTCCTGATATTCATTGTTTTGTACAAGCCTTGGTTCGTATAAAACCTGTCATTAAGTCAATTTCTCCTCCTTGGAGTTTGAATTTGGTTCTGGGGGCTCTTCAAGCTCCTCCGTTTGAACCTATGCATTCATTGGACATTAAATTACTTTCTTGGAAAGTTTTGTTCCTTTTGGCCATCTCTTCTGCCAGAAGAGTCTCTGAATTGTCTGCTCTTTCTTGTGAGTCTCCTTTTCTGATTTTTCATCAGGATAAGGCGGTGTTGCGAACTTCTTTTGAATTTTTACCTAAGGTTGTGAATTCCAACAACATTAGTAGAGAAATTGTAGTTCCTTCATTATGCCCTAATCCTAAGAATTCTAAGGAGAAATCATTGCATTCTTTGGATGTTGTTAGAGCTTTGAAATATTATGTTGAAGCTACTAAGACTTTCTGAAAGACTTCTAGTCTATTTGTCATCTTTTCCGGTTCTAGAAAAGGCCAGAAAGCTTCTGCCATTTCTTTGGCATCTTGGTTGAAATCTTTAATTCATCATGCCTATGTTGAGTTGGGTAAAACTCCGCCTCAGAGGATTACAGCTCATTCTACTAGGTCAGTTTCTACGTCCTGGGCGTTTAGGAATGAAGCTTCGGTTGATCAGATTTGCAAAGCAGCAACTTGGTCTTCTTTGCATACTTTTACTAAATTCTACCATTTTGATGTGTTTTCTTCTTCTGAAGCAGTTTTTGGTAGAAAAGTACTTCAGGCAGCTGTTTCAGTTTGAATCTTCTGCTTATGTTTTCATTTAAACTTTATTTTGGGTGTGAATTATTTTCAGCAGGAATTGGCTGTCTTTATTTTATCCCTCCCTCTCTAGTGACTCTTGAGTGGAAAGATCCACATCTTGGGTAGTCATTATCCCATACGTCACTAGCTCATGGACTCTTGCTAATTACATGAAAGAAAACATAATTTATGTAAGAACTTACCTGATAAATTCATTTCTTTCATATTAGCAAGAGTCCATGAGGCCCACCCTTTTTTGTGGTGGTTATGATTTTTTTGTATAAAGCACAATTATTCCAATTCTTTATTTTTTATGCTTTCGCACTTTTTTCTTATCACCCCACTTCTTGGCTATTCGTTAAACTGATTTGTGGGTGTGGTGAGGGGTGTATTTATAGGCATTTTGAGGTTTGGGAAACTTTGCCCCTCCTGGTAGGAATGTATATCCCATACGTCACTAGCTCATGGACTCTTGCTAATATGAAAGAAATTAATTTATCAGGTAAGTTCTTACATAAATTATGTTTTCTTCTCTGACAATTTTTTAAAATATTCTTTAATTTGCTGGCCCCCTGTACCATGTGATATCCCTCAGCTATTATGCTCATATGTATATACACAGTAAACTTTTGCTAAGTGGTACATAGTGCCTCAGAGACTGTGCATAAAAAAACAAATTGGAAAGTCTCTTAAAATTGCAGGCTCTATCTGACTCATGAAAGTTTAATTTTAACTTTAGAGTCCTTTTAAGCTATAAAGGGGTTTATTATAATACTGCTCATATTTTTTGTAGATATAATTGTCTGTACTCCGGGTGATAATCTCAGTGTGTTTTTCCAGTGATCACAATCTTAAAATGATTCAGCAGTTAATACCTCTGAAGCTCAAAATCTTTACCTCCTGGAACCAACACAAAATCATTATCTGAATTGCTAATCTTCTAAGGTTGTAAACCAAAAACCAAATTCACAGGATAAAGAACAAAACAAAATTGTGATTTCAAGGATTTAGTGATTACATCACAAGTAGAAAGGTCTGAATGTTGCTTGATGCCACATTGTGCAGTGATACTAATAGGTGACGTGTGCAATTAACTTGTTCCGTTAATAAACCAGAGCTTAGCTATGTAGGTATGTATTTTTATATAGTGAGCGTGTCTGTTTGTTGGGTGAGCAATTTAGCTATTTATTATTAGAGTAAAAATGCTTATTATCAGGGTGGATAAAAATCAATGATTTAAAAATAAAGAATAAAAAAATATTTCTTTCTATTTAAGATACATTATAATCTAAATGTTATTCATCCCGAAATATAGATTCGTTTTTAATTATATAGTAAGATCCTGTATATTTTTTTTTTTTTTTTGGTAAATAGATTCCATTAATCCATTCACAATGTCATGCTCTCCCACAGGTTTCTGTAAGATTATTTTGGGCATTTTTCCTATCTATTATCGCATAAGCTATTATCGCATATTGGGCCAGATAACAAGTTGAGCAAAAAAGATTGCTTACGCTAAAGCAATAATTGTGCTCAACTGACTAATACCAGCACACACTAATCTGCGCTGGTATTACAAGTTAGGAGCAATGCAAACGTTCACGGAACCATTGCGCTCACGAGAGCAGGCTTCCATAGGATACAAAGGGAGCCTCATTCTGATGCCGTCATACATGACACAGAACCTAAGCGCAGTGAAGGGGGTAAGAAGCGCAGTGTAGGGCAGCAATTTTAAATATATATGTATACAAATATATACATATATGTTTATGTGTTAATGTGTGTATACACATATTAGCATATACATATATATTTACAGGGAACACACAGTTCCCAAAGACCGCAATGTAAAGGCACTTTTCAGTGCGGTTTTTTTTTCTCTACTGCCTAGTGCAGTATTTTTTTATAAAAAAAAAAGTAAATTTTTTTTCAGAAAAAAATAAAAGATCCTCTATTTTGGGGCATTTGGGGCACTTTCTAAACGTTAATTGTAATGGCTGGTTTATCGGGCGCTGGCAAACAGGCACATTTGCAGGTATGTAGTAAATTAGAGCTCCACTTATAATCAAGCGCATTATTGGTTTTTGTAGTTCTTATAACTGTGAATGTGTGTCAGTAGAAATAACATGACCCTTGTCACAACAAAAATTTCAGTTTTCTGATTTACTTCTATAATCAAATTTGCTTCATTCTCTTGGTATTCTTTGTTGAAGGAGAGCAATGCTCTACTGGGGCCTAGCTGAACACATTGGGTGAGACAGTGACAAGCAGCTAGTTCACAGTAGTGCATTGCTTCTGAGCCTCCCTATGCATGCTTTTCAACAATGGATACCAAGAGAACAAAGCAAATTGGATAGGAGAAGTCAATAGGAAAATAGTTAAAAATTGCACATTCTTTCTGAATAATGAAAGTTTAATTTTAACTTTTCTGTCCTTTTAATGCTATTGTTCCCTTGTACACAGAATCAACCCATACTAAGCTTCAAGAAGCTCACTGAATAGAACATTGTTTGGAGTTGAAAAGGTCTGCCCAAGGACCTAAGTGTGAGGAGAGAGGAGCAAGCATTAAAATGAAATACATTTTTATTGTTTTAGTTAAATGAAACTATTTCAATTGCTATTATTAAAGTGATAGTAAATCCTAGCGTTTGTAAAACTCTAGGATTTAACAATGCAACAAATAAAAGGGACTTTCAGTCTTAAAGTATAAAATTATTCATGCTGAAAGTTCCTTTATTTGTGTGTAGTGTTTGGCGCATAGAACGCCTCAGGCCGCCCATGGCAGAACGCTATTTTAACACTGACTTGATTTTAGCCAATAGCGTGCTAGCTATCCGGCATAATGCCAGCTGGTTAAGAGGTGTAAACATTATCTCATTGAAAAATAGCATTCTTCGGTGGGCGGCTTGAGGCCACTGCAGGCAAATATAGGAACTTTTAGTCTTTAATACTTCATGACTGAAAGTCCCCTTATTTATTGCACTGGTAAATACTAGCATTTCACAAACTCACTTTAAGGTAATGGTTATTTTTCTCTAGTTAAATAAATTGTTATTATTGAGTTAATCATTATTTTTCTACTTCCAATAAAGTACAGCTGAAAAGTTGATCAAATATGATTGATTAACCTAATAAACTGGAGATAGTTCACCTCCCAAGAATTTCATTCATTTCAGTAATTTATCTATACATATCTAATGATATATAACCAAATCAGTAATGGTCTGATATAACCAGAAAAATAATCTGAAAAGTTATGACTGTAAAAAATGAAAACCATGATTTAAGTTGATTTAAATTAGTCTTTTGACTAGTGATTTAAATTCCACCCTGATTATTATTATTATTATTATTATTATTATTATTATTATTATTATTTTAACTTTAATTGATCAAGCTGGAAGTGGTAGCTGTTTGGTGACATTTGTTCATAACTTCATCTATTATAGTGAGTAGGGATGGGCGAATGTGTTTATATTCAAATTCAAATGTTAGAACAAATGTTATTGTAGAAATTCGATTTACATAATAGAATGTTGATAAGAACGAATATTCTTAAAAATTCTATTATCGAATGTTATTTACTGTTTTCGAATGTCACATTCGAATTAGAATATTACATTGATAAAGCACAATTGTAGACTAGAAATACTATTTTGAATTAGAATGTCACATACAAATTCGAATATTTTATTTATAAAACACAGTATTAGACTAGAAATACTATTTCAAATTTGAATGTGACATTCGAATTCGAATGTCACATTTGAATTCGAATATTACATTTATAAAATACAGTATTAGCCTAGAAATACTATTTTGAATTCAAAAGTTACATTCAAATTCGAATGTAGCATTTAAATTTGAATATTACATTTAATAAACAGTTGTAAACTAGAAATACTATTTTGAATTTCAATGTGACATTAAAATTCAAATGTCACATTCAAATTTGAATATTACATTTAAAAAAAACACAGTATTAGACTAGAAATACTATTTCCAATTCGAATATTCCATTTATTAAACACAGTTGTAGACTAGAAATACTATTTTGAATTTGAATCTTACATTCAAATTCGAATGTCACATTTGAATTTGAATATTACATTTCGAAATTGAATGAATACATAGCTAAACATTCTATTATTCGAACCAATATTTTCGAATTTTATTGAAAAATTAGAAAACAAAAATTCGAAAATAGAATGTTAGAATGTTATATAAACATTCAAAATTCGATTCGAACAAACGTATCAAAATTTGTTTTAAATTTTGAATTTTTAGAAACATTCGCCCATCTCTAATAGTGAGGCGGTAATTTCAGTATGTTTTGCCCATGCGCAAATACAATGTTACAGTCAAAACATTTTGGGGTACTCGTTAATAAGTTGAAAAGTATGGTCTGAGGTTTATTAAGTCCTTTTAACTGTGAAATGAGATAAGTGAAAATGGCCCTGTAAATGTGTTGCATATTATCGAGAATTCAGATTGTGATCAGAAAAACATTATTTAGCTTATCAAGTAAAGTGTCATTAGGACAAAGTAGCACCAAACATTTAGATTTGCAGATATTCTTCCTAAAAAATTGAGACTTGAATGCCAGAGAACAATAAACCTTAAAAATACCCAAGAGCAGGACGGTCTCCTAGAAAAGCACCAAATTGTTGTTGTTGTGTTTTTTTTGTGTGTTTTTATTAATTTAGACAACTCCACAGACAATGCTAGTGTACCTGGGACCTCTGAGCAAAAAAATAATAATAATTTACCAGAAGCCAAAAATCACTAGCGAAAAGCACTTTATACAGCAAGAGAGGAGAGAGCGCTGTAGGATCAAGAAGTAGAATCCTGATTTCCCAGGGAGTGAATGCCATGGGCCATGATCTGCTCCTTTAAGTGTTGCCTTGCACTGTAGTAATGTAAGGACATAATTTTGTCTATAAAAGTAATACTATCAGTAAAACTTTATGATCAGGGCCAGTAAAAAATAATAAAATCTGCAAGGAAAGACAAAGGTTAAAGGAACAGTCTACTCCAGAATTTGTAATGTTTAAAAAGATAGATAATCCCTTTATTACCCGTAACCAACACTTTTATATTAATATACTTTTTACCTCTGCGATTACTTTGGATCTAAGCCTCTGCAGACTGCCCCTTTATTTCAGTTATATTGACAGACTTGCATTTTAGCCAATCAGTGTTTTCTCATAAGTAACTCTACGGGCGTGAGCACAATGTTATCTATTTACTATATGGCACACATAAACTAACGCCCTCTAGCTGTGAAAAACTGTCAAATGCATTGAGATAAGATGCGACCTTCAAGGGCTTAGAAATTAGCATATGAGCCTATCTAGGTTTAGCTTTCAACTAAGAAAAACAAGAGAACAAAGCATATGTGATGATAAAAGTAAATAGGAATGTTGTTTAACATTACATGCCCTACCTGAATTATGAAAGTTTTATAGTGACTAGACTGCCCCTTTAAGTTAAAATGGAATATAATTGCAGGTATCTGGAGCAGGACTAGAGTATGGGGCCTATTTATTAATGTGTGAGCAGACATGATACGATGTAGCATATCATGTCCGCTGCACATCGATAAATGCCGACATGCAATACCGCCCCCTGCAGATTTGCGGCCAATCGGCTGCTAGAAGGGGGTGTCAATCAACCCGATCGTATTTGATCAGGCGGATTTCTGTCCGCGGCCTCAGAACAGTTTGGACAAGTTATGGAGCAGCAGTCTTTTGGCGCTTGATAATTCAGCCCCTATAGGTGAACTGGATGATATAGAACACCACACCACCCTTCCTTGCTGGCGCCCACAAAGGTACACTTTCTCTTTAAGTCCTAACAAATACGCCAGTGGGAAAACATGCAAAGCAACGGTCTGCACTTCCCCTGTAAACAAGGGACATATTTGTGTGTTTTTGTATAGCATGTGAAGAAATCCTCTGCAACACTTGCACATCTGAGGCAAGCTGTCTAAATGTATTAAAATATGGAACTTGATTTCAATACTGTTAAACTGCACTAAGAATTAGTTATATTAAACCTCAAGTGAAATGTTGTCTTCAATAAAGCTCTATTATTTTAAGTTGGAAGAATCTTACAGGGTAATAAAGACCTAGTCACTTTTTCCCTATTGAAATCAGAGGATCCTCCCTGTTAAGATCGTGAGCTATTAGTCTGAAAGCTGTAATGAATCTGAGCCACTATTCCTGTAATCATGCTTGTTTAATACTTGTGTGAGAACACACCTCCCAATTATATATTAATTGGTGTACTCCTGGGACTTAAACTGTGTCAGTCAACATTACAGAGAATAATAGTTTGGGTAAATAAATAATAAATATTTTAAGGTTTTTGCGAAACAACTGTTTAGTGTTTAACATATTACTTGAGTCCTTGGTAGACCACAGTGTCAAGTCTCCTACTGTAAGGTGACTTTGAGCCCGTCACTTAATTTACAAATAATAAATGTAAATAGAAATAAATAAATAAGATAGCAAAGGTGCCAAAACCTTAAAATTAGGAGAATTTTAAATGGATTCTGTAGCTGAATAGACTTAAAAATTAACTTACATTATTTGTAAACGTATCTATAATAAAATATAAAGCAGCATTTAAGAATTACAAAACTAGAATCTGAATGTAAGTATTCATTTAAAGGGACACTGAACCCAATTTTTTTCTTTTGTGATTCAGATAGAGCATGAATTTTTAAGCAACTTTCTAATTTACTCCTATTATCAAATTTTCTTTATTCTCTTGGACCTAGATTTGGAGTTTGGCGTTAGCCGTGAAAACCAGCGTTAGAGGCTCCTAACGCTGGTTTTAGGCTACCGCCGGTATTTGGAGTCACTCAAAATAGGGTCTAACGCTCACTTTTCAGCCGCGACTTTTCCATACCGCAGATCCCCTTACGTAAATTGCGTATCCTATCTTTTCAATGGGATCTTTCTAACTCTGGTATTTAGAGTCGTGTCTGAAGTGAGCGTTAGACATCTAACGACAAAACTCCAGCCGCAGGAAAAAAGTCAGTAGTTAAGAGCTTTCTGGGCTAACTCCGGTTTATAATGCTCTTAACTACTGTACTCTAAAGTACACTAACACCCATAAACTACCTATGTACCCCTAAACCGAGGTCCCCCCACATCGCCGCAACTCGATAAAAAATTTTTAACCCCTAATCTGCCGACCGCCACCTACGTTATACTTATGTACCCCTAATCTGCTGCCCCTAACACCGCCGACCCCTATATTATATTTATTAACCCCTAACCTGCCCCCCCACAACGTCGCCTCCACCTACCTACACTTATTAACCCCTAATCTGCCGACCGCAAAGCGCCGCCACCTACGTTATCCTTATGTACCCCTAATCTGCTGCCCCTAACACCGCCGACCACTGTATTATATTTATTAACCCCTAACCTGCCCCCCACAACGTCGCCTCCACCTGCCTACACTTATTAACCCCTAATCTGCCGAGCGGACCTGAGCGCTACTATAATAAAGTTATTAAACCCTAATCCACCTCACTAACCCTATATTAAATAGTATTAACCCCTAATCTGCCCTCCCTAACATCGCCGACACCTAACTTCAATTATTAACCCCTAATCTGCCGACCGGAGCTCACCGCTATTCTAATAAATGTATTAACCCCTAAAGCTAAGTCTAACCCTAACACTAACACCCCCCTAAGTTAAATATAATTTACATCTAACGAAATAAATTAACTCTTATTAAATAAATTATTCCTATTTAAAGCTAAATACTTACCTGTAAAATAAATCCTAATATAGCTACAATATAAATTATATTTATATTATAGCTATTTTAGGATTTATATTTATTTTACAGGTAACTTTGTATTTATTTTAACCAGGTACAATAGCTATTAAATAGTTAAGAACTATTTAATAGCTAAAATAGTTAAAATAATTACAAATTTACCTGTAAAATAAATCCTAACCTAAGTTACAATTAAAACTAACACTATACTATCAATAAATTAATTAAATAAACTACCTACAATTACCTACAATTAACCTAACACTACACTATCAATAAATTAATTAAATAAACTACCTACAATTAACCTAACACTACACTATCAATAAATTAATTAAATACAATTCCTACAAATAAATACAATTAAATAAACTTGCTAAAGTACAAAAAATAAAAAAGAACAAAGTTACAAAAAATAAAAAAATATCTACAAACATAAGAAAAAAATTACAACAATTTTAAACTAATTACACCTACTCTAAGCCCCCTAATAAAACAACAAAGCCCCCCAAAATAAAAAATGCCCTACCCTATTCTAAATTACTAAAGTTAAAAGCTCTTTTACCTTACCAGCCCTGAACAGGGCCCTTTGGGGGGCATGCCCCAAGAAGTTCAGCTCTTTTGCCTGTAAAAAAAATACATACAATACCCCCCCCCCCCAACATTACAATCCACCACCCACATACCCCTAATCTAACCCAAACCCCCCTTAAATAAACCTAACACTAAGCCCCTGAAGATCATCCTACCTTGTCTTCACCTCACCAGGTATAACCGATCCGTCCTGGCTCCAAAATCTTCATCCAACCCAAGCGGGGGTTGGCGATCCATCATCCGGTGCCTGAAGAGGTCCAGAAGAGGCTCCAAAGTCTTCATCCTATCCGGGAAGAAGAGGCGATCCGGACCGGCAACCATCTTGATCCAAGCAGCATCTTCTATCTTCATCCGATGACGACCGTCTCCATCCTGAAGACCTCCACCGCGGACCCATCTTCTTCCTGCGACGTCCAACTGCAGAATGACGGTTCCTTTAAGGGACGTCATCCAAGATGGCGTCCCTCGAATTCCGATTGGCTGATAGGATTCTATCAGCCAATCGGAATTAAGGTAGGAATATTCTGATTGGCTGATGGAATCAGCCAATCAGAATCAAGTTCAATCCGATTGGCTGATCCAATCAGCCAATCAGATTGAGCTCGCATTCTATTGGCTGTCCCGATCAGCCAATAGAATGCGAGCTCAATCTGATATATAGATATTTTTTTATTTTTTGTAACTTAGTTCTTTTTTATTTTTTGTACTTTAGCAAGTTTATTTAATTGTATTTATTTGTAGGAATTGTATTTAATTAATTTATTGATAGTGTAGTGTTAGGTTAATTGTAGGTAGTTTATTTAATTAATTTATTGATAGTGTAGTGTTAGGTTAATTGTAGGTAATTGTAGGTAGTTTATTTAATTAATTTATTGATAGTATAGTGTTAGTTTTAATTGTAACTTAGGTTAGGATTTATTTTACAGGTAAATTTGTAATTATTTTAACTATTTTAGCTATTAAATAGTTCTTAACTATTTAATAGCTATTGTACCTGGTTAAAATAAATACAAAGTTACCTGTAAAATAAATATAAATCCTAAAATAGCTATAATATAAATATAATTTATATTGTAGCTATATTAGGATTTATTTTACAGGTAAGTATTTAGCTTTAAATAGGAATAATTTATTTAATAAGAGTTAATTTATTTCGTTAGATTTAAATTATATTTAACTTAGGGGGGTGTTAGTGTTAGGGTTAGACTTAGCTTTAGGGGTTAATACATTTATTAGAATAGCGGTGAGCTCCGGTCGGCAGATTAGGGGTTAATAATTGAAGTTAGGTGTCGGCGATGTTAGGGAGGGCAGATTAGGGGTTAATACTATTTAATATAGGGTTAGTGAGGCGGATTAGGGGGTTAATAACTTTATTATAGTAGCGCTCAGGTCCGGTCGGCAGATTAGGGGTTAATAAGTGTAGGCAGGTGGAGGCGACGTTGAGGGGGGCAGATTAGGGGATAATAAATATAATATAGGGGTCGGCGGTGTTAGGGGCAGCAGATTAGGGGTACATAAGGATAACGTAGGTGGCGGCGCTTTGCGGTCGGCAGATTAGGGGTTAATTATTGTAGGTAGCTGGCGGCGACGTTGTGGGGGGCAGATTAGGGGTTAATAAATATAATATAGGGGTCGGCGATGTTAGGGAACCAGATTAGGGGTACATAGGGATAATGTAAGTAGCGGCGGTTTACGGAGCGGAAGATTAGGGGCTAATAATAATATGCAGGGGTCAGTGATAGCGGGGGCGGCAGATTAGGGGTTAATAAGTGTAAAGTTAGGGGTGTTTAGACTCGGGGTACATGTTAGAGTGTTAAGTGCAGACGTAGGAAGGGTTACCGCATAGCAAACAATGGGGCTGCGTTAGGAGCTGAATGCGGCTTTTTTGCAGGTGTTAGGTTTTTTTTCAGCTCAAACAGCCCCATTGTTTCCTATGGGAGAATCGTGCACGAGCACGTTTTTGAGGCTGGCCGCGTCCGTAAGCAACTCTGGTATCGAGAGTTGAAGCTGCGTTAAAAATGCTCTACGCTCCTTTTTTGGAGCCTAACGCAGCCTTTATGTGGACTCTCAATACCAGAGTTATTTTTATGGTGCGGCCAGAAAAAAGCCGGCGTTAGTTTTTCGGGTCGTTACCGACAAAACTCCAAATCTAGCCGTTGGTATCTTTATTTGAAATGCAAGAATCTAAGTTTAGATGCCAGCCCATTTTGGTGAACAACCTGGGTTGTCCTTGCTGATTGGTGGAAAAAATCCATCCACCAATCAAAAAGTGCTGTCCAGAGTTCTTAACCCAAAAAAGCTTAGATGGCTTTTATTTCAAATAATGATATCAAGAGAACGAAGAAAAATTGATAATAGGAGTAAATTAGAAAGTTGCTTAAAATTGCATGCTCTATCTGAATCACAAAAGAAAAAAATTGGGTTCAGAGTCCCTTAAACCATTTGAATGCTAATGACGGCTCTGAGCCGTCACAGAGTTTCTCACTCTGGTGCTAATGACGGCTCAGAGCCGTCATAAGCACTCTCCCCCCTTGAGGGAGATCTGGGGGCTCCTAACCGCTCGTTCCTGTAGAGTGACACGCATCGCCGGGGCTTCACGTGATGCGCGGTGACGTCATGCGCAATGACGTGATGACGTCACCGCGCAACTTTATTTATACTTAACAATGTTAAGTATAGGAGGAGGGGGCATGCTGCTTAGAAGCCTGTATCTCAGGCATCTAAGCAGCTACAGAACCCCAAGACCCACTGTTGGAAAGGTAATCACCTAACCTTTCCAACAGTGTAAGTCTTGGGGGTCTGTAAAAAAAAAAAAAGTTAAAACTTTTTTTTCAAAAATAAAAAAATTAAAAAAAAACATAGAAAATATTAGCACCCAGGTGGGAAAGTGCTTAGCACTCAAAGGGTTAAGCAACTTCCAGTATACTGTACTTATATTTCAGAATCCATTAGGAAACAAATTAATTTCCTTTGAACTGAGTGTTCACTGCTTGGCTTAATGGAACATTATGGGCTTTATCCTATGTGACAGTAAGATAAATGCAGCATAGCAACGGTTGTCACTATCAACAGTGGTAGATAAGCATAAAGCCTCAGAAAAGCTGAGAGACTCGAGCACGGCAGCAGCTCCAGCAGACCTCTGCTTCATTTTAAAAATGTCCCCGAATTGCCCCCAAAATTTAGTGTAACGTGCATTATAGTTTTTTATTATTTTAAAAAAAATGTTATTAATAACTGCAGGAGGCAGTTGTAAGGGGATAAAAGTGACGGGTGTGGGGTGTTAGAAAAAAACCAGCACTGACAAGTGCCTTTACATTGCGGTCTATGGGGACTGTGTTATCCTGTAAATATATATGTATGTGCTTATATACATACATATTTATGTGTTAATATGTGTATATATATGTATGTGCTTATATACATACATATTTATGTGTTATGTGTATATATATGTATGTGCTTATATACATACATATTTATGTGTTAATATGTGTATATATATGTATGTGCTTATATAAATACATATTTATGTGTTAATATGTGTATATATATGTATGTGCTTATATACATACATATTTATGTGTTAATATGTGTATATATATGTATGTGCTTATATACATACATATTTATGTGTTAATATGTGTATATATATGTATGTGCTTATATACATACATATTTATGTGTTAATATGTGTATATATATGTATGTGCTTATATACATACATATTTATGTGTTAATATGTGTATATATATGTATGTGCTTATATACATACATATTTATGTGTTAATATGTGTATATATATGTATGTGCTTATATACATACATATTTATGTGTTAATATGTGTATATATATGTATGTGCTTATATACATACATATTTATGTGTTAATATGTGTATATATATGCATGTGCTTATATACATACATATTTATGTGTTAATATGTGTATATATATGCATGTGCTTATATACATACATATTTATGTTTTAATATGTGTATATATATGTATGTGCTTATATACATACATATTTATGTGTTAATATGTGTATATATATGTATGTGCTTATATACATACATATTTATGTGTTAATATGTGTATATATATGTATGTGCTTATATACATAAATATTTATGTTTTAATATGTGTATATATATGTATGTGCTTATATACATACATATTTATGTGTTAATATGTGTATATATATGTATGTGCTTATATACATACATATTTATGTGTTAATATGTGTATATATATGTATGTGCTTATATACATACATATTTATGTTTTAATATGTGTATATATATGTATGTATTCATATATATTTGCTGCCCATCGCTGCATGACTTCACTGCGCTAGTGAGGCACAGCATGAGAATGAGGCTCCCATTGGAGCATATGGAAGCACACTCTTGTGAGCGCAATGCTTCCGTCACTTCCGTGCAATGCGAACGCAAGGTCACATTCGCATTGCACCTCACTTATAAAACCAGCTCACATTTAGGTGCGCTGGTATTACTAAGTTAAGCGCAAATATCGCTTTCGCAGAAGCAATATTTCTCACTCAACTTGTAATCTGGCCCAATATTTTTCACCATAGCTTATGTCATTTTACATTGTGCTTGTAAACTACAACATAAAACCCCTAAAAAGCTCTGAGAATGTTATAAATCCCCCAAAACACAGAAGCTGCTACCTACTTTGTTCCTTAACATACAGTATTTGATTGAATGAAAACCCAAACAATAGTCAGGCTATTCAACTATTTTTCCACACACCTAGTTTAAAATGTAAAGGTTAGACCATAAGATAATATGGGCCAGATTACAAGTGGTGCGCTAATGATAGCACAGGTCGCAATAAGCAGTATCGCTGAATCGCGCTAACATTAGTGTGCAACTCGATATTACAAAGCTATGGTAAATCAGATTTACCAGAAATGGGTTAGTGTGGCTGACATCGCTCTAGCGCAACCAATATGGTTTTTAGGACCGCTCTAAATAGCGCTGACATTACAAGTTGAAAGTTACAAGTTGTGCTCCAAGGAAAGCTGACACTACAGTATAATAATTAGGGGCTTGAAACCAGAAGTTTAAAGGTTGAAAAAACACATCCAAAACATATTAAAATAAAGTATTACACTCTTATCTATACTTTTTAATAAATAAAATAAGAATTAATAAAAAGTTTTAAAAAGGGTTTAAAGGGATATGGTATATGTCAAGGGGTTTGACTAGAAAGGGCTATATAGTGTAAATGCCTGTAAAAGTCTATGTGGGCTGTTATATATAGGGGAAATGACCCAGAGAGTCAGGGGTCACTTAAAACAACATAAGTCCAATATTTGGAATCCTGAATTAAATCACCTCCCAGTCCCAAATAATTTCCATACTTTGGGCCACCAAGTTAACCAATTAAGATATATTGTTTAGATAGGTTAGAGAAAAAATGATGCTATTTTCTGTATTCGTCAGGTTGTTTTTAATTATGGGCCAACTTTTAACTCAATGTGGGGGTTGATGGGTTAAAGATTTTGTGATGTTTAAGATGATTTGGCATACAAACCTATTAAGGTTTTGCTGATGGATCCATGTTTTATTGGTTTAAATATATAATTGTTATGTGCACATTATGGGGGAGATTAAATAAGCAGCAGGGGCGAGATTACATATACGGCGCAGGCTTCAGCGCAAGCGCTGCAACCCGTGCCGCCCGTAATTTCACTTCGCACATCGGGGTATCCAATAAACCCCGCCGGCAGTTCATAAAGTACCGTAATAAACTAGAGATGTCCAGAAATGAGCGTAAATACAAATTTCTGGAGTCGCTAGTTACTTACGGCACTTTAGAAACTGCCGGCGCCTAAGAAAAGTAAAAAAATAATAATAATCTCCCGTAAAAGTTTAACACGCCTCCCAAAAATAAGCCCGACATGTAAAACCTCTACATTCGCTATTCCCCCTCTCAAAACTAATAATAAATGTATTAACCCCTAAACCGACAACCCCCCCAACGCAATATGCCTAATTAAACTATTAACCCCTATATCAGCAATCAAACCCACACCGCAAATAATAACTAAATTATTAACCTCTTAATCCGCCAACCCCAACATCGCAAACTACCTATTAAAACTATTAACCCCTAATCCGCCATAACCCACAATGCATTATTAAGGGTTAATAGTTTTAATAGGTAGTTTGCGATGTTTGGGTTGGCGGATTTAGGGGTTAAAAATTTAGTTATTACTTGCGGTGTGGGTTTGATGGCGGATATAGGGGTTAATACACTTTATTATTTATTGCGGTGGGGGATTGCGGTTCACAGGTATAGATATGGCGCATGCGTTAGGTGTTATTTTATTTTTGCAGGCATTTTCGGGAGTTACGGTGCTCCGATACTCAGCGCAAGGCTTGCTGCGGCTGCCTTGTGTGGCGAGATGAAAATGGAGTAAGATTTCTCAATTTTTGCCACATAACTCCTTGCGCTGAATATTGGACACCGATTTGTGACGCGGTCCCATGTTAGCTTATGGGAGTAAAAATTGTGGGCGACGGGTGAAATATATGTGCCACATTTATATGCGGCGCTGTATATAGGATACCAAAAGAGTGCAAAAACCTGCGTCAACGGCTTTTGCGGGCGACGCTGCATATGTAATGGGGCCCCAGATGCTGCTTTCTTCACCCGATGTTTCCAGAAACATAAGTTAAGAAGCAGCTGTCGTCATACCCCTGCTCCTTAACTTGTCTGCCACCTCTTCAGTTGTGGACTGCAATCATCCCAATCAGATACGTTCGGGATGATTGACACCCCCTGCTAGTGGAAGATTGGTTGCGAATGTGCAGGGGGCGGCATTGCACAAGCATTTTTAGTGAAATGCTTGTGCAATGTTAAATGCCGACAGCATATGATATATGCTAATCATGTCCGCCCGGGGTTTAATAAATTGACCCCTATGTTTTTAGCTTAACAAAGGGACAGGTGCCCCGAAATGTTGCCTGTATGTTTTGCTAATAAACTTCTTCACCTATATGAGTGCAGCTTTTCTGTTTTTGTTTTGGATACCTTTGAAAAATGTTCTATGTTTAAAAGCCTGGACAAATGTCCTGCACTCAAGTGTATTTTATGTTGTACTTTCCTTGCAAGATGTTTATCTTATTAGGTTTGTGCATTTTTCAGTACAATAATTCATTATTCAATAAAAATTTAAAGTTTAAGAAAAAAAATGTACAACTATAAACAAAACAGAGTTTGGGACAAGTAATCGTTTCTAAATAAAAAACTTCAACAATATAAAATAATTAAAAGCACAAAAAAAGTTGACATGCACAGCTGATATTCATTTTCTTTTGCAAAGTCTGTAGTATTTCCTACGTGATTGCTGATAATGTATTGCACTTAGTTACTAATGCTCTGTAAATATCACGGTTACCCAGTTACTTAACCTACAGTGTACACGATGCATTAGCGCAGCTAATATTTACTAGCTCATTCCCGACTCTCTCACACTGCCAACTGATGTGGAATTCAGTGGTAATGTGAATGACATTAGCTTGTCAGAGACTCATCTTCTCTGCTTATTAGGATCCTTGACATTCACATTTTCAAACCAAGTTGAAACTAAGCTGCGAGTTAGCTATGCAAATCATGAACCTTGTTTGAGTTAAAGAGAGGAACATTTCTCGGAGTTTCTCCTAGAGCCAATTTGCTATACACGTTGAACAAAATATGCTCATCCTCTGGCCTCGAGTGCATTCACGTTAGGGGGTTTGACAGTAAGTTCTGGAGGGCATTTAAGTGCATACATTTTATTATGGTAAGCTAAAGCATACATTATATAGAAATGTGAATGAGACCAATTAAGGATCTTGATGACAAGGCAAATGCATGGTCATGCAGAAGAAATAAAAAGAACAGACATGCAGAACTCATTAAAAATGTTTATGAAAAACTATTTTAAATACAAGTCAAAATGCTAAAATAATCCAGCTATACACTGGTGTTAGTTAAAAATACAATAAAAGAATAACTAGCAAAACAAAATAATATAAATGATGTAACATAGGTTATGTATAGTATATTCTTGTGCGATTAAAACCAAATGTGATTTTGGTTATCTCAAGAGAAAATAAAAACAAGCTATCTTTACAAATGTGCATCAAATCACAAACACGGCTTCATACAGCATCCTGGTAAGTTTCCATCTATTTAATGGTATAAGAGGATTTCAGGTACAAAAAATTGGAGGGGTCCACACTCATTCTAATCAGGTGAAATGTTTTCTTTTATGAGTATCTGAATATGCCTGTTAATTCCTTGCTCTTTTTCCAATGCTCAATTTTCTAATCTACTGCAGTGTGTTCTGATTATTTTTTCCGGTTCATAGGGAGCGCTACTAAATCTAACCTTTAATCCAGGGTGATGGATACAGTGAAAATGATTCCTTTATATTTTTTCTTTAATCCCAACATGGAACAGATTGAACATTATATTCAGCTGTGTGCGCTTATTGACAGCAGGAGAAAAAATGATAAGTAACTTATATGAATAAAATGTGTGCAAGAAAATGCACTCTCTCTAGTTATGCAGGTTTTTTTTGTTTAAATATTTATTACACAAAAGGGTATATTAGAATATTTATAAAAATATACGCCTAGATTACGAGTCTTGCGTTAGGGTTAAAAAGCAGCGTTGAGAAGTCCCAACGCTGCTTTTTAACGCCCGCTGGTATTACGAGTCTTGCAGGTACAGATGTACCACTCACTTTTTTGGTGCGACTCGAAAATACCGCAAATCCACTTACGTCAATTGTGTATCCTATTTTTTCAATGGGATTTTACTAAAGCCAGTATTACGAGTCTTCCTAAAAGTGAGAGGTAGACCCTCTCCTGTCAAGCCTGGTACCGCATTTGAAAGTCAGTAGTTAAGAGTTTTATCGGCTAACACCGTAGTATAAAACTCTTAACTAAAGTGCTAAAAAGTACACTAACACCCATAAACTACCTATTAACCCCTAAACCGAGGCCCCCCCACATTGCAAACACTAAAATACATTTTTTAACCCCTAAGCTGCCGAACCGGACATCGCTGCCACTATAATAAATATATTAACCCCTAAACCGCCACACTCCCGCCTTGCAAACACTAGTTACCTACCTACATTTATTAACCCCTAATCTGCTGCCCCCAACGTCGCCGCCACTATATTAAATGTATTAACCCCTAAACCTAAGTCTAACCCTAACAACCCCCTAACTTAAATATAATTTAAATAAATCTAAATAAAATTACTATTATTAACTAAATTATTCCTATTTAAAACTAAATACTTACCTGTAAAATAAACCCTAAGCTAGCTACAATATAACTAATAGTTACATTGTAGCTATCTCAGGGTTTATTTTTATTTTACAGGCAACTTTGTATTTATTTTAACTAGCTACAATAGTTATTAAATAGTTATTAACTATTTAATAGCTACCTAGTTAAAATAAAGACAAATTTACCTGTAAAATAAAACCTAACCTAAGTTACAATTACACCTAACACTAAACTATAATTAAATTAATTCCCTAAATTAACTACAATTAAATACAATTAAATAAAATTATCTAAAGTACGAAAAAACCACTAAATTACAGAAAACAATAAAATAATTACAAGTTTTTTAAACTAATTACATGTAATCTAATCCCCCTAATAAAATAAAAAAGCCCCCCAAAATAATAAAAAGCCCTACCCTATACTAAATTACAAATAGCCCTTAAAAGGGCTTTTTGCGGGGCATTGCCCCAAAGTAATCAGTTCTTTTACCTGTAAAAAGAAAAGTACAATACCCCCCCAACATTAAAACCCACCACCCACACACCCAACCCTACTCTAAAACCCACCCAATGGCCCCTTAATAAAACCAAACACTAACCCCTTGAAGATCACCCTACCTTGAGATGTCTTTACCCAACCGGGCCGAAGTCCTCAACGAAGCCGGGCAAAGTGGTCCTCCAGACGGCCAGAAGTCTTCATCCAAGCCGGGAAGAAGAGGTCCTCCAGACGGGCAGAAATCTTCATCCAGGCAGCATCTTCTATCTTCATCCATCCGGAGCGGAGTGGGTCCATCTTCAAGACATCCGACACGGAGCATCCTCTTCATCCGGAGTCTTCTTACTAAATGACGGTACCTTTAAGTGATATCATCCAAGATGGCGTCCCTTCAATTCCGATTGGCTGATAGAATTCTATCAGCCAATCGGAATTAAGGTAGAAAAAATCCTATTGGCTGATCCAATCAGCCAATAGTATTGAGCTCGCATTCTATTGGCTGTTCCAATCAGCCAATAGAATGCTAGCTAAATCCTATTGGCTGATTGTATCAGCCCTATTGAACTTCAATCCAATTGGCTGATTGCATCAGCCAATAGGATTTTTTCTACCTTAATTCCGATTGGCTGATAGAATTCTATCAGCCAATCGGAATTGAAGGGACGCCATCTTGGATGACGTCACTTAAAGGTACCGTCATTTAGTAAGAAGACTCCGGATGAAGAGGATGCTCCGCGTCGGATGTCTTGAAGATAGAACCGCTCTGCTCCAGATGGATGAAGATAGAAGATGCCGTCTGGATGAAGACTTCTGCCCGTCTGGAGGACCTCTTCTTCCCAGCTTGGATGAAGACTTCTGCACGTCTGGGTCACTTCGCCCGGCTTCGTTGAGGACTTCGGCCCGGTTGGGTGAAGACTTCTCAAGGTAGGGTGATCTTCAAGGGGTTAGTGTTAGGTTTTATTAAGGGTGGATTTGGTGGGTTTTAGAGTAGGGGTGGCTGTGTGGGTGGTGGGTTTTAATGTTGGGGGGGTATTGCACTTTTTTTTTACAGGTAAAAGAGCTGATTACTTTGGGGCAATGCCCCGCAAAAGGCCCTTTTAAGGGCTATTTGTAATTTAGTATAGGGTAGGGCTTTTTATTATTTTGGGGGGCTTTTTTATTTTATTAGGGGGATTAGATTAGGTGTAATTAGTTTAATAAACTTGTAATTATTTTATTATTTTCTGTAATTTAGTGTTTGTTTGTTTTCGTACTTTAGATAATTGTATTTAATTTTAATTAATTGTAGTTAATTTAGGGAATTAATTTAATTATAGTGTAATTGTAACTCAGGTTAGATTTTATTTTACAGGTAAATTTGTCTTTATTTTAACTAGGTAGCTATTAAATAGTTAATAACTATTTAATAACTATTGTACCTAGTTAAAATAAATACAAAGTTGCCTGTAAAATAAAAATAAACCCTGAGATAGCTACAATGTAACTATTAGTTATATTGTAGCTATTTTAGGGTTTATTTTATAGGTAAGTATTTAGTTTTAAATAGGAATAATTTAGTTAATTATAGTAATTTTATTTAGATTTATTTAAATTATATTTAAGTTGGGGGGGTGTTAGGGTTAGACTTAGGGGTTAATAACTAATATAGTGGCGGCGACGTTGGGGGCGGCAGATTAGGGGTTAATAAATATAATGTAGGTGTCAGCGATGTTGGGGGCAGCAGATTAGAGGTTCATAAGTATAATGTAGGTGGCGGCGGTGTCCGGAGCGGCAGATTAGGGGTTAATAATATAATGCAGGTGTCGGGGGCAGCAGATTAGGGGTTAATAAGTGTAAGATTAGGGGTGTTTAGACTCGGGGTACATGTTAGGGTGTTAGGTGTAGACATAAATTTTCTTTCCCCATAGGAATCAATGGGGCTGCATTAGGAGCTGAACGCTGCTTTTTTGCAGGTGTTAGTTTTTTTCAGCCGGCTCTCCCCCATTGATTCCTATGGGGAAATTGTGCACAAGCACGTTACACCAGCTCACCGCTACCGTAAGCAGCAATGGTATTACAGTAAGATGTGGAGCTAAATTTTGCTCTCCGCTCACTTTTCTGCGGCTAACGCGGGGTATGTAAAAACCTGTAATACCAGCGCTGTCTGTAGGTGAGCGGTGAGCAGAAACTGCTCGTTAGCACCGCACACTCGCACAGCTTTACCAACAAAACTCGTAATCTACCTGATAATTTTTTTATAAAATGCAAAATCTAGAAGGTGCTATTATTAATAATATTTACTATTAAAGTGAATGTAAACTTTCAGCAATTAGTGCCCAGTTTTTAAAAACACTATTAAAAGTAGGGGCACTTTCATTAATGAAAGATTACATTGCACCGTATTTGTAGAAATACTTACCTTTTACTTCTCCAAAGCCGGATTGCCAATCCCCCGCCTCAGTTCCTCTGTACTTCCTCCAATCTTGGCTTCCCCCCCAAAGCGTCCATCTTGTGATGCCCTGCTGTGATTGGAGGAAGCCGGTTTTGTCATTGCTGTGTAAGTACAGCAGAAAGAAGCAGGCGGGGGATCAGCCATCCGGCTTTGGAGAAGTAAAAGGTAAGTATTTCTACAAATACGGTACAATGTAAACCTTCATCAATGAAAGTGCCCCTGTTTTTAATAGTATTTTTAAAAATTGGGCACTAATAGCTGAAAGTTTACATTCACTTTAATATAAAGAACCGATGTAAAAAATGCATTTCTTGTTGAAAAAATATATTTCCCATGAGATGCAGTAAGTGATAAAAACACAACTTAAAGAGACGTCAAAGATTTTAAGGTTGTAATGTGATATAAAGGATTAAACTCCAAGTAGCGATAGCGCAGAGTATGTTATCTTTAGTGCAACCTTGCACAAAGAATAAAGCACAATCCAGTATTATCAGTGGATAGTTAAATATTTTAACCAAAGCATCTTAACGTGTCTCGATCTTTATTAGCTCGCCCTATACTTTTAACTAAAGAGCAGGGAGCAATATTAGCGTGCTTATTGCACTTTTATTACAAATTAATAAAGTTAATAGTTGTGCTCAAGAACAATGCAAAAACAAAGTTTTTGTTTACCTGATAAATTTCTTTCTTTCTTGACATGGTGAGTCCACGGATCATCATCAATTACTGTTGGGAATATCACTCATGGCCAGCAGGAGGGGGCAGAGAGCACCACAGCAGAGCTGTTAAGTATCACTTCCCTTCCCAACAAACCCAGTCATTCGACCGAAGGAAAAGGAGAGAAAGGAAATAACACAAGGTGCAGAAGTGCCTGAGGTTTATATAAACAAACCTGTCTGAAAACAGGAAGGGCCGTAGACTCACATTTGTTTTCTTTCTAATGACACGGTGAGTCCACGGATCATCATCAATTACTGTTGGTAATCAATACCCAAGCTAGAGGACACAGATGATAAGGGAGGGACAAGACAGGTAACCATAACAGAAGGCACCACTGCTTGCAGAACCTTTCTCCCAAAAGGAAACCTCAGCCGAGGCAAAAGAATCAATTTTATAGAGTTTAGAAGAAAGCACAACAAAGGACTCAATCTCGATCGTCCAAAAAGAAGACACCTCCCTAGTGGAGAGAGCTGTAATTCTCAAAGGAAGCTGCTGACCAGCAGACTCATAAGCCCTACAAATAACACTTCTCAACCAAAGAGAAAGAGGAGTGACAGAAGTTTTCTGGCCTTTAAGAACACCAGAAAAACAACACACATCCAGAGTTCTGACGAGGTCCCTTGTAGCCTGTAGATACAAATAAGAACCCACACAACACCTTAGTTGTGCAACATTCATTCTTAATGAGAAAAAGAATTATGACAGAGAGAAGGAACAACAATTTCCTGATTAGAATTTCTGTCCGAAACAACCTTAGTAATAAAACCAAACTTGGTACAAAGAACAACCTTATCTGCCCGAAATACACGATAAGGATAATCACACTGCAAAGCTGAAAGTTTGGAACCCTCCAAACAGAGACATAGAAGAATAAACAAAACTTTCCAAGATAAAAACTTAATATCAATGGAACGCATATTCTCAAACGGATCCTGTAGTAAAACCTTTAAAAACAAGGCTAAGGTTCCAAGAGGAACAACTGACTTAAACACAGGCCTGATTCAGACCAGAGCCTGAAGGACTGTACATCCGGCACGTCCGCCAGACGCTTGTGCAGCAGAATGAATAGCCCTTCTCAAGGCCCTCCTGGAGAAAGGATAATATCCTTGGGATCCTGTCTTATAGACTCCTTCTAGAGATAGGCTTACGAGCCTTATAAATGGTCTCAATAACCGAATCGGAAAACCCACGCTTCGATATACAAACTCCAAGCCTACAGCTTCAAAGAGACAAAATCTGGATGAAGGAAGGAGCCCTGAGGCAGAAGACCCTTCATCAGCGGAAGTTTCCATGGAGGTAGAGGCAACATCGCTACTAAATCTGCCTTCCTGATCCTGCACGAATGAAGACTTGCGGGAGGAGAACAAACAAATGCAAGGATATGCCACCTGAAGTTCCAAGGAACTGTCAGAGCATCCATAAGAAAGACCTGAGGTTTCGTGACCTCGAACTGAACTTGGAAACTTGGTGTTCTAACGAGACGCCATATGAACCAAAGCTGGTAAACCCCCTGTTACCTTAAGAAAACTTCCGGATGGAGTTCCCACTCCCCGGAATGGGATATCTGAATCCAAATTGTTCACTCCAGAAATGTGGATGGAAGACAGACAGAAAGAGTGACCTTAAAGACAAGGGAACTCAGATTCCACAGAGGCTATGTTGACTGACTAAAACCAGAAAAACTGGTCTAAGAACAGTTGAAGCAAGACCATCAGAGAATTGTAAAATGCTCACAATTCCAAATGATGAAGGGGAGAACAAGACTCCCACCCAGCCCAGCAGGCTGGTGTCCGCGGTCACAAACGTCCAGGAAGGTCTCCGATTTCTGAGATCAAAGATCCTAATAAACCACCACAAAAAGAGATTCTTGTCGACTGATCCTCTCTGAGACAATCCGGATAATCTCCAATCCACAGTCTGAGTAAAAGAACTGCCACATGTCTTGGCTGATGTGGGTATTGAACCCACATCTGCCGTGCTGTAAAGCATAGGTTTGGCCACTAAGTCACAGGTAGGCTTCCATGCACAACTGTAGAACTCTCAAACGAGCTAGCAAAAGAAAGATGTGGAAACCACCATCAGACTAATACCACCTTATTCTAAGCCACTGAAGCCGAATAGTAGACTAAAGAGAGAGGCAAAAGGAAGGACTTTCGCTTTTCTGACTCCCCCCAGGTGAATTTTCATGGAAACAAAGTAGACTACCCTTGTAACTGGAACAAGGGAGCTCTTTCCAGCTCCACTTGCATTCATGGAACCAAGAATATGAAAAAACCTCTGCAAGAGGTGTTGCTTGTATAAAAATGGCATGTTGAACCACAACTGACAAAGTTAGGCCTGAAAGACAAAACTCAGAATCTGAGAAGTTCCCTAGAATGGGAATCTGAGGCTATGCCTCCTTTAGGTCTAAGAATGTTAAAACTGGACCCTCTTGTACCAAGGAAGAATGGAGCAAATAGTCTCCATCTTGAAGGACGATATGAAATCTTTGCTTAGGAATGCAAGCTGTCACCAAAAGCACATTCCGGATGAGAAAGCAATAGCTTTACCTAGGTTCAATTCCACAATGCTTCAGAAGCAGTGTAGCTCACTTCTATGCCCCATCTCCCTTAGGGAAAGGAACTAAATTCTGTTCCTAAACTGGAACTGGAACAATCACTCCCCAGGGGGAAGATGTTGAACACATTTCTCTTAACGCCTCTCTCTTAACCAGTACAGCTAATCTTGAGAGGTGAACCTGCTCCTGGGAGGAAGGAATTGAATTTCAATTCGTAGCCCTGGAAAACAAACTACAGCCCCAAGGAATCTAGGGCCTCTCGTATCCAGGTATGAGAAAAAACTGAGATATACTGCCCCCCACAGGATCCGATCCTGGCTCGGGGAGTTAGCTTCAGGTTTCTTTCATAACTCTCCCTGATTCAGACTGACTGGGTATCCAAGAGGACTTGAACTGCTCCTGCTTGGAAGACAAAGGGGAAGAGCCACAGAATAAAAGATTGGCCTAACAGCCTTTCTGTCCTGGGTCTCCACATGGAGTCCTCCAGATCGGAGTCAGACAAGGCGTCGTACCAAAAGGGCATCTATCCATTATATGGAGTGAAGTCCAGATTAGCAATTATAATAAAAACCAGATTATGTGAGAGATTGATGAGCAGAAGCTCTGTATTGGATTAGAACTTGTGTCCCCTGGTTCTTTGAGTTGCAAAGCCACAAGCTAACCACTAGGCTACATTGGCTGCGGTGTGCGTCTATTTAAAGGAGACCGCTTATGACAGATAGGAGATGGGAGAAAAAGCTTCCTTGACTTTTCCCATACCTGAGAAAATTCTCCTAGCACGGACGAGAACAGGAAAAAATTTTTTCCAGACGAATTGCAGTATATATAAAGTTAACTAGATGCTTGAGGATTAACAACAACAGGGAGTCGAAGTCTACCAGGTGGCCAACCCCTCCTAAATAAATCCAAAGGTGTTGAGGCCTGAATCTGAAGGGAACTACTTCAGCATCAGATGAAGGAATTAAACTGTCCTAATCGGAGATTTAAACCTCGGATGCTACCAACTATCCACCTTATCAGACTATAAAGAGGGCAATATGTGTAGCAAGCGGAGCAGAAACCCTACTATCTGATTCACTAATTTTCCTCTTGCAAATTCCCTTTAAGATAGGAAAAGCAGATCATGCCACAGATACCAGAAGACAGCTGGGCAGGTAATTCTGCCAGCAAACAACTTTTCCAGGAGATTGAGAGGAACCTCAGGGCACTGTATGAGACGCCATAAAAGGGCTTGGGAAGTTTAAGGAGAAGCTGTGGCAAGGCCTAAACAGCATCATCCAAGGAGACATGAGGCTAAAAATAATTTTCCTAAAAATATTTCAAAATATTTTAAAATTACACTGTCACTTTAAGATTATAGAGACTTGTTTAAAAAATTATTATTATTTTAAATATAATTAGGAACAGATCTCGTAAAAACGAGTTATTCATTGGGAAAGAAAGAGCATGCAATTTTAAGCAACTTTCTAATTTACTCCTATTATCAATGTTTCTTCGTTCTCTTGCTATCATTATTTGAAAAAGAAGGCATCTAAGCTTTTTTTTGGTTTCAGTACTCTGGACAGCACTTTTTTATTGGTGGATGAATTTATCCACCAATCAGCAAGGACAACCCAGGTTGTTCACCAAAAATGGGCCGGCATCTAAACTTACATTCTTGCATTTCAAATAAAGATACCAAGAAAATGAAGAAAATTTGATAATAGAAGTAAATTAGAAAGTTTCTTAAAATGTCATGCTCAATCTGAATCACAAAAGAAAATTTTTGGGTACAGTGTCCCTTTAAGTGAAGGAAATCTAACTTAAACAAAGGTAGATGTATGTGTAACCTAAGAAACATTGCATAACTTCTGTCCAATCCCAATTCAGGTATAGGCATTTCGACATTGGAAGTTTATTTACACGGTATAGAAATAAAACATGAATATTCCACAAAGCTCTTATATACCAGCAAGACTCCGAAAAAATAAGTCTAACAAGTCCTACAAAGGATCTCTATAAAATCCCGATTGTATAAGTACAGTGGTAGAGCCTGATTTAATAAAACCACAATACTCAATCTCACAGGACTATCCTCTTCCTTAACACGACTCTAAGTTCCACAGAGTCGTTTCGGACAGTAACGCCGCTCTGTTCTCGGTTGGAAAACGAGGGGGGTTTATTGCAACTGATACTGCAGTCCAAGAAGGCGCTTCTCCCTACTGAAAGGAAGGAGGTAGGGATAAGAAGAAGGCATGCAGATAAAGTGTGAAAAACATTGCGCTTCATCTTGCCGCACAGGAACACAGAAACGCTCTTAATTGCATGTCACATTCCTAGTTATTCAATAAGAGGTACATAGAGCATCGCTTCGCTCCTAAGAATACCCCAAACTTAGTGAAAGTTGTGCACCTCATATAAGAGCTAACAGAATGAGACTCAGTCCCTTTTAAGCCACCATCACAGCTATGCAGCCCTAAAAATTGGCGCTAAGGCGCTTCCTCCCCTGACCTAGTCACTTTAGAGCATTCAGTCATTAAAAAAGGAATGCTGCCTAAATTTTGAGTAACTAAATTAGAACTGAGCCCCAAATGAGTTAACCCCTTCACCTGCTAAAAAGGGGATTAACCCCTAAGTCTCCAATCTCATGACTAATGTGCCTGCATACTGCTCTAAGTATCCATTGTTGGGAAATACAACAGCATGTACTATACCACATGTATGAACAACATTGATGCTGTAGATGGCGCTGTTCAGTTTAGATTGCTGATTGTTTATATCTGTGATCTTGTTCATTCTTTTATACAGGAAGGAAGTTGTTGTTTTAATCTCTATTGTGTTTTTCCTCCTCTGTGTGTGCTGACTATAGTTTTACAAGTCCTTTGGTATGTTCCAAATATTGCTGATGCATCTGTACAAGTAAAGCCTAATGCAGTTTTCTTTAAAAGCTTCCAGTGTCTTTTTGATACATACACCAACAGGTTATGGGCCCAGACACTGAAGAAAAAGAAACTACAAGTCAGTAAGTGTTGCATCTATGATCCAAGCAAATACTGTGTGAGGAAACAAGAGCTGCATCCAAATTACTGAAAGATGGCAAGTGGTTCAGATGTGAAATATGCAATAGTGAAATTAAATAATACCAACTACCAGCTGTGGAAGTTTAAGCTTGAAATGCTGTTATCCAAAGATGATTTATGGGAGGTGCTGGATACAAACAGACCCACTGATAATCCAGGGGAATGGGACAAGAAAAACAGACAAGCAAAAGCAGTTATAAGCCTGTTAGTGGAGGATGATCAACTCATTCACATAAGAAAAGAAAACACAGCTAAAGGTATGTGGACTGCACTACAAAAACTGCATGAGCGTTCAAACTTAAATAGTAAACTATATTTGCTGCGCAAACTATATAAGATGAGGCTGGAAAAAGGCCAGGAAATGTGTGAACATGTGAATGCTATGCTAGAGATTGTGGAACAGCTATGTGCAATTGGAGAAGAAATTAAAGACAATCATATAGTAGCATTGTTACTATGCAGCCTTCCAGAGTCATATAGTGCCCTTATCAATGCTCTAGAAACCAGACCTGAACAAGAACTAACACTAGAATATGCTAAGGGAAAACTAATTGATGAATATAATAGAAGAAAGGAAAACATGCATAGTGAAGAAAATGAGAGATCAGAGGTAGCTCTGAAGGCGCAAGAAGGCACAAAACAAAACAGAGAAACCAGAGTGTGTTTTCGCTGCAAAAAGGTCGGTCACCTGAAAAAGAACTGCTCAATCTGGAAAGCTGAGCAGCGAAGGTTAGAACCACCTACAAGAGAGAGAGCTAAGGCAGCCACAAAGCAAACTGCAGCTGCATCATGGAGCGGCAGCTTTAAAGTGACTCAGAATAGTACACCACACGGATGGTGCATTGACTCAGGGGCAACTAGTCACATGACAAGTGACGAGACATTCTTCACAGAAATTGATTTCAATACTAAAGATAAAGTCTTCCTAGCAAATGGGAAAAGTATTACAGCTGAAGGTAATGGTCAAGGGTTCCTGACTTGCATCACACCATCAGGAGGTAAGCAAAGCATTCTAGTAAAGAATGTTCTGTACGTCCCAAGTTTAGAAGGAAGCCTCCTATCAGTGAAAACTCTTGCTAACAATGGACTCACAGTTCAGTTCCAAGGCAATGAATGCACAATTCGAAACAGGAAACAAATCCTAGCAAAAGGAAGATTGAACGAACACCTGTACAAACTTATCACTGAAAGGAAGCAAGCCAAAACAGCCATTCATAATCCACACAACAAATGTATCCACCTGTGGCACAGGCGATTAGGGCATCGAAACCCAGAGGCCATAAAGGAACTTGCAAAGGAAGGTTTATCAGAAGACATGATAATTTTGTCTTGTGACATGCTCATGAAGTGCACATGTTGTATCAAAGCAAAGGCCACACGTACCCCACTTCCACAAGCCAGTCAAAGAAAAACCACTCACCCCATGGAACTCATACACAGTGATGTGTGTGGACCAATGAAAACCCCCACACCCGGCGGGAACAGATATTTACTGACTTTCATTGACGATTATTCCAGGTACACAACAACATATCTGATGAAGCACAAAAGTGAGACATCAGAGAAACTTCAAGAATTTATAGCTACATTCAGCAATAAATTTCAACGGAAACCAGGAACAATATGTACCGACAACGGAGGGGAATATATGAGTAAGGAAGTGGAGTCATACATGAAGAAACAAGGCATTATACACCAAACGACTGTACCATACACTCCTGAGCAAAATGGTGTTGCAGAAAGGAAAAATCGCACCCTCATAGACATGGCAAGATGCATGCTTTCAGACGCCAATTTACCTAACCAGTACTGGGGTGAAGCAATAATGACTGCAACATACTTACAGAACAGGCTACCATCAAAAACTATTGAGAGCACCCCATATGAAATGTGGAATGGATCAAAACCTAGTATGGGACATATTAGAGTGTTTGGATGTAAAGCATATGCCCATGTTCCAAGTGAGAAACGCTCCAAATTAGAGAACACAGCCATAGAAGGCATTCTTATGGGCTACAGTGAACAAAGTAAAGGCTATAGAATTCTTCATCCAAAGACCAACAAGATCACAATAAGCCGCAGTGTTTATTTTGATGAAAGTCAAACATCAGAAAAAATGTCCCTCGAAAGCCATAAAGAGAACCTCTCCACTGAATCAGCAAGAGATGCTGACCAAAGTGAAGCTGTACAGGAGACAGAGCAAGAAGTGGAGCTCACAATAGAAAAAACAGCTACTCACAAACCAATAGAACCCACTGAACAACCAGAAATCAGAAAATCAACTCGGGTGAGGTAAGGTATACCACCCCGCAAGCTGTCATACATCGCTAAGACACATGAAACACTCGAACCAACATCCTGGGAAGATATTGAAAAATTGCCAAAAAGGGAAGCCAACCAATGGAGAAAAGCAGCCGAAGAAGAAATAAAATCACTTCAGGAAAACAAAACCTGGACACTCACTGAGCTCCCCCCCGGTCGCAAAGCTATAGGAAGCAAATGGACTTTTAAAGTAAAATACGATGCAGAAGGAAATATCCACAGATACAAGGCAAGATTAGTTGCAAAGGGATATTCACAGAAATTTGGAGAAGATTACGATGAAACTTTTGCTCCAGTTGTAAAACACTCCACCATCAGAGCGCTCCTTAGCATTGCAGCCGGAAAGGGAATGCAAGTGAGGCACCTGGACGTCAAAACTGCTTTCCTATATGGAGACATCAAAGAGGATCTCTACATGGAACAGCCACCTGGATTTGAGAGGGAACCGAACCTTGTATGCAAACTTCAAAAGAGCATCTATGGACTAAAGCAAGCTGCGAGAATGTGGAATGAAAAAGTGAATGAAGTACTCATGAAACAAGGATTCTCAAGAAGCATAGCAGATCCATGTCTATATTCAAGGCATCAAGAAAACAAATGGATATACATCCTAATTTATGTTGATGACATCATAACTTGTTTTGAACAAGAAGGGGACTGTGACCAAATAGTTCATATATTAAAACAGAACTTTGAGATTAAAGAACTAGGGAACATCACTTATTATTTAGGAATCCAAATAGAAAGGGAAGAGGATGGAAGCTATCTTCTTAACCAAAGTCAGAAAATTACAGAAATATTAGAGCAATTTCACATGCAAGATGCAAAAGAGGTGAAAACACCTATGGAACCAGATTACCTGAAAAACAACGGAATAGAAAACTTGTTACCCAATAACGACAATTACCGCAGGGCAATTGGAAAATTGCTATACATTGCCACCGTGACAAGACCAGACATTGCCGCAGCAATAGGTATACTCTGTAGAAAAGTTGCGACACCATGTCAACACGACTGGAATGCAGTAAAGAGGGTGATACAGTACCTAAAAGGAACAATTCGGATGATGCTGCGACTGCCAGCAACATCAAACCCAAAACTAATTGGATATGTTGATGCTGATTGGGCCGGAGATACCACTGACCGCAAATCTACAAGTGGTTACATCTTCCAGTATGGAGAAGGAACAATAAGTTGGTCCAGTCGAAAACAAGCGACTGTTGCACTCTCTTCAACGGAAGCAGAATATATAGCAGCAGCACATGCATGTCAAGAAGCAATTTGGATTTGTCAACTTTTTCAAGACATGGGACTGGATGTGTCTAAACCCATACCAATTCTTGAAGACAACCAAGGGTGTATAAAGTTGACACAATCAGAAAGAGTGAATCCTCGAACCAAGCACATTGATGTAAAATATCATTTACTCAGGGACATGCAAGAACAAGGTATTATTGACATTCAATACTGCCCATCGGAAGAGATGACTGCAGACGCACTCACAAAGCCGTTGCCAAAGGAACGGCATTGTTTTCTTCAAAAGAAACTGAATGTTGTGTAATTATGTACATGCCGTTGAGAAGGGGTGTTGGGAAATACAACAGCATGTACTATACCACATGTATGAACAACATTGATGCTGTAGATGGCGCTGTTCAGTTTAGATTGCTGATTGTTTATATCTGTGATCTTGTTCATTCTTTTATACAGGAAGGAAGTTGTTGTTTTAATCTCTATTGTGTTTTTCCTCCTCTGTGTGTGCTGACTATAGTTTTACAAGTCCTTTGGTATGTTCCAAATATTGCTGATGCATCTGTACAAGTAAAGCCTAATGCAGTTTTCTTTAAAAGCTTCCAGTGTCTTTTTGATACATACACCAACATCCATAAGGATTTGTCCCACTAAAAGCCGAGGGTTCTTAAACCCTTCAGCCAGCCTTCTAGCACCAGAAGAACAAAGGCACTTACCTGAATTCTAGCCGTCCGGCAGTCAGACGACCCACAAAGTATGAAAGGATGCCGCTCCTCACAGAGACCGGTGTAAAAAGAAAGACAGAGTAAACTTACTCAGGCTTTCTATACCAGGGCAGAAACATGTTAGGAAAACGCAGCAAAGCACACTTTACAAGTTCCTAACTGCTCTAAAGCTACCACAGCCCTGCTGAAGAGACTAACGTGGAATACAATTATCCCCAGATTGTGATGAAAGATTAGAGCAATCCTGCCCTGAATTTAAAATAAAAAAATCTTGATTGAAGAATTTCATCAGGACACCTAAGTACTTCACCTCCTCCTTGCACTAGAGGCAATGAGAATGACTGGGGTTTGTGGGAAGGGAAGTGATACTTAACAGTTCTACTGTGGTGCTCTTTGCCTCCTCCTGCTGGCTAGGAGTGATATTCCCAACAGTAACTGATGATGATCCGTGGACTCACCATGTCATCGAAAGAAATAGTGCTGTAATACTTGGCATTTTTTGAGACCTGAAATAAACCATTATTAATAGTATAGTACAGAACAACATGACACATTCCTCTACACCCTCCGTTTAGTGCTCAGGCAAAATCCGACATGCATTTTCCTGCACTCACTGACATGCAGATGTTAGCATGCTCTAGTCAATGGGGCCGAATTATCAAGCTCCGAATGGAGCTTGATGCCCCTGTTTCCGTGCAAGCCTTCAGGCTTGCCAGAAACAGTAGTTATGAAGCAGCGGTCTAAAGACTGCTGCTCCATAACTTGTCCGCCTGCTCTGAGGCCGCGGACATTAATCCGCCCGATCCTATACGATCGGGCTGATTGATACCCCTGCTAGCGGCCGATTGGCCGCGAATCTGCAGGGGGCGGCATTGCACAAGCAGCTCACCAGAACTGCTTGTGCAATAATAAATGCCAACAGCGTATGCTATCGGCATTTACTAATGTGCAGTGGACATGATCCGCTATATTGGATCATGTCCGCTCGCACCTTAATAAATAGGCCCCTATAGCTTGAGTAATAAAAATAAAAACACTATTGATTGAGCTCAATGTTAACGCACACTAGCACTGATATTTTTGTGCTCCACTTATTATCTAGGTCAAAATGTTTTATATTATATAATGTATTTATGTGTAGTTAAAAAAACATATACTTAATATAAGGGCCTGTGCACCAGGATTCAAACACCACCCTTTGTCAGAGTTGTCAGTGATGTATATTGCTTCTGAAAATGTAACTTTTGTCTGCTTATTCTCTAAGAATGTGTGGTGTTTGAAAACTGACGCATAGGTCCTCACAGGATATGTGCATATGCTGCAGAAAAACAGTAATAACTTTTACTACACGCATTTTTGCTAATGGAAATATATTGCAAAAATGCTTATATTTCAAATTGAAACACTCCCATGCACATTTCATTTTTGACCTTTCTATCCTTTAATATGGTCTCAAAGCAAGTTCAATGAGTGCGGCAGAAAGAGTAGATTGTTTACTAGAGTGGACAGAGTGGAATAAAAAAAATATATATTTTATTCTTTCTGAAAGTAAAAAATAGAACATTTGTTTCCTTTTGAAGATGAACAGACTGGAGCAACATTATAAATATTCTAGAGCCATATGACCATAGTAACCAATTATACAAGAAACTGTGCTAATGAAAAAGGTATATCAGCCATTCCCACTTTAATAAATACTCCTGAGCAAGAGATTACACCTGTACTTGTTGTGATAAGGTACGTACATGATTGTATGTCTTGTACAGTCTAATTGTTTCTCTGCATTACTGAAGGTTTTTTTTTTTTTAACTGATAAATGTTCACAAGAGCCATGGCTTGGCTATATATTACTTTCAGATACACTTCATATATATATCTGCCAATCCCCTCACTCCTGGGGTTAAATGGTACGCTTGTTTGCTCCTTTTAATAAATAGCATTTATTTCCCAAGAGAACTGTGACATGATTTATGCCAATCCTCTCAGATAATAAGAACAATGGGTTAATTTACATCCCACTCAATTAACTCTTTCAAAGACGTACAAGTGTGAAGCTTTTGGGTAAAAGTTATATATTGCAAAGCAAGAACAAACTGCTATCTGTGCACAATTAGTAGGCAGCTGTTTCCAGCTAATATAAATATTCTGCCTTGCAAAACTGGTTAAAACCCCTGTGTTGTGACAATCCTACAGTGCTGCTTCCTACTGTAAATCTGCATCAATTAAAGGGCCCAACTGCTAAATCCCTAATAGTCCTAAAGTGTGTGTGAAAAAAAGAAGATGAAACGGACATAAAACACAATTTTTTTCTTTCATGATTCAGATAGATACAATTTGAAACAACTTTCCTATATACTTCAGTTATCAATTTTTTTTTGTTTTCTTGTTATCCTATGTTGAAAAGCAGTAAAGTAAGCTCATGAGTGAGCACGTGTGTCTGAAGCAGCAGTATGGAAGCAGTTTTGCAACAATGTTATACATTAGCAGGAGCACTAGGTGGCAGCACTATTTCCTGTCATGTAGTGCTTCAGGCATGTGCACGCTACCTACCTACCTAGGTATCCCTTCAACAAAGAATAACATGAGAACAAAGCAAATTTGATGATAGAAGTAAATTGGAAACTTTTTAAAAATGGTATTCTCTACCTGAATAATTAAAGAAAATGTTGGGGTTTAATGTCCCTTTAATGGTTTAGCAGAGAGTATAAACATTGCACAGAGTGTTTTCCTTATACATATAAACAAACTCGAGACACAAAGGGCCCACATGGGTGTTCTGCCCAGCCCTGCAATCACCAAAGTAACAAATTATACAAAAAAACAAACACTGTGCTAATGGAAATGTTAAATCCCCCTTTTTGTGATCAGACATACACATAAATGTAGGTTTTCAATAGCCTCATTGTCTCTCAAGCAGCACTGGACATTTTTTTTTTTATTCAATAAATGCTCACAGCAAAGCCAAGCCTTGGCCATAGAAATGCTACTTTCCTTTGCTCCTTCTAACAACTGATATTTATTTCCCTAGAGAACTTCTGTGACAGATGACTGATGTTTCTAACCTGCAGTTCATGGGTTACTCAGACAAAAAAAAATGGAAGAAACAGCAGGAAAAAGTTTGGTTGTTTTTTAATTTTGGAACAGAAAATGTAAAATAACATGGAAGGTAAATTCTGAACCCAAACTTCAGTCTGGTATCTCCTTCTTAGAAAGATAATGTCCTAATTCTTGTTTTCTGGGAATTGAACAACTGTCTTTAGCATTAGGTCTGAATCAGATCTAAAGTAACAAACATATAATATATTATAAAGTAGTGATGGACAACTTACTAACACATGGGGGCTGCAGGTCAGTATTTTAGAAGCATCAAGGGACAGATACAAATATAGGACTACACACAAAAATATATATATTTCCAAAAATGTCCCATTGCACAGAGTCCGATTTAGGGAAGGTTGCATGGTTCCCTCTGTCTCTGGAGGGTTCTTTTGTAACCACCACCCGGATACCCATTTTTAGTTTTGCCTTTTCCTGGAGCCACAAAACCTATGGCAACACATTCTAAGTTCAGTTTCCCCTCAGGGGCCACACAAACTAGTGCAGGGGGCCGCATGTAGCCCATGGGCTGTTTGTTGGCCATCCATGATATAAATCATCTGGCAAATCAACAGTATATGAATACACTGGAGTAAAAAGAAAAATCATAAAAGAAAAACACAGAAAAAAAAAATATATGATATTCTTGCCATATTTTTATTTATTATCGTGCTCACCTTTGATTTACTTTTCCAAGTATTTTTTATAAAGTCTTTAAAAAAAAAAAAAAAAAAAGAGAAAACTTTGGACAGACCAGGGTTTTTACTTCATATAGACAATTGCTATAAATCTAGCCTGCAGCTTGGAAGTATTGGGGAAAAAATATCGTAGGCGAGTGTTTTGCTGCAGAAGTGGCATAGCACATACAGTTTCCAGCGGGCAGTTGAAGAGATTTTACAGTACACAACAGGAGACAACGCATTTGTTGCCAATACCATCTAATTAGTTTTACATTATTATCACCTATTAATATTAAGTCCTATATTATTCTTTTTATTCATGTGGAATTTAGTACTGTGCTGCCTAATTAATTACAGACTTGTTACAGATTTTTAAAAAATATGTTTAACATAAAAAACAGCCTCAATAATGACCTCACATTCTTTTCTTTTCTGTCTTTAAAGGGACATTATACACTAGATTTGTCTTTGCATAACTGTTTTGTAGATCATCCATTTATATCGCCCATCTGGGGTTTTGTAAAAATGTATAGTTTTGCTCATTTGTAAAGACTGATTTTCAGACTCCTAACCAAGCCCCAAAGTTTTAGATATATACTGATGTTTACAGACTTCAGAATGCTTCTGTTTGTATAATAGGTCTTTTCATATGGAGGGGAGGGGGGGGGGGGGTTCTGCTGTGAGCCCCGTTCAGTGGGTGTCCCAGGCTTATCTCATTAACATTGGGAGCTTCTAAGTAAGTTTTTAAAAGGCTTTACACTGGATTTTTATATCAGTATCTGTGCATATTATTCTTTATAGTAGTGTCTATTACATGCAGTTATATGAAAATTGGTGTATACTGCCTCTTTAAACACAGATATTTAGAGCTGTGAGTCAATGTGTCAATGATTGGCACCTCTACACTATACAGGTAAGCCTGCAAGGCATCACATAACCAAAACTATTCTTGATTATTACCTCCTTACTATCAGAAGTAACTCATAATATTGGATAAAAGCCTAAGGACAACACAAACCCTATCTCTTAAAATTGTCACTTAAAGGGACATGAAACCTACAATTGTATTAATAATTCATATGGAGAATACAATTTAAATAAAAATCTGACTTACTTCTATTATCAAATTTGCGTTGTTCTTTGTTGAAAAGATATCTGGATCATGAATTAACAATTTAGGGTTTTATGTCCCTTTATATAGTGTTGGTTTCTGTCTGTTAGTTTTCCTTACTAACTTGATTGTAAATGTTTCCATTATTGAGCAGGGTCAATCTTCTACTGTCTTTCCAAATACAACAATTTTACTACTAAACATAAACAAACTGGGGGAAAAATGTTAAAAACCATATAAGAAATAATAATATATTAAATATTTATAGTAATATATATAGTATGGTAAAGTAATTAAAGCCTGTTCCCAGTCTAAGAACCAAATCCATTGTTATGAAAGACTAAGCCCTTAAGCTTAAATAATTAATGCTATGTGTGCCTTGTCTTCATGGGTGTGTTAAAACCAACATGGAAGAAACCTGATATTTTGTTAAAAGCTAGAATACTCACAATATTCAATACCAAGGACAATGTCTCTGAAGTAAATCCGAGCTTGTTCTTCTGTAAAATACTGATCACTTGGTACCTCCATAACAGGCCTAGAAGAAAAAGAAAGCATTGGAACACACAGGCATATATATATATATATTTATATATATACACACACACAGGCATATATATATATATACACACACACACAGGCATATATATATATATATACACACACACACAGGCATATATATATATATATATATATATATATATATATATGTGTGTGTGTGTGTGTGTGTGTGTATGTATGTGTGGACAAATGTCACTATACTAGTAAGGGGTTAAAAGTTACTAGCCAGAATGCTTTTGATATTATTGATTGCAGAATAAAATGTGCTATTATTATATTAAGATAGTTTTGAACTTTAGAACAAAAGAAGCAAATTGACATGATGTCTGTCAAGCGTTGAGTATTATTTATTCTCCCACTCCATTTAAAAAACATATTTACCTTTATACACTTTCCATCAGTAAGTAATACAGAAGAAAAACTATGTGTATGTGCGACTCACTGGCCTGGCTACTGTCTATAATGTGCAAATATCACTGTTTAGCAGCATATAATGGACGACTGCCGTTTTTGACCAAATATAATTTTTAAACAGAGAACAATGGTGTGTTTGAACAGCTTTTTCCTCCATGGTAATGTGTCAAATAGGAATGCGGTTGTGAAAACTTCCATCTAATCTCAATTGTTTCTAGATCTCTCTTTTAGGTCTCCAGTTAGCTCATAATTCAGATAGAGCATGCAGTTTTAAAGGGACAGTCTACACCAGAATTTTTATTTTTTTAAAAGATAGATAATCCCTTTATTACCCATTTCCCAGTTTTGCATAACCAACACAGTTATAATAATATACTTTTAACCTCTGTGATTATCTTGTATTTAAGCCTCTGCAAACTGCCCCTTTTTTCAGTTCTTTTGACAGACTTGCAGTCTAGCCAATCAGTGCCTGCTCACCGATAACTTCTCGTGCATGAGCCCAGTGTTATCTATATGAAATACGTGAACTAACACCCTCTAGTGGTGAAAAACTGTTAAAATGCAATCTGAAAGAGGTGGGCTTCAAGGTCTAAGAAATTAGCATATGAACCTCCTAGGTTAAGCTTTCAACTAAGAATACCAAGAGAACAAAGCAAAATTGGTTATAAAAGTAAATTGGAAAATTGTTTAAAATTACATGCTATATCGGAATCATGAAAGTTTATTTTGGCCTAGACTGTCCCTTTAAGCAGCTTTCTAATTTACTCCCATTATCATTTTTTTTCTATCTCTTGGTATCTTTATTTGAAAAAGTAGGAATGTAAGCTAAAGAGCCGGCCCATTTTTGGTTCAGCACCCTGGCTGGCGCTCGTGATTGGTGGCTACATTTAGCCACCCAATAAGCAAGAGCAACCCAGGTTCTGAACAAAAAATGGGCCAGCTCTTAAGCTTTACATTCTTGCTTTTCAAATAAAGATACCTAGAGAAGGATGAAAATTGATAAAAGGAGTAAATTGAAAAGTTGCTTAAAATTGATGGCTTTATCTGAATCATGAAAGTTACATTTTGACTTTACTGTACCTTTAAGGGACAGTCTACTACCAATTTTTTAAAAAGATAGATAATCCCTTTATTACCCATTCTCCAGTTTTGCATAATGAACACAGTTATATTAATATACTTTTTACCTCTGATTATCTTGTATCTAAGCCTCTGCAGAATACCCCCTTATTTTAGTTCTTTTGACAGACTTGCATTTTAGCCAATCAGTGCTAAAACAATCCATGTGCATGAGCACAATGTTATCTATATGGCACACATGAACTAACGCCCTTTAGCTTTGAAAAACTTTTAAAATGCCCTGAGATGAGAGGCGGCCTTCAAGGGCTCTGAAATTAGCATATTAGCATACCTAGGTTTAGCTTTCAACAAAGAATACCAAAAGAAAAAAGCATGATGATAAAAGTAAATTGGAAAGTTGTTTAAAATTGCATGCTCTATCTGAATCATGAAAGTGTAATTTTGACTAGACTGTCCCTTTAAATACATAACATTTATGTCCACAATAATAGCCCATTCAGCTCAGATAAAGCAATAATTCTGTCAGTGATTATTAAGGAGACTAGACTAGAGTCATTGATTGATAATTGGGTCGATTCCAAACTTTAGCAACTGATTTATCTACAAACATTCCCATAGACTTTATTGGTGAATTTTGCACAAAAATCAGTAGATAAACTTTATAAACGACTTTGACTGAACTTAAAGTTTGTCAAAATCTGCAAAATGCAGTAGTCTGCGATCACTTTCAATTCTTCCATACTGATAAGGTGTTGCTGATCATTACAAAACCTACTATAAATTGGTGGCTCTGGATATGTTAGTAATCTTATTGGTGGACAACTAACTGTAAGAACCATTTTAACAAACTATCTATCTTGCTTTGCATTTCTCTGTATAACAACTGACAAAACAAAAATATAATATTTTGGTGTTATCTTTTTGAAAAATATTCAGGTATGTTTTCACCATAAGCATCTACTCATACATTTATATTTGTATTTTTTATTATAAACTATTCAACATTTTTGGTTTCGGTTTTATTCTTTTTATTTAGCAAACATTTCAAGAAATTATGAAACCCCAAATCCCTAAATTTTTGTCAATACCAATCCATATATTTTTTTATTAAAATATTTTTTACAGCACTTTATCTACATTCACGTCTTCATTTTTTACTTACCCTTTACGCAAAAGGTCAAACACTGAAAAGAAAAAAGAAAACAAAGAACATCATCTTTAGTCATTACTGGTAATGTATAGCAGCGTGAGATTACTAATTACATTAATATTAGCTTGTGTTTTACAGCTATGGGGTCTGGGTGTATTAAACGCAAAGTAAAGAGGAATGTCTGCTAATTATATACTGCTGACAACACAATATATGCAGAAAGCATGAATCACATAAAGCATTTCATTTATGTAACTAACATATTACATTAATTGCATTTACTATAAAATGGTTTATTGTAAAATGACCAGTATGTTTATTGTTTACATTAATTTATTATATGTTTATATTTTGGATTCTTTAAGAGTACCTGAAGGAGAGAAAAAAAAAAAAGCAGTAGATTGACCAAGAATGAAAAAGTACAAATAATGCGTTGTCACCTTGCAGGAAACAATTGGAGATTTGAATAAAGGAAGGTTGGTTTTGATTGGATATAAACTCTGTGGAGGAGATTAAAGTGATTGTAAAGTATAACACAATACTGGACAGTATATAAATGTAATCTTTAAAACATGGGCACTTTAATTTATAAAAAATTTGAAAGACGCTTTGTTTTTTAAAATATTTTTCTCTTAGTGCTGGTAAACAGACTGATGTTCCTCTGTTCGCATCTCCTACCTTCTTTAGCATATCAATGATGAATCCAGCTTCCTCCAATCGCTGTGTGTCCCACGAGCTGGACGCCAAAGGGGAAAAGCAACGATTGGAAGAGGCCAGATTCGTCATTGACATGCTAAAGAAGGTAGGAGATGCGGGCGCAGGAATGGCGGTCTGTTTGCCAGCACTAAGAGGGAAATATTTTAAAAACTAAGCATCTTTCAAAATTGTAATAAATTAAAGTGCCCGTTTTAAAGATTACATTTATATACTGCCCAGTATTGTGTTATACTTTACAATCACTACATATGCTGTTCACAATTAGTCAGCTTTTAGCAAACCTTTTTACTGCTTAGCACTTTTAGGGCGAATTAAGAAAGTGATGGACTCCAGAATCATCAGGATGCCTAGCAGACATCTGAAGAAAGAGAATTACTAAAGATCAAGATCAGAGAAAAAAGCCAAGAAAGAACAGAATAGAACAGAGAACGAAAGTCACCAGGGGGTGATAGGAACATCAGAGGATAGTATTACATTAAATTTTAGTAGAATGTTATTGTGTATTGTGCTAAATAATACTTGTTCATGTGCAACTGTTCCCAGATGTAAAAACATACATAGTCAAGTGAATTTAGCATGAGAAATTAAAAACAGAAATACACGCAATCCTATTATTTACTTATTTTATAAAGTTCTAGAAAAGGGTATTTACACGGAAGCCTTAACTGATGAAGGCACTCAGATGGGGAGAACAGCATTTGCAATGGTTATTTCTCAGGTGTGACATAACTGCTGTGTCAGTACTGAATAATCACTGTAGCGTGAAGGAGACTGGATTCGCTACCAAAGGTTGCACAGTGACACGGAAAATGAAGATGAGTGTCAATGGAGATCTATCACAGTTGTTTCAGTGTCATCAATAAAGCTTACTGCAGAAAGTGTGCTTTACTTATTATGTCTACAAAATGCCAGAAAATACAAATTACATTTTTTGAAGACAACGCACTACTGGAGTTTAATGTGATCTTAACCTTGTCTGTTTTTAACCCTCTCATTCAATCAGCTGAATAATAATATAAGACATTTTCTAGTCAAAAATATAGACTACACTATACTGTATGTATTACATGTTTAATTAAGTTACATTGCCACTATAATCTATGCTTTATCCAAAAGAGGAGATTAGTGTAGCTGAAAATAAAATAAAATGTTTATGTTTTTTAATGTACCATACCTGCTAACATAAAACTTTTTAAAGTATGTTTATAATCTCCTAGAGCTGGATTCTTTTCAGATCTCAAAAATGCTTCACAGACCAATTTGGCTACAGTCTGAAGAAGGGATTGCTTACTTGATAATAAAAGAATCAGCACTGCACATGTCAGGTGCATAAGCATCACAAATGCCTACACATGCTCCTAGTACCTATGGCAGTTTTATAACAATACATCAATATGGTCGTACTTCACACGTGCAATCAGTTTTTTGTATGAATTTTTTAAAAAAGGACGAATTTGTTGCATTCATTGACAAACAATAAATGCCAGTCCTTTACCCAAAAATTAAAAAATCGAGTTAATGTAAGAAAAAAAATGTAGTTCATATCTTTGTGTGGTTAACACTGTTACTCTAAAAGCAGGAAAGGCTTTGAAAAGTTTAAAAGTACACTATTTATACAGGAAAAGCTTAGAAAATTAAAATCTTCAGTATAAAATAGCGATTTAGCAATGTCAATTGATTGATTCTGGTGTTAGATAATCAGTTTGCAAACTTCACTTTTTTTTACCAGTTCTAATACCATAAATAAATAAACTTATTGTGTGCTGCTGCAGGCTTGTAGCAGTAACCCTATCTAATGCTTTAACTTTATCTCTGCTGCCATGAAGATATTTACCATTGCAAATAATGTTTTTTTGTTAACAAATTATGAATGACTCCCTTAACAAATATTGGAAGATATTTAAAGATGTTTTTTGTTTAACAAGTCATTTGTTCAAATATTTTTTTTGTCTGTGCAGATGTCTAGTAGACACACCTCTCAGCCAAACATACTGATTCAGAGCTTCTTGAGGTATGCAAATACTTCAGCATTTTGCAATAAACAATATATCATTGTTTCCATTTTAAAGGACTAAATAAGAATTGCAACATAGTGTACTACAATTTTGCCTTTGCTTTTTCATTGCAAGTATCTGTAGAAGCCCAAAGAGACCCAAATGTACACCTTGGGTTAGTAATTTTTCCTTTTTTTTAGAGAATGTTAGCCAGGTATTTTAGGGCATGATCAGACTGATATACTACAGGACATTTCTACTGAAGACATTTTTGTTCAGAGAAGCCTACCACCGAACTCAGAAATAAATTAATTCCACTTACCTAATATTTCCCCTCATCTAACTCTGTATTAACATTATTCTCACTCTTGCAGTCCTCACCTCCTATTTCTCAACCTCCTACTCTTCTAGATTGTAAGTTCCCACGGGAATAGGGCCCTCAATTCCACCTGTATGTCTTTGTCAAATTTTGTCTTCTCTCTTACAAGTTTTATATGATTCTTTAATTAAATTAATTGTACCCATGTGTTGCGGAATATGTTGGAGCTTCATAAATAAGTATAATAAATAAGTTTAATAATAATAATAATAATAATAATAATAATAATAATAATATCTTTCCCATATGGAAGGCATAGTAGGCTAAAAGAGACTGCACCTTGAGTCGCACTTTCTTACTGAACACATTTTTTTCCAGCTTTGTTCAATCTCAAGACTAAACAATGAGAGTCTATTTTCCTTTTTAAACTAGAGTAAATTCAAGACCCATAATACTGATCACGAACACTTGACCACAGAGAGATTGGGCAAGTTCTGTTTCAAGTGGGTGGATAAAAATACTTTTAAATACAGGTATGTTTAACAATAGTAATGTAGAGTTCATGTTTTTGTATGTAATTTAGAACTAGTATTGTTTAAAACATCATTTGATTTTTAGACTGGAATAAATATATTTTGCATATAGGCCATGGACTAGATAGATAAATGACTGTTTGATACATTAACCCTTTGTTCCAATCCAGTATAATTCTAATTTGTAAACAGTGTACAGCAGCTTTTTAATTTTTTAATTTTTTGGAGGGGGTGCTTTTTCTAAGCCACTCCAATCCATTAGAAGCCAAGACATTTTAATTAGTAAAATTGCTCACTTTTGTAAACGTACAAATGTATAGGAAAAAATAGCTAAACACTGTATTGTAAGCATTACAAGCTTTTCAATGTGGTTTCTGCCAGAATTTCCACAAAGAGAAAGATATGTGGCCAAAGCAAAAGTAAACATGACAGCTATTTCTAGTTCTGTTGTTTGTATAGCATTTCTCTGCTTAGTCTCTTGCAGTTGAATTAATAGATTTTGAAGGTTTTGGAGTGAGTAGATAAACAGGAGACAATTTTAAATTATTTTTAATCTATAAAAAAATTAACCTATATAACTGATGTATCTGCTGGACTCACATTCTAATTATTTACTGCTTGACAGAGCTTTAATACTTGTCACTTCTCAGTTTGTTATTCTTCAGACATGGTGATAGCAAATGATGTGATCTTTCAACAGTGGCAGGGAGACTGGAATTGTAAATATTAATAAGGAAATGATAGGTATATTCTATAGTATGATTACTAAAACATTTATGTGCTCTTTAGTAGAATGCTTGCCTTAAATAACTTAGGAACTGGTGAAGGTGGTGACCTTTCCACTACATACATGTTTTTATTTCAGCGTTGCACCGAATCACCTGGGATTAAAACATTTTCTGAACTCGTTCATCCTCCTTTGTCCATTATAAACTTGTGCATTTTTTAAATTAGATTTGATACTTTTTAAAAGCACAATCTCTCTTACGCATTATCCAGCTGAAATAAAAACCTACAATAAAATAAAAAAATAAAAGAGGAGGACACTGTAACTGTGACTTGACAAACCTCAATGGTACTGAATGATGTTAAAAACATAATTTATGCTTACCTGATAAATTTATTTCTCTTGTAGTGTATCCAGTCCACGGATCATCCATTACTTATGGGATATTAACTCCTCCCCAACAGGAAGTGCAAGAGGATTCACCCAGCAGAGCTGCTATATAGCTCCTCCCCTAACTGCCATTACCAGTCATTCGACCGAAAACATGCAGAGAAAGGAAAACCATAGGGTGCAGTGGTGACTGTAGTTTAATGGAAAAATTACCTGCCTTAAAGTGACAGGGCGGGCCGTGGACTGGATACACTACAAGAGAAATAAATTTATCAGGTAAGCATAAATTATGTTTTCTCTTGCTAAGTGTATCCAGTCCACGGATCATCCATTACTTATGGGATACCAATACCAAAGCTAAAGTACACGGATGACGGGAGGGACAGGCAGGCTCTTTATACGGAAGGAACCACTGCCTGAAGAACCTTTCTCCCAAAAACAGCCTCCGAAGAAGCAAAAGTGTCAAATTTGTAAAATTTGGAAAAAGTATGAAGAGAAGACCAAGTTGCAGCCTTGCAAATCTGTTCAACAGAAGCCTCATTCTTAAAGGCCCAAGTGGAAGCCACAGCTCTAGTAGAATGTGCTGTAATTCTTTCAGGAGGCTGCTGTCCAGCAGTCTCATAGGCTAACCGTATTATGCTACAAAGCCAAAAGGAGAGAGAGGTAGCCGAAGCTTTTTGACCTCTCCTCTGACCAGAATAAACGACAAACAGGGAAGACGTTTGTCGAAAATCCTTAGTTGCCTGTAGATAAAATTTCAGGGCACGGACTACATCTAGATTGTGTAGCAGACGTTCCTTTTTCGAAGAAGGATTAGGACACAAAGATGGAACCACAATCTCTTGATTGATATTCCTGTTAGTGACCACCTTAGGTAGGAACCCAGGTTTAGTACGCAGAACTACCTTGTCTGAATGAAAAATCAGATAAGGAGAATCACAATGTAAGGCAGATAACTCAGAGACTCTTCGAGCCGAGGAAATCGCCATTAAAAACAGAACTTTCCAAGATAACAACTTGATATCAATGGAATGAAGGGGTTCAAACGGAACCCCCTGTAAAACATTAAGAACTAAGTTCAAACTCCATGGTGGAGCAACAGTTTTAAACACAGGCTTGATCCTAGCTAAAGCCTGACAAAAAGCTTGAACGTCCGGAACTTCTGACAGACGTTTGTGTAAAAGAATGGACAGAGCTGAAATCTGTCCCTTTAAGGAACTAGCGGATAAACCCTTTTCTAAACCTTCTTGTAGAAAAGACAATATCCTCGGAATCCTAACCTTACTCCATGAGTAACTCTTGGATTCGCACCAATATAAGTATTTGCGCCATATCTTATGGTAAATCTTTCTGGTAACAGGCTTCCTAGCCTGTATTAAGGTATCAATAACTGACTCAGAAAAACCACGTTTTGATAAAATCAAGCGTTCAATTTCCAAGCAGTCAGCTTCAGAGAAATTAGATTTTGATGTTTGAAGGGACCCTGGATCAGAAGGTCCTGTTTCAGAGGTAGCGACCAAGGTGGACAGGATGACATGTCCACTAGATCTGCATACCAAGTCCTGCGTGGCCATGCAGGCGCTATTAGAATCACTGATGCTCTCTCCTGTTTGATTCTGGCAATCAATCGAGGAAGCATCGGGAAGGGTGGAAACACATAAGCCATCCCGAAGGTCCAAGGTGCTGTCAAAGCATCTATCAGAACCGCTCCCGGATCCCTGGATCTGGACCCGTAACGAGGAAGCTTGGCGTTCTGTCGAGACGCCATGAGATCTATCTCTGGTTTGCCCCAACGTCGAAGTATTTGGGCAAGAGTGGCAAGAGTGAGACTCTGCCCAGCGAATTATCTTTGATACTTCCATCATTGCTAGGGAGCTTCTTGTCCCTCCCTGATGGTTGATGTAAGCTACAGTCGTGATGTTGTCCGACTGAAACCTGATGAACCCCCGAGTTGTTAACTGGGGCCAAGCCAGAAGGGCATTGAGAACTGCTCTCAATTCCAGAATGTTTATTGGTAGGAGACTCTCCTCCGGATTCCATTGTCCCTGAGCCTTCAGAGAATTCCAGACAGCGCCCCAACCTAGTAGGCTGGCGTCTGTTGTTACAATTGTCCAGTCCGGCCTGCTGAATGGCATCCCCCTGGACAGATGTGGCCGAGAAAGCCACCATAGAAGAGAATTTCTGGTCTCTTGATCCAGATTCAGAGTAGGGGACAAGTCTGAGTAATCCCCATTCCACTGACTTAGCATGCACAATTGCAGTGGTCTGAGATGTAGGCGTGCAAAGGGTACTATGTCCATTGCTGCTACCATTAAGCCGATCACCTCCATGCATTGAGCTACTGACGGGTGTTGAATGGAATGAAGGACACGGCATGCATTTTGAAGCTTTGTTAACCTGTCTTCTGTCAGGTAAATCTTCATTTCTACAGAATCTATAAGAGTCCCCAAGAAGGGAACTCTTGTGAGTGGAAAGAGAGAACTCTTCTTTTCGTTCACCTTCCATCCATGCGACCTTAGAAATGCCAGTACTAACTCTGTATGAGACTTGGCAGTTTGAAAGCTTGAAGCTTGTATCAGAATGTCGTCTAGGTACGGAGCTACCGCAATTCCTCGCGGTCTTAGTACCGCCAGAAGAGCACCCAGAACCTTTGTGAAGATTCTCGGAGCCGTAGCCAATCCGAATGGAAGAGCTACAAACTGGTAATGCCTGTCTAGAAAGGCAAACCTTAGATACCGGTAATGATCTTTGTGAATCGGTATGTGAAGGTAAGCATCCTTTAAATCCACTGTGGTCATGTACTGACCCTTTTGGATCATGGGTAAAATTGTCCGAATAGTTTCCATTTTGAACGATGGAACTCTTAGGAATTTGTTTAGGATCTTTAAATCCAAGATTGGCCTGAAAGTTCCCTCTTTTTTGGGAACCACAAACAGATTTGAGTAAAACCCTTGTCCTTGTTCCGACCGCGGAACCGGATGGATCACTCCCATTAATAAAAGATCTTGTACGCAGCGTAGAAACGCCTCTTTCTTTATTTGGTTTGTTGACAACCTTGACAGATGAAATCTCCCTCTTGGGGGAGAGAATTTGAAGTCTAGAAGGTATCCCTGAGATATGATCTCTAACGCCCAGGGATCCTGGACATCTCTTGCCCAAGCCTGGGCGAAGAGAGAAAGTCTGCCCCCCACTAGATCCGTTCCCGGATCGGGGGCCCTCGATTCATGCTGTCTTAGGGGCAGCAGCAGGTTTCCTGGCCTGCTTGCCCTTGTTCCAGGACTGGTTAGGTCTCCAGCCTTGTCTGTAGCGAGCAACAGCTCCTTCCTGTTTTGGTGCAGAGGAAGTTGATGCTGCTCCTGCTTTGAAATTACGAAAGGAACGAAAATTAAACTGTCTAGCCTTAGGTTTGGCTCTGTCTTGAGGCAGGGCATGGCCTTTACCTCCTGTAATGTCAGCGATAATTTCTTTCAACCCGGGCCTGAATAAGGTCTGCCCTTTGAAAGGTATATTAAGCAATTTAGATTTAGAAGTAACGTCAGCTGACCAGGATTTTAGCCACAGTGCTCTGCGTGCCTGAATGGCAAATCTGGAATTCTTAGCCGTAAGTTTAGTTAAATGTACTACGGCATCTGAAATAAATGAGTTAGCTAACTTAAGGGCTTTAAGCTTGTGTGTAATCTCATCTAATGGAGCTGATTCAAGTGTCTCTTCCAGAGACTCAAACCAAAATGCTGCTGCAGCCGTGACAGGCGCAATGCATGCAAGAGGTTGCAATATAAAACCTTGTTGAACAAACATTTTCTTAAGGTAACCCTCTAACTTTTTATCCATTGGATCTGAAAAGGCACAGCTATCCTCCACCGGGATAGTGGTACGCTTAGCTAAAGTAGAAACTGCTCCCTCCACCTTAGGGACCGTTTGCCATAAGTCCCGTGTGGTGGCGTCTATTGGAAACATCTTTCTAAATATCGGAGGGGGTGAGAACGGCACACCGGGTCTATCCCACTCCTTAGTAACAATTTCAGTAAGTCTCTTAGGTATAGGAAAAACGTCAGTACTCGCCGGTACCGCAAAATATTTATCCAACCTACACATTTTCTCTGGTATTGCAACTGTGTTACAATCATTCAGAGCCGCTAACACCTCCCCTAGTAATACACGGAGGTTTTCCAGCTTAAATTTAAAATTTGAAATATCTGAATCCAGTTTGTTTGGATCAGAACCGTCACCCGCAGAATGAAGCTCTCCGTCCTCATGTTCTGCAAATTGTGACGCAGTGTCTGACATGGCCCTAATATTATCAGCGCACTCTGTTCTCACCCCAGAGTGATCACGCTTACCTCTTAGTTCTGGTAATTTAGCCAAAACTTCAGTCATAACAGTAGCCATATCCTGTAATGTGATTTGTAATGGCCGCCCAGATGTACTCGGCGCTACAATATCACGCACCTCCCGAGCGGGAGATGCAGGTACTGACACGTGAGGCGAGTTAGTCGGCATAACTCTCCCCTCGTTGTTTGGTGAAATATGTTCAATTTGTACAGATTGACTTTTATTTAAAGTAGCATCAATATAGTTAGTACATAAATTTCTATTGGGCTCCACTTTGGCTTTAGCACATATAGCACAGATATCTTCCTCTGAATCAGACATGTTTAACACACTAGCAAATAAACTAGCAACTTGGAAATACTTTTCAAGTAATTTACAATAATATGAAAACGTACTGTGCCTATAAGAAGCACAGAAAAAGTTATGACAGTTGAAAATTAATAAACTGAAAAGTTATAGCATCAAATCTTTGTAAAAAACACAATTTTAGCAAAGGATTGCTCCCATTAGCAAAGGATAACTAACCCTGATAGCAGAAAAAAAATACAGAAATAAACGTTTTTTTATCACAGTCAACTACAATCTCACAGCTCTGCTGTGAGTGATTACCTCCCTCAAAACAAGTTTTGAAGACCCCTGAGTTCTGTAGAGATGAACCGGATCATGCAGGGAAGACAATAAACTTCTGACTGAATTTTTTGATGCGTAGCAAAAGCGCCAAAAAAGGCCCCTCTCCCTCACACATAACAGTGAGAGAGATCAGTAAACTGTCATAAATTAAATAAAACGACTGCCAAGTGGAAAAAAATAGTGCCCAAAACATTTTTTCACCCAGTACCTCAGAAAATTAAACGATTTTACATGCCAGCAAAAAACGTTTAACATAAATAAATTAAGTGTTATTAAAAAGCCTGTTGCTAGTCCCTGCAAATTAGGCTAAAGTTTTATGCATACAGTATAATTCCAGTGAAGTGCCATTCCCCAGAATACTGAAGTGTAAAATATACATACATGACAGCCTGATACCAGTTGCTGCTACTGCATTTAAGGCTGAGTTTACATTATATCGGTATGGCAGAATTTTCTCATCAATTCCATTGTCAGAAAATAATAAGCTGCTACATACCTCTTTGCAGATTAATCTGCCCGCTGTCCCCTGATCTGAAGTTTACCTCTCCTCAGATGGCCGAGAAACAGCAATATGATCTTAACTACTCCGGCTAAAATCATAGAAAAACTCAGGTAGATTCTTCTTCAAATTCTACCAGAGAAGGAATAACACACTCCGGTGCTATTATAAAATAACAAACTTTTGATTGAAGGTATGAAACTAAGTATAATCACCAAAGTCCTCTCACACATCCTATCTATTCGTTGGGTGCAAGAGAATGACAGGTAATGGCAGTTAGGGGAGGAGCTATATAGCAGCTCTGCTGGGTGAATCCTCTTGCACTTCCTGTTGGGGAGGAGTTAATATCCCATAAGTAATGGATGATCCGTGGACTGGATACACTTAACAAGAGAAATAAACTTGATCAGCTGTTCTATTTAAAATGCTGAGAAAAAAAATGTTTAAAACAGGATTCGATCACAATCTATTAGTGATTTGCTATCAAAATGGCTTTTTGCTTTCCATTCTAATTGGTCATCGTGTTTCTCAAGTGATCACAAAACAAAATTGAGTGGTTTGTTAAAAACCCACAGCAGCGAACACATTTTAAACAGAAAAGCTCCCCAAAAGTCCATTTCATGTGTAAAGAACCTTTTCTTAAAATAGAAACTGGACAGTCACCCAAAACTGACTGATACAATAGCCTATTCGCACCTCTTAAGGTTACAGTAAAGGTCTATTCAAGTAGCACCTTTGTCAACTGTGGAAGGGAAATACTCATTTACATGTGTGACATTAACCTATTGTAATCCGTATACATTCTCAAAACTCATTAAGCATATGAATGCCATAGGTATCTTGGCAGGATGGGCATACTTCAATAGACCCATAAGGACACCAATGTCTACAAATCGCGTGTTTGCTACTAACAGTATTAGCATCTTTATAACCTGGATTTGTAATTGAGATGATGCAATTGCGATGCAGTCTGTTTCCATCCACACTACTGCCATAATTATCTGAAGGCATACTTGCTAAATGGGCCCCATTTTTCTATTGTTACATGGTCACTTTTAGACTATTGTGATTGTATCAAATCCAAAAGTAGTCTTTTTGGCCAGAATAAAAGCCTCAGCCGATAGATAGCTATCGAAGCCATAATCATGCAAGCAGTAAAAAAATAAAATGAAGCAATGCTCATTTTAAATTCATACAGACTATTAACATCTTAGCTAATAAATACAGGCAGTCATCTGTTTACCTGTAATTTATATGAAACATAGTGTATGTTGGGTATACATTGTAACCTTCTCTATGCTTTGGCTTTTTTTTAACTGCCAAATGCATAACCTGTTACACTGTAGTTATATGAGTATAAATGCACTATGCTTATTTAAATGGAGCAGGTGGTGCAGCATCTGATTGGCTGTACCACCCATTGGCATGGGCAGCTAAGGATGTAAGTGTTTAGAATATGTAGCTGGTGTTCCAAACATGGAGCAAGAAAGAATATGGGGATGGACTAAATGTATATTGAATATTGAAGATGCAAACAGCTGATTAATATATGTATATAATCCAAGAATATATATTGTGCTAATACATTGTGCTAAAACAAATATAAAATTACAATAATGGGATAATAAACATAATATTTTTATTTAAAAATATGTAAAAACCAAAATACGTTAGTTTCTTTTACCTGTTTAAAAAAATTAAAATAATATTGACCCATACAAAATGGTAAATAAATATGAAGCGCTTCAAATATATATAAGGGACGTCTCCCTATGTGAACACCTGAAAGCTATGCTGACAGTTTAAAAAAAAAACACCTTGTAGCAGGAGGCAGATGCACAGTGGAGCTGTGCAGAGTTCAGTATACTTCTGTGGATAGAAAGAATGTCACGTGATCGGAACACTTAAAAGTCTGATAGGACTATTTACTCACGTGATGTAGATTTGAATACAATTGCCGTTACAATGTTTCCAAATGTTGACAGTGCACTGGTGAAATAGCGATCTAGGTTGCCATGGAGACCGCACTCTTTAGCCGTAGCTAACTTGAATAGTGCTGGTAGAAAATATGTGGTGATAATAGTGTCCAGCCTTTCTCCATTTTGGTGATTCACAAATCGCAAGATGCAAACTTGACTCCTCTTTATCCTCAGACACTCCTTGGAGCCTCTCAACTTGCAGATTCTGTATTGGCCCTGTATTGGGGGCCGCTGCAACACTTGAGCTGCTAGACAGATGATCCCTCTTAGCAATAGGTGAATCCTTCCAAACCTGTCTCCCCCCGTGCCTTTAGACACTCCCAGGTTATCAACAGGTATACAGGTATACACCGGTATTTCGGCTCTATCAATCTGTGCTTGCTCTGTATCCAGATATAGCGATGTGCTTAACGAAGCTCCTTAAAAACAGTCAGTTGATTCTACGCGTTTCACCCTCACAAGGGCTTTATCAAGATGCTAAATGACTGTTTGGTATGCTTCTTATATAGCTAGACTTGATGCTACATTTGTTAATTGCTGTGTGCTTTTGACTGGAGGATCAATTCACCTCCGGTGGTTTTAAGGTGGTATAAACCAATATCAAATTTACTTCCCTTATACATATATAACCATAACAATTTTGTTGATCATATAATAAAATCTTTATGATGTTAACGAAGCCATTCAATAGTCCGCAATTTACTTGTTTATGTATATTAATTCTAATACACTAGCTCTTACCTATCATAATACAAGTTATGTGTAAAATATCGGCAAGACCTCTTTTATACAATACATTCCATAATATGGCTTAATGTATCTAAAGGATCTCATTTTCTTTTTCATTTAGCGACATCCTATGTTATAGAATCTGATACAATTTATCTTGTGCTTATACATAAAGTGGGTGAAAAAAATTAACCAAAGATTTTTTCTAAAGTATAATGTGTATGGATTTTATATAGATTGAGATGGGAAAAATAAAGATACTATAATAAGATAAAGAGTATTTAGATATAATGTTATATGTTACAAAAAAAGTGAAATTTCTGATTCTGAGTTTAATCCTAAGGGTTGGAGGGTATATATATATATATATATATATCTATATGTTTATAGATAAATTCAGCTTTTTTTTTTTTAGGAGTTCACCCTCAAAATTACCTCCTCTCCAGTTCTTTTTCAATTTAAAGATACCCCAGAATGAAATATTCTTGGATTATATACATATCTTAAACAGCTGTTTGCATATTCAATATTCAATATACATTTAGTCCATCCCCATATTCTTTCTTGCTCCATTTTTGGAGCGCCAGCTACATATTCTAAACCATACCTCCCAACATTTCAAAATTCAAAAGAGGGACACCCCCCCCCCTGCAAAATTATTATAAATTATTAATAAATTCATAGATTTTAATACACTTAGGCAGCAAATCAAACACAAGCTCAAACCATTGGTATGGCTATGTGAGCTATGTATTTAATTATCCTTTGCACAGACATTGCTAAATATTTTTATCTTAATTGGACGTTTAATAATAAATTCTTTAAAACTGCTCTCTGCATTCCCCATTAATATTCTAAATTCTGGCCTTTAAGGTCAGCAAAAATGCACAGTAGCACACTACATAGCATACACTTACACATGCAGATACACACACACTACATAGCATACACTTATACAGGCAGATACACACACACACTACATAGCATACACTTATACATGCAGATACACACACTACATAGCATACACTTATACATGCAGATACACACACACTACATAGCATACACTTACACATGCAGATACACACACACTACATAGCATACACTTACACATGCAGATACACACACACTACATAGCTTACACTTATACATGCAGATACACACACACTACATAGCATACACTTACACATGCAGATACACACACACTACATAGCATACACGTATACATGCAGATACACACAAACACTACATAGCATACACTTATACATGCAGATACACACAAACACTACATAGCATACACTTATACATGCAGATACACACACTACATAGTATACACTTATACATGCAGATACACACACACACACTACATAGCATACACTTACACATGCAGATACACACACACTACATAGCATACACTTATACATGCAGATACACACACACTACATAGCATACACTTACACATGAAGATACACACACTACATAGCATACACTTACACATGAATATACACACACACTACATAGCATACACTTACACATGAAGATACACACACTACATAGCATACACTTACACATGAAAATACACACACACTACATAGCATACACTTATACAGGCACACAAACACACATTACATAGCATACACTTATACATGCAGCATACACTTATACATGCAGATACACAGACACTACATAGTATACACTTATACATGCAGACACACACACTACATAGCATACACTTATACATGCAGATACACAATTATACATGCAGATACACATACACACACTACATAGCTTACATTTATACATGCAGACACACACACACTACATAGCATAAACTTATACATACAGATACACACACACAGTTATGGATACAGATAGACACACACACTACATCATATATGGGTACCTGTAATTCATTGTATGGGGTCCTGGGGTTGGCAAGCACATTAGCTGGCAGTCTGCGGCTACCACTGTTCGTTACCCTGGTATTAGCACTGCTCATTGTATAAAAATGAAGGCATGCTAGTATTATCACCAGGGGTTAGATATCATCACTACCAGAGGTAGGTTAGAGAGGTCACCATTACCAGTGGTCAGAGTGTATACAGCCTTCTTAGTCCTGCTTAACCCACACACCATTCCTTTTCCACAGGGAATCTAACAGGTATCTAACCCTGTGAGAGCAAAGCCAGCTGCTTCTGAGTATGGGCCCAACAGAATTTAAAAAAAATAATAAAAATATATATATATATATATATATATATATTTTTTTTTTAAATGCCTGGGGCAAATCGGGACAGATGGCTAGCAACTCGGGACAGAGGGACAGACCCCTAAAATCGGGACTGTCCCACGAAAATCGGGACAGTTGGGGGGTATGTTCTAAACACATACACTAATCCACTGTCTGTTTTGAGGGACAGACTTTTTAGTTTGGCTAAAACAGAATTTATGCTTACCTGATAAATTACTTTCTCCAACGGTGTGTCCGGTCCACGGCATCATCCATTACTTGTGGGAAATATTCTCCCCCACAGGGAAAGGCAAGGAGAGCACACAGCAAGAGCTGTCCATATAGCTCCCCCTCTGGCTCCGCCCCCCCAGTCATTCGACCGACGGTTAGGAGAAAAAGGAGAAACTATAGGGTGCCGTGGTGACTGTAGTGTATAAAGAAAAACATTTTCAACCTGATTAGGAAACCAGGGCGGGCCATGGACCGGACACACCGTTGGAGAAAGTAATTTATCAGGTAAGCATAAATTCTGTTTTCTCCAACATTGGTGTGTCCGGTCCATGGCGTCATCCATTACTTGTGGGAACCAATACCAAAGCTTTAGGACACGGATGAAGGGAGGGAGCAAATCAGGTTACCTAAATGGAAGGCACCACGGCTTGCAAAACCTTTCTCCCAAAAATAGCCTCCGAAGAAGAATAAGTATCAAATTTGTAGAATTTGGCAAAAGTGTGCAGAGAGGACCAAGTCGCTGCCTTACATTTCTGATCAACAGAAGCCTCGTTCTTGTAGGCCCAAGTGGAAGCCACAGCCCTAGTAGAGTGAGCTGTGATTCGGTCAGGAGGTTGCCGTCCGGCAGTCTCATAAGCCAATCGGATAATGCTTTTCAGCCAGAAAGAGAGAGAGGTAGCAGTAGCTTTTTGACCTCTCCTCTTACCAGAGTAAACGACAAACAAAGATGAGGTTTGTCTAAAATCTTTTGTTGCTTCTAAGTAGAACTTTAAAGCACGAACAACATCTAAATTGTGTAATAAACGTTCCTTCTTTGAAACTGGATTCGGACACAGAGAAGGAACAACTATTTCCTGGTTAATATTCTTGTTGGAAACAACTTTTGGAAGAAAACCAGGCTTAGTACGCAAAACAACCTTATCTGAATGGAAAACCAGATAGGGTGGATTACATTGCAAAGCAGATAATTCAGAAACTCTTCTAGCAGAATAAATAGCAACCAAAAACAGAACTTTCCAAGATAATAACTTAATATCTATGGAATGTAAAGGTTCAAACGGAACCCCTTGAAGAACTGAAAGAACTAAATTTAGACTCCAAGGAGGAGTCATGGGTCTGTAAACAGGCTTGATTCTAACCAAAGCCTGAACAAAAGCTTGTACATCTGGCATCAGCTGCCAGTCGTTTGTGTAACAAGACAGATAAAGCAGAAATCTGTCCTTTTAGAGAACTAGCTGACAACCCTTTATCCAAACCTTCTTGGAGAAAGGAGAGAATCTTTGGAATTTTAATCTTACTCCAAGGGAATCCCTTGGATTCACACCAGCAGATATATTTTTTCCATATTTTATGGTAAATCTTTCTAGTCACAGGTTTTCTGGCTTGGACCAGAGTATCTATCACAGAATTCGAAAACCCACGCTTGGATAAAATCAAGCGTTCAATTTCCAAGCAGTCAGCTGCAGAGAAACTAGATTTGGATGTTCGAATGGACCTTGTACTAGAAGATCCTGTCTCAAAGGTAGCTTCCATGGTGGAGCCGATGACATATTCACCAGGTCTGCATACCAAGTCCTGCATGGCCACGCAGGAGCTATCAGAATCACCGAGGCCTTCTCCTGTTTGATCCTGGCTATGAGCCTGGGAAGGAGAGGAAACGGTGGAAACACATACGCTAGGTTGAACGACCAAGGCACCACTAATGCATCCACTAGAGTCGCCTTGGGATCCCTGGATCTGGACCCGTAGCAAGGAATCTTGAAGTTCTGACGGGACGCCATTAGATCCATGTCTGGAATGCCCCATAATTGGGTTAACTGAGCAAAGACCTCCGGGTGGAGTTCCCACTCCCCCGGATGGAAAGTCTGACGACTCAAATAGTCCGCCTCCCAGTTGTCTACTCCTGGGATGTGAATAGCAGATAGATGGTTGGAGTGATTCTCTGCCCATTGGATAATCTTGGTTACTTCCTTCATCGCTAGGGATCTCTTTGTTCCCCCCTGATGATTGATGTACGCAACAGTCGTTATGTTGTCCGACTGAAATCTTATGAACCTGGCTTCCGCTAGCTGAGGCCAAGCCAGGAGCGCATAGAATATTGCTCTTAGTTCCAAAATGTTTATCGGGAGAAGCGACTCTTCCTGAGACCATAGGCTCTGAGCTTTCAGGGAGTCCCAGACCGCGCCCCACCCCAAGAGGCTGGCGTCGGTCATGACGATGACCCACTCCGGTCTGCGGAAACTCATTCCCTGAGACAGGTGATCCTGGGTCAACCACCAGAGAAGTGAGTCCCTGGTTACCTGGTCTACTTGAATTTGGGGAGACAAGTCTGTATAGTCCCCATTCCACTGATTGAGCATGCACAGCTGTAATGGTCTTAGATGAATTCGAGCAAAAGGAACCACGTCCATTGCTGCGACCATTAGTCCTATTACTTCCATGCACTGAGCTATGGAGGGTTGAGGAATAGAATGAAGAACTCGACAAACGTTTAGAAGCTTTAGCTTTCTGACTTCTGTCAGGAAGATCTTCATTTCCACAGAATCTATTATTGTTCCCAGAAAAGGAACCCTTGTGGACGGTGACAGTGAACTCTTTTCTATGTTCACCTTCCACCCGTGAGATCTGAGAAAAGCCAACACAATGTCTGTGTGGGCCCTTGCTTTGGAAAGAGACGACGCTTGGATTAGGATGTCGTCTAGATAAGGTGCTACAGCGATGCCCCTCGGCCTTAGGACCGCTAGAAGGGACCCTAGCACCTTTGTGAAAATTCTGGGAGCGGTGGCTAAACCGAATGGAAGAGCCACAAACTGGTAATGTTTGTCCAGAAAGGCGAACCTCAGGAACTGATGATGAGTTTTGTGGATTGGAATATGCAGATACGCATCCTTTAGATCCACGGTAGTCAAATATTGACCCTGCTGGATTGTCGGCAAGATTGTCCGAATGGTTTCCATTTTGAAGGATGGAACACTGAGGAACTTGTTTAATATCTTTAAATCCAGAATTGGCCTGAAAATTCCCTCTTTTTTGGGAACCACAAACAGGTTTGAGTAAAAACCTAGACCTTGTTCCCCGGAGGGGACTGGGTTTATCACTCCCATCTTTGATAGGTCTCTTACACAATGTAAGAATGCCTGTTTCTTTATCTGGTCTGAAGATAAGCGAGACAGGTGGAACCTTCCCCTTGGAGGAAGCCCCTTGAACTCTAGCAGGTATCCCTTGGAGACTATCTCTAGTGCCCAGGGATCCGGAACATCTCTTGCCCAAGCCTGAGTGAAGAGAGATAGTCTGCCCCCTACCAGATACGGTCCCGGATCGGGGCAACCCTTCATGCTGTCTTGGTAGCAGCAGCAGGTTTCTTGGTCTGTTTACCCTTGTTCCAGCCTTGCATGGGCTTCCAAGCGGGTTTGGGCTGGGCCGCGTTACCTTCTTGTCAAGCGGCAGTGGAGTTATTAGCCGGTCCGTTCCTGAAATTGCGAAAGGAACGAAAATTAGACTTGTTCTTAGCCTTAAAAGGCCTATCCTGTGGGAGGGCATGGCCCTTACCCCCAGTGATGTCTGAAATAATTTCCTTCAATTCCGGCCCAAGACCACAAACTCCTCACCATCCCCGTGGAGATGCTACTTGTTCAGAGCGGCAAGGAGAATGACTGGGGGGCGGAGCCAGAGGGGGAGCTATATGGACAGCTCTTGCTGTGTGCTCTCCTTGCCTTTCCCTGTGGGGGAGAATATTTCCCACAAGTAATGGATGACGCCGTGGACCGGACACACCAATGTTGGAGAAAGATACTTGTTTCTAGCTCTGTTAATATAGTTTCTTTTCAGCTAAGGATGTACCAATCTGGGTGGTAAAACCTACTATCTACACTGTAATATTTGATATATCACATTGCAGGTAAAATGTATGTGTATTTGTACTCCTTTACTACAAGTGCAGTAACTATATTTACTATATAAAATTGTGATGATAACCCATTTACACTGTAATATTAGGCTGCAAATATGATTCTTACCCATATAGAGATTGTCTTCTGCTGGGTCATCCAGCACCTAGGAAGAAAACAAGAGTCCTACATCAATAAAGAATTTAGTTTAAAAAACAAACAAACCAATGTGCATATAAAAAACATAACATTTTAGGATGTGTATAAAGAAAGAAATATTGTCCTACAAAAGCATTGCTATTAAAACACAGGGACATTCATACAGTGAGAAAAGATAACAGAGTTGTATATAATAATTAGGAAAAAACATTATCCTAAGAGCATTATAAGAATCTGTCAGGCGCTTCTCCTCCTCTCCAAGTTCCAATCATTATAATGAGGACTCAACTGCTGAACACATCATCTGTATCATAGAATTCCACTAGCTTCCGCTGTTGAACATCCGCATTACTTAAACAATCTTCAGCATGCAAGACTGGAACATAAAAAGTCGCATTTAAGCCTTAAGCTCTATGCACAAATAAGTGAAGTATAAAAATTCCAATATATAGTAAGGTTTATAAAAAAAGATAACTAGCTGCTGTATAAATAGCTCTACTACTATATACCCTTATATACATTACCTACAGTCTGTATACAAACAGAGCCTTACATAAATATCATCAATAAAAAAAGCAAACAGAAAAAAAAAGAATAATAATAATAGGCTTAATATTTGGTCTGATCAATGTGTTTCACAATCTTATATGTTGTTGAAAACACTGCTGCCATATAGTGCTCTAGACATAAGACGCATACATGCTCTTGAGCCTACCTAGGTAAGCTCATTAAATTAGGATGCCACAATGTAAATTTATAATAGAATTAAACTACAAATATTTGTTTAATGCATATTATATCTGAATAATAACAGTTTAATTTTGTCTTTTATGTCCATATAAAATCTTCATTTCACATAACGAAAATACAGAAAAAAATAGTTCTGATAATCACTATGATCTTGTTTAGTGTTTTATTCACAAAATGTGCTTACTACATCTCTAGAATATATAAACAAACAGCATACACAAAAATACCTTCAAATCTCAAGCATACATTTTCTGCTATACTTTTAAAATAATTGAATATTAGCATCTGCACTAACTATGGCCAATATTATTAAAAGCTGACCATTTTCATTTAAACTAAATAAATAAAAAATAGCTTTTCTTATTTATCAATATATACAGATACTAAGTGGCATTATTAATTCCCCATTACTGATAACTTTCTGCAGTGAGTCTCAATTCTCTGACCTATGACTCCTATGACTGACCTATGACTCCTGTGAGATATGAAAGAAAAAGCTGTTAATTGTCATTAGGCAGACCTTTAGGGCATGATCTTACATGACATACACAAAACAATATCTTTAAATTAAACTACTTCTTACAGTGTTGATATACATTGTTATATATCTTTGGTTTTTGCCTATTAATGCTCAGTAATTAACAAACACTCACTATTTCTACAGCTGAAACAAATATGAGATTGTCATGTTTTTACATAGAATCCATTAAATTTTTTAAGTTTCACTAATACTTTAGTAAATCCAAACACCAAAAAAGTTAAAAAAAATTCTAAACTAAACATCTTTAAGCTTTGACAACTATCAATTGTGGTTATTAAAAATTTCAGTAATGTTTATTAGTCCTCTTATTGTTGAAATCACTGCCTGCGCTATCATACATTTTCTTTTATTATTATTAAAGTGAATGTAAATTTTGATGAATCAGTGCCCGGTTTTTAATAATCCTATTAAAAACATGGGCACTTTCATTCATCAAACTTTAAATTACACTGCTTTTTAAAAAATACTTACCTTTTCTTTCTCCAAGCCGCTCCAGCGCTTTCTCCACCAGTCGCAAGCCTCTGGCAATGTCAGAAATGACGATTCCGGCCTTCCACCAATAACGGTGTTGCTTTAGGCAATGATTCCCCCGGGGGCGAAGCCGTGATTGGAGGATGCCTGAATCGTCATTCCTGATGTAAGAAGAGGATTGCGACGGGCTGGAGAGGCTTGCAGAAAGAAAAGGTAAGTATTTTAACAAAAGCAGTGTAATTTAAAGTTTGATGAATTAAAGTGCCCATGTTTTTAATAGGATTATTAAAAACCAGGCACTCATTCCTGAAACTTTACATTCACTTTAATCTTTTTAAGAGTTACTACCTGTGTTAGTACATCTAAGAAACTTTCACAGTTGGGGCTCTTAGCTTCTGGGGTGAGGAATGGACCATTATATGTATGGATATAATTGATAATTTTAGATAGGACAAAGACAACAAGTAAATATCATGTACCTTCAATTCATTAGATCTTTACAGAAAACAGTCATTCTAAAAATTTTACTCTCAAATTTATCATTTGTCACCATATATAGCGCTTTTTACAGATTCCACTTACTTGTTTTATATATATATATATATATATATATATATATATATATATATATATATATATATATATATATAAATTAAGCTTAAGCGAAGATCAGTGTATATTTATGAACAGAGACTGGATCTCAGGATACCGAAATGGAGCTGATCTACGTGTCAAATAAATAGCCATAAAAAAATATATATATTATGAAACATATTTTTAAGTTTTTTCCCACCATCCTTATGTCCACGTTGAAATATTATAATCCAATAAAGATATATATATATATATATATATATATATATATATATTTATTTAATATATATTAGTTTTCCTCACTGTTAAACATTTACTTATATTTCTATAATAATATAAAATTAATAATTAAAAATTCACCATACTTCTAAACCAAGTCTATAAATACCAAAGAACCGAAGATTTCCTTATGACCACAAGAAAATGAATTGTATTTTGAAAATTGATTTCACAACAAAGAAAGGAAATTAATCCATATCACCTAAATGCATTTTTACTATTTTAAGAGGAAATGAAGATAGAAAGTAAAGAGGACAAAAAGAGCCCCGCTTAAATACCAAAAGCTTAAAGGGACACTGAACCAAAAATTTTTCTTTTGTAATTCAGAAAGAGCATGCAATTTTAAACAACTTTCTAATTTACTCCTATTTTCAATTTTTCTTTGTTCTCTTGCTATCATTATTTGAAAAAGAAGGCATCTAAGCTTTTTTTTGGTTTCAGTACTCTGGACAGCACTTTTTTATTGGTGGATGAATTTATCCACCAATCAGCAAGGACAACCCAGGTTGTTCACCAAAAATGGGCCGGCATCTAAACTTACATTCTTGCATTTCAAATAAAGATACCAAGAGAATGAAGAAAATTTGATAATAGGAGTAAATTAGAAAGTTGCTTAAAATTTCATGCTCAATCTGAATCACGAAAGAAAATTTTTGGTTACAGTGTCCCTTTAATTAATCAGATAAAATAATCTATTTCATATATATTAATAAATCAATGACTCTCAAGGTGATTCATACACAATTTTATATTTAAAGAAAAACCTGAAAACAATTTAAATAAAATATTAATTAACAATATAATATCTGTTAGTGACTAGCCAATTTTATCATTAGAAGTTACTACATGTTAAAAAAAAGAAAAAAAAAAGAAAAGAAAAAAAAAAGTAAAATTCATTAACACCCTAGCCTAGTGTGTGTAATCTCTCTCCTTTCCTCTTCGTCTCTCTCATTTCCCCTCTTCAATCTATCTTAAACCTCTTAGTTAACTTATAGACCTCAATCACTTCTCAATTCATCCTCAATGAACTTTGATTTTTCAAAACTATATAGGGATTTTCATTTATAACTTTAAAATAGGCTATCAAATTGATGTATTTTCAATAACTGAATCAAGTCAATGTAGGTAAACATAATTTACTGGTTCAGTACAGGATAAATTATTGGTGCCTATGTTATATAAAACACATTGTCCCAGATACAAATCAAACAGGCACTCAATAACAAAGGCTAGCTTTACATAGTTTGACAAAAAAATCCTTAAATAATTCATACCTGTCATACAAACTATACATCAACTTTAACGTGAAATCATTTTAAATGCAATGATATAGTGCCGGTAATAGATTAAATAATAAGGTTTAGTATAAGAATGTTAGGTAGTCAGGTTTCACTTACAGGCCAAGCATATGTTGCCAGTTCGCTGATGCTATTTAATGAGATATGAGGATTCTATACTCACTATTCTTATAGAAAACCATGTGCTAATGGTAGCTCCCCTTGTATAATTGTATTGCATCATCTATTAAAAATAGTATTGTTAAAATAGTGTAGACACATAAAGGAGTCTTAAACTGCCTATTATTAAATCCAATGTTAGTGAGTCATTCAAACATCAATTGCAGAGAACTCAACACATTCTGGCTGTAAGTTCATACATATGGCTCAAGATGAGAATAATTTGGAAAGGAAACAACCTATTGCTTCCAACCATATCCAAATGTTTACAGTAAAAATACTCAATGTAAACACACATTATCTTTATTTTACTCACGGTTGTTGCATCATTCCAACTGAGCCATGTTTGCTGTGGTTTCTACAAACATGGCTGCTTCCAGCGAAGTCAGCTATCCCTGATGTTATGAGGAGACAGAGACAGCTTCCGACAATGAAACCCAGCCCATAATCTGGATCTAGCACAATATAAACAAGCATCTCCACCTCACAAGAAATCAAAGCCCTAGAAATAGTCAAATCCAATTGCAGTCCCCAGTGCAATCACCCAAACATGGGAGTGCACAAAATGATAGCACAATAAGCTTCTACTGACCTTAAGTTTTCAAATCATGTTTAATTAGTTAAAGGGGGATGCTTTACCTTCTTCAGTTATGCAAATTTGTACACATAAATCAAATAAAACACAGGTAGAATATAGCTGCTAGAGCCTCAATTATCCCTGCTGATACGGAATAGTATGTCCTATCAACAGTTCTCACATTCTCCTACAGCTCTATTCTATTACTTGGGTCTTTACTTTTATAACATACTTGAAAATAAAAAAGAGCATCATTATACATTTACAGTTAGCAGACAAATTTCACTAATACCTATCAGTAAGTTGTATGCACAAGTGTTTAAATGATCTGAGTATAAAGAAGTTCAGCTCTTACCTCAATCAGTCTAACAATATTAACATGATCTAGTTTTTTCAAAATGGCTATCTCCTGATAAACTCTGTCTAATGGAGCCATTGGTTTGGCTTGTTCTCCAGAGGCTGTTTTTGATCCTCTAGGGGGTGGCCGACCTAGAGATGGAGCAGAAGTAGATTAAAAAAAATTAATTAATTTGAAACCATAGGCAAATCAACTACACAAAGATTAACACACCCCACAGTCTTCTATTAATTAATTCAATGCATACATCCCCATTTAAGAAATGTAGTTCAATAAAAACAAATTATTACAACCCCAACTCTAAAAAAGTTGGGTCAGTATGGAAAATGCAAAAAAAAAAAAACAACAACAAAGAGAGTCATTTGAAAATTCAGTCCATCCTGTACTATATTGAAAACACATTATTAAAACATTATTTGAAGTTTTACATTGTGAATTTAATGTATTTTTGAAAATATACACTCATTTCAAATCTGATGACTGCAACACATTCCAAAAAAGTTGGGACAGGGGCAATTTAGGACGAATAGCAATGTGACAAGTTGAAATAAGAAAGTGATGTGAAACAGGTGAAGGCTATCTTGTAATCATAATATATAAGGAGCCTCCAAAACAGGCCTAGTCCTTCAAAAGTAAGGATGTGTCGAGGCTCGCCAATCTGTCAACAGATGCGTCAGTGAATAATCCAAGGCTTTGAGAACAACATTCCCCAAAGACAAATCGGTAGGGATCTCCGATCCCTCAGTCATCAAAGTCTTGAAAACCGTCATGAGTCTATAATGGATATCCTGACATGGGCTCAGGAATACTTTGTCAGTCAACACCATTTGCAGTTGCATCCACAAATGGAAGTTAAGCCTTTACTATACAAAGCAGAAGCCATATATCAACACTGTCCAGAAGTGCCGTGACTTCTCTGGGCTCTGTCTCATCTGAGAGGGACAGTAGCACAGTGGAACCGTGCTATATGATCCAACAAGTCAACATTTCATTTCCAAAGAGGAAATCCGTGTCAGGTCCAAAATCCAGCGTCTGTCATGGTATGGGGGTGTGTCAGTGCCTATGGCCGGGCAACTTGCTTGAATTGGGGTATAAAATACTGTAACACCAAAACCTCTCCCCTTTTCTTATCTTACTTATCCTGGAAAGATGGCTGATGGTGGACACCTTGAAAAATGTGGCTAAGTATATTCCTATGATTATTTTAGCAGTATTGGACAAATTGGGGTTATTGTAGTAAAGTTGCCCTGTCTTAAATTGGACTTTTGCTGTAAAATAGATTTGTATATATACCTGTAAATATTTCTCTTATTATTAACATATATTGATTCCTAAATAAACTGTTTGGAAATAATGGAGACCCTCTCATAGAGTTTATTTCACAACTTATCTGTATTGGTTTTAGTGGTTAACATAGAGATTTAGTTTATTATATTTAATATAAAGTAAAGATATTTTTAATTAATTAATAACCACAGGCACCTTTAAAGGGATTCTGAACCCACATTTTTTTCTTTCATGATTCAGATAGAGCATGCAATTTTAAGCAACTTTCTAATTTACTCCAATTATCAATTTTCTTCATTCTCTTGGTATCTTTATTTGAAAAATCAGGAATTTAAGCTTACGAGCCAGCCCATTTATGGTTCAGAACCCTGGATAGCACTTGCTGATTGGTGGATGCATATAGCCACCAATCAGCAAGTGCTACCCAAGTCCTGAACCAAAGATGGTACGGCTCGTATGCAAAAGTTTAGGCACCCCTGACAATTTCCATGATTTTCATGTATAAATAATTGGGTGTTTGGATCAGCAATTTCTGAAGGACACAGTAATATTTCAGTAGTGAAATGAGGTTTATTGGATTAACAGAAAATATGCATCAAAACAAAATTATACAGGTGCATAAATGTCGGCACCCCAACAGAAATATCACATCAATTTTTAGTAGAGCCTCTTTTAGCCGCAGCATAACTTCAACTTTGTGACTGATTCCTCAACACTATTCTCAAGTATCTGCTGATATTGAGTGGAATCCATGCGACCCTCAACTTTAACAAGATTCCCAGTACCGGCACTGGCCACACTGACCCACAGCATGATGGGATATCCACCAAATTTTACTGTGGGTAGCAAGTGTTTGTCTTGGAACGCTGTGTTCTTTTGCCGCCATGCATAATGCCTCTTGTTATGACCAAATACCTCAATCTTTGTTTCATCATTCCACAGCACCTTCTTCTAAAATGAAGCTGGCTGGTACAAATGTGTGTTTGCATACCTCAAGCGACTCTGTTTGGGGTGTGTGTGCAGAAAAGGCTTCTTCCGCATCACTCTCCCATACAGCTTCTCCTTGTGCAAAGTGCGCTGAATTGTTGAACAATGCATAGTGACACCATCTGCAGCAAGATGATGTTGTAAGTCTTTGGAGGTGGTCTGTGGGCTGTTTTTGACCGTTCTCACCATCCTTTGCCTTTGCCTCTCCGATATTTTACTTCGGGCCTTAACAAGAACTGTGCCTGTGGTCTTCCATTTCCTCATGGTGGACACTGACAGCTTAAATCTCTGCGATAGATTTTTGTAGCCTTCCCCTAAACCATAATGTTGAACATTTTTTGTTTTCAGGTCATTTGAGAGTTGTTTTGAGGCCCCCATATTGCCACTCTTCAAAAGAGAGTCAAAGAGAACAACAACTTGCAATTGGCCACCTTAAATACTTTTTCTCATGATTGGATGCATCTGTCTATGAAGTTCAAGGCTTAATGGGCTCACCAAACCAATTGTGTGTTCCAATTAATCAGTGCTAGGTAGTTACAGGTATTCAAATCAACAAAATGACAAGGGTGCCCAAATGTATGCACCTGTCTAATTTCGTTTTGATGCATATTGCACGTTTTCTGTTAATCCAATAAACCTCATTTCACTACTGAAATATTACTGTGTCCTTTAGTTATTTGAAAGATCAAAATGAAATTGCTGATCCCAACACCCAATTATTTATAAATGAAGATCATGGGAATTGTCAGGGGTGCCTAAACTTTTGCATATGACTGTATATATATATATATATATATATATATATATATATATATATAAAATCTAAAAGAACAAGCGCACAAAAGCACTTCTCATGGTGCAATATATTTAATAAAACAAGAGAGAAATATAATTTATGTAAGAACTTACCTGATAAATTAATTTCTTTCATATTGGCAAGAGTCCATGAGCTAGTGACGTATGGGATATACAATCCTACCAGGAGGGGCAAAGTTTCCCAAACCTCAAAATGCCTATAAATACACCCCTCACCACACCCAAAATTCAGTTTAACGAATAGTCAAGTAGTGGGGTGATAAAGAAAGGAGTAAAAAGCATCAACAAAGGAATTTGGAAATAAATGTGCTTTATACAAAAAAATCATAAACACCATAAAAAGGGTGGGCCTCATGGACTCTTGCCAATATGAAAGAAATTAATTTATCAGGTAAATTCTTACAAAAATTATGTTTTCTTTTATGTAATTGTCAAGAGTCCATGAGCTAGTGACGTATGGGATATCAAAACCCAAGATGTGGAACTACACGCAAGAGTCACTAGAGAGGGAGGGATAAAATAAAAAACAGCAATTTTCCGCTGAAAAAATAATCCACAACCCAAATTCTAAATTTATTCTATAATGACAAGAACAACTTAAAACATCAGCAGAAGATTCAAACTGAAAAAGCTGCTTGAAGAACTTTTCTACCAAAAACTACTTCTGAAGAAGCAAATACATCACAACGGTAGAATTTAGTAAATTTTGTAAATATTTGCTTTGCAAATCTAAACAACTGAAGCTTCATTCCTAAAGCCCACGAAGTGGAGACTGATCTAGTAGAATGAGCCGTAATTCTCTGAGGCGGGGTCTTACCCGACTCCAAATAAGCTGAATGAATCAAAAGCTTTAACCATGAAGTCAAGGAAATAGCAGAAGCCTTCTGACCTTTCCTAGGACCCGAAAATATAACAAATAGACTAGAAGACTTCCTGAAATTTTGAGTAGCTTCAACATAATATTTCAAAGCTCTTATCACATCCAAAGAATGTAAGGATCTTTCCAAAGAATTCTTAGGATTAGGACACAAGGAAGGGACAACAATTTCTCTACTAATGTTGTTAGAATTCACAACCTTAGGTAAACATTGAAAAGAAGTCAGCAAAACCGCCTTATCCTGATGAAATATCAGAAAAGGGGATTCACAAGAAAGAGCAGAAAGCTCAGAAACTCTTCTAGCAGAAGAGATAGCCAAAAGGAACAACACTTTCAAAGAAAGTAGTTTAATGTCCAAAGTATGCAAATGGAGGAGCTTGTAACGCCTTCAAAACCAAATTAAGACTCCAAGGAGGAGAAATTGATTTAATGACAGGCTTAATACAAACTAAAGCCTGTACAAAACAGTTTATATCAGGAAGTTTAGCAATCTTTCTGTGAAATAAAACAGAAAGAGCAGAGATTTGTCCTTTCAAGGAACTTGCTGACAAACCTTTATCCAAACCATCCTGAAGAAACTGTAAAATTCTAGGAATTCTAAAAGAATGCCAATAAAATTTATGGGAAGAACACCATGAAATGTAAGTCTTCCAAACTTGATAATAAATTTTTCCAGAGACAGATTTACGAGCTTGTAACATAGTATTAATCACTGAGTCAGAGAAACCTCTTTTTGAGATAATTTGAGATAATGGACCTTGAGACAGTAGGTCCGGCCTTAACAACATCCGAACAAGATACGCATACCAAAACCTGTGTGGCCATGCTGGAGCCACCAGCAACACAAACGATTGTTCCATGATGATTTTGGAGATCACTCTTGGAAGAAGAACTAGAGGCGGGAAAATGTAAGCAGGATGATAACACCAAGGAAGTGTCAGCACATCCACTGCTTCCGCCTGAACATCGCTGGACCTGGACAGGTATCTGGGAAGTTTCTTGTTTAGATGAGAGGCCATGAGATCTATCTCTGGAAGACCCCACATCTGAAAAATCTGAGAAAACACATCTGGATGGAGAGACCACTCCTCTGGACGTAAAGTCTGATGGCTGAGATAATCCGCCTCCCAATTGTCTACACCTGGGATATGCACCGCAGAGATTAGACAGGAGCTGGATTCCACCCAAGCAAGTATCCAAGAAACTTCTTTCATAGCTTGAGGACTGTGAGTCCCACCCTGATGATTGACATATGCCACAGTTGTGATATTGTCTGTCCGAAAGCAAATGAACGGTTCTCTCTTCAACAGAGGCCAAAACTGAAGAGCTCTGAGAATTGCACGGAGTTCTAAAATATTGATTGGTAATCTCGCCTCTTGAGATTTCCAAACCCCTTGCGCTGTCAGAGATCCCCAAACAGCTCCCCAACCTGAAAGACTTGCGTCTGTAGTGATCACAGTCCAGGTTGGCCGAACAAAGGAAGCCCCTTGAACTAAACGCTGGTGATTTAACCACCACATCAGAGAGTGTCGAACATTGGGATTTAAGGATATTAACTGTGATATCTTTGTATAATCCCTGCACCATTGATTCAGCATACAAATCTGGAGAGGTCTCATGTGAAGACGAGCAAAAGGAATGGCGTCCGATGCAGCAGTCATGAGGCCTAAAACTTCCATGCACATAGCCACTGAAGGGAATGACTGAGACTGAAGGTGCCGACATGCTGCAACCAATTTCAAACGTATCTTGTCTGTTAGAGACAGAGTCATGGACACTGAATCTATCTGGAAGCCTAAAAAGGTGACCCTTGTCTGAGGAATCAAGAAACTCTTTGGTAAATTGGTCCTCCAATCATGTTTTTGAAGAAACAACACTAGTTGATTTGTGTGAGATTCTGCAGAATGTAAAGACTGAGCTAGTACCAAGATATTGTCTAAATAAGGAAACACCGCAATACCCTGCTCTCTGATTACAGAGAGTAGGGCACCTAGAACTTTTGAAAAGATTTTTGGAGCTGTTGCTATGCCAAATGGAAGAGCAACAAATTGGTAATGCTTGTCTAGAAAAGAGAATCTCAGGAACTGATAATGTTCTGGATGAATCGGAATATGAAGGTATGCATCCTGCAAGTCTATTTTAGACATATAATGTCCTTGCGGAACAAAAGGCAGAATAGTTCTTATAGTCACCATCTTGAAAGTTGGTACTCTTACATAACGATTCAAAATTTTCAGATCCAAAACTGGTCTGAATGAATTTTCCTTCTTTGGGACAATGAATAGATTTGAATAAAACCCCAGACCTTGTTCCTGAAAAGGAACCGGTATGATTACCCCTGAAGACTCCAGGTCTGAAACACACTTCAGGAAAGCCTGAGCTTTTACTGGATTTGCTGGGATACGTGAGAGAAAAAATCTTCTCACAGGAGGTCTTACTCTGAATCCTATTCGATACCCTTGAGAGACAATGCTCTGAATCCATTGATTTTGGACAGAATTTATCCAAATATCCTTGAAAAACCTTAATCTTCCCCCTACCAGCTGAGCTGGAATGAGGGCCGCACCTTCATGCAGACTTAGGGGCTGACTTTGGTTTCTATTCCAATTTGAGGAAGGTTTCCAATTGGAAGCAGATTCCTTGGGGGAAGGATAAGACTTTTGTTCCTTAGTTTGACGAAAGGAACAAAAACGGTTAGAAGCCTTAGATTTACCCTTAGGTTTTTTTTATCCTGAGGCAGAAAAAAACCCTTTCCTCCAATAACAGTTGAAATAATAGAATCCAACTGAGAACCAAATAAATTATTACCTTGGAAAGAAAGAGATAATAATCTTGACTTAGATGTCATATCAGCATTCCAAGATTTAAGCAATAAAGCTCTTCTAGCTAAAATAGCTAAAGCCATGGATCTAACATCAATTTTGATAATATCAAAAATGCCATCACAAATAAAATGATTAGCATGTTGCAGTAAGCGAACAATGCTAGATATGTCAGAATCCAATTCTTGTTGCGCTAAATTCTCCAACCAAAAAGTTGATGCAGCCGCAACATCAGCAAAAGAAATTGCAGGCCTGAGAAGATGACCTGAATATGAATAGGCTTTCCTTAGATAGGATTCAATTTTCCTATCTAAAGGATCTTTAACAGAAGTACTATCTTCCATAGAAATAGCCCCATCAACTTTTGGGATCTTTTCCCAAAACTCTATAGAAATTGCTGGTAAAGGATACAATTTGTTAAACCTTTAAGAAAGAATTTAAAGGAGTACCTGGCTTATTCCATTCCTTAGAAATCATATCAGAAATAGCATCAGGAATAGGAAAAACCTCTGGAGTAACCACAGGAGGTTTAAAAACATTTACTAGTCTTAATGTCAATAGGACTAGCTTCCTCAATATCCAAAGTAATTAACACTTCTTTTAACAAAGAACGAATATACTCTATTTTGAACAAATAAGTAGATTTGTCAGTGTCAATATCTGAGGAAGGATCTTCTGAATCAGATAGATCCTCATCAGAGGAGGATAAGTCATTATGTTGTTGGTCATTGGAAATTTCATCAACTTTATGAGAAATTTTAAAAGACCTTTTACATTTATTAGAAGGTGGAAATGCAGACAAAGCCTTCTGAATAGAATCAGTAACAAATTCTTTAAAATGCATAGGTATATCATGTACATTAGAAGTTTAAGGAACTGCAACTGGCAATGTACTATTACTGATGGATACATTCTCTGCATGTAAAAGTTTATCATGACAACTATTACAAATGACATTCGGAGATATAATTTCCACAATCTTACAACAAATGCACTTTGCTTTGGTAGAACCGATGTCAGCAGCAAATTTCCAACAGATACTTCTGAGGCAGGATCAGATTGAGACATCTTGCAAAATGTAAAAGAAAAAACAACATATAAAGCAAATTATCAATTTCCTTATATGACAGTTTCAGGAATGGGAAAAAAATGCAAACAGCATAGCCCTCTGACATAGAAAAAGGCAAGAGGCAAATAGCAATGGGGTAATAAATAAATGAAAACTTTGGCGCCAAGTATGACGCACAACGTAACTGAGAAAAAATTTGGTGCAAACAACATCCGGAAATGACACACTTGTGTCACTAACAACGCAACCATGTGTAAGACTCAGCATCAACTACGAAGCCGGAAATGATGAACTTGCGTCAATGGACGTACTTTTGCTCCAAAAAAATTCTTGGGCCAGGAATAACGCAATAAAGTCTAGCATTTGGCGCACCCGCGAGCCTAGTACTGCCCGCAATTTGTAAGAAAAAGTAGTCAATCAGAAAAAAATACTAAAACCCGAGGTAAGAAAAAATATTTCTTAATATGTTTATTTTCCCCAAATATGAAACTGACAGTCTGCACAAGGAAATACATGAACCTGACTCATGGCAAATATGAGTACATATACAATACATATATTTAGAACTTTATATAAAAGCATAAAGTGCCAAACCATAGCTGGGGTGTCTTAAGTAATAAAACACATACTTACCAAAAGACACCCATCCACATATAGCAGATAGCCAAACCAGTACTGAAACAGTTATCAGTAGAGGTAATGGTATATGAGAGTATATTGTCGATCTGAAAAGGGAGGTAGGAGATGAATCCCTACGACTGATAACTGAGAACCTATGAAATAGACCCCCGTTAGGGAAATCATTGCATTCAATAGGTGATACTCCCTTCACATCCCTCTGACATTCGCTGTACTCTGAGAGGAATCTGGCTTCAAAATGCTGAGAAGCGCATGTCAACATAGAAATCTTAGCACAAACTTACTTCACCACCTCCATAAGAGGCAAAGTTTGTAAAACTGAATTGTGGTGTGGTGGGGGTGTATTAATAGGCATTTTGAGGTTTGGGAAACTTTGCCCCTCCTGGTAGGATTGTATATCCCATCCGTCACTAGATCATGGACTCTTGCCAATTACATGAAAGAAATGTACATAGATAAAAATTCCCATACAGATGGGTACTCACAGACATACCCTCAATCAAATGAGGTAAGGTAAAAGCCGTTTTACTTAGGTAAAGATGTCCCACTGTGGCTGTTTTTCAGATAATGCTGCCCTTGTTGAATGGCTTGATCCGCTCCATAAAGCAGCTCCAGATATACACAATGGTTAAATACCAGGGTATGTAGAGGCACAGTTAATCCTCCAGGGACAATGTGTGTCTCAGAATGCCCTATAGTATATTTACCAGCTGCTTGAAGGAAGCGTGATCTGTTGCTTCCATGTATCACAGTGTATCCCTGTGACGTAAGGTGGGCGTGGCCTAACACGTTTCACTGGTAATTTGCTTCATCAGAGGCACTTTAGACACCACCTTACTAATGAGCTTAATATACGTGCTGTTTCAACACGCCTTCATCTTACATCAGAATAGGAATCACCTCTATTGTCACAAACAATTTCATCAAAGCGCTTACAGGATATATCTAAATTTTTGAGAAACCTATATGGTGAGTACTAAAAATAATACCGCAATTCATCTTAGGTTATAAAGATTTCTAAAAAAGACCTAATTAAGAATTCATGATTAATTCATATTTATACCTTATACTACCTTAAAATTTAAACTTAAATAATGTGTACATAGAACTTTGCATTGCTTTTAAAATTCACATACAAAAGATTAATTTATAACAAGTAACCTAAAGCTGTTAAAAAACCTCTGATAAAATTCTATTAGATGACCTGCATTTAAATAAAACATGGAAGGGAGAAGGCACAATACTTGGAGGTGAATCCATAATAAATATATATATATATATATATAAAAAAAAAATGGGAAGCAAAACTTAATTATATTTGATATTATAAATACGCACATTCATTAATTGACTTATCTATCCTTAAAAGATTCCCTAAAAATGTTTATAAGTATTTGTATGTATCAATTAGTATGCCACCTGACCCAGTTAGTGCCAAAACATTGTTTGACCCCTTCTGTGATATTTGCTGACTGCGGCATCGGCGCATGCATGCTATTTAGTGTAAAATTTTAACTGTCTTGTAGCAATGATGCAGTGAGTACATGCGTCAACAACAGGATTTGTAAGAGTTTGTTAGGCGTGGCCGAAGGTAGGGGAACATAACGAAGTCGGCAAATATTACAGAAAACAGGCACTAACAGACTGCTCCAACACTTTTTTAAATATCCTAAATAGATACAGGATTATGAAATATAGTAAAATTATAGAAGAAATCAACAAGATAAGAGAGGAGTTGGAAAAACACAAAGGGGGTGTTTTATATGAACAACTAAATCAAGACACTAAACATAGGGTATATGTATATGAATTGGAGATAAAAAATAGAAAGAACAGAACAACTAAAAAGGGATTGGTTGGAATATGTAGAGGAATCTAACCAGGAGAAGGATAAAGAATTGAGTAATGCTTTAGATATTGAGACTCTGTACAAGGGAGCCTTGGATATATTGCAAGTTTTTGATGAAGGGAACATGGTGTCCATAGCCCACAATTTATATTATAAAAAACTAGGGGGAGGGGAAATAAGAGCAAATCAACAAGAATATAACAGAAATCAGCAGGAATACAACATGTATGGCCCAAGTAATAGGACATACATTAATGGACAACCAAAGGGTAAAAATACACATAAAGGAAAATTTCAGAACAAAAATAAAAATATTAACAAAAAACAGAATTGGGGAGATACACCTAATTATGAAAAACCAATAAGTTATCCTGAAAAACAGAGCAACATGTCCAAATATTTTTACAAGGAAGGGAATGTGCAACATTACAATGGAAATAGCAATCAGGCACATTTTTTTTTAACAAAAATGGAAAAGATATTTCTAAATATAATAAGGGGAGAGAGAGAGAGCAATCCAGAATCTTTTATTGCTATTGTACCTTCTTCTTCTGTTTCTATTTAAGACAAACGAGAACCATTCAGACCCCCAATAGAGAAAACTTGGGGGAACACTCCGCCAATAACACACTATTTACACAGAACATTCAGACAACAAAGACCCATAGAGTCCGAAGAGGACAGCGAGGAGGAATAATTATACAAGATAAAAAGAAGAAAATAAAACTTAATCAGGAATGCACTAAAATATTTTAAAACCAACAGAATAAAAAACAACAGTAATGAGTCTTTTGATAAAGGGCCTCAGTTTTGCACCAACGCAGGGCCCCAACTCTTTTGATCTGTTTATAGACCTAAACAGATTTATTCGTAAATTAACCCTCACTAGACATTGTGACAATAATAAAACTATGAAAAAAGATACAGGTATAAATGAAAATTATTAGAAAACCTAAAAAATCTGATCTCTCTTAAGATGGATAGTGTAGGACAACAATGTTGGAGGGATGGTTTGGATGAATACACCCTAAATATTCTACACAGTCTAGAAGAGGAAGGGATTACGAGAGCACCATGGAATTTGTTCAAACCAAAGTCAATCTTTTTTCCTGTTAAGTCCCAGGGAAATTGTATACCAGTGTTTCACAAATTGGTGAAAAACGAATTAACCAACATATGTGAAACAAAAATCCAATTTAAATAAATTTGAGAAAAAAATCTCTATTTAGCCTAATGAATGACCCCTCTGTAGTTATAAGGGAAGCAGATAAAGGTGACAGCATAGTCATCCAAAATAGGGATGACTATATTGTAGAAGCCAATAATATCCTAAATGATATAACCACATATAGAAAATTCAAGAAGGACCCAACAAATTTATTCATAAAGGAATTGAAATATTTTTTGGATGACTATCTAGTGGCAGGAACGATAACCAAAGATGAATATGATTTTTTATTTCAGGATACATGTAAAGTGGCAAATTTATACCATCTGCAGATGATTCACAAGAATCAAGAAGACCACCGGGGAGACCCATAATGTCGGGCATAAACTCTCTAACTTGTAACTTATCACAATTTGTGGATAGCTACCTCAAACCTATGGTCTTAACCCTGAAGTCTTATATAAGGGATACCCCCCATATTTTAAAAGTAGTTGAGAACATTGTGTAGAAACCAGGCTATAGGTGGCTAACCATGGATGTTACATCCCTATATACTTGCATTCCTCAAAACAAAGGGGTAGAAAGTGTAGCTTTCTTTTTGGAAAAACATGATCATTTCCAAAGAATCAGAGAGAATTTCCATTGGATTTGATAAATTTTATTTTGAAAAAGAACTATTTTCTATTTGAGCATGAATTTTTCTTGCAGATTGGGGGCACTGAGATGGGGACTCGCTTTGCCCCCAATTATGCAAATTTGTATGTGGGGTCATGGGAAGATAGGTACATTTGGAACAAATAAATAACATAAATAACTGTCTTATGGAAACGGTTCATAGACAATGTTATAGTAATATGGAATGGGGATGAAAATTCAGTGGAGACATTTTTTGAATATGCCAATAACAACGACTGTAATTTAAAATTTACCCCAAAAAATAATGAAAATACATTTTTGGATATAATTCTCTCTTCTAATAAAGAACAGGTAATCACCAATCTGTACAGCAAGGAAACACATTTGAACAGCTATCTTCATGCTTCTAGTGGCCACCATAGGAACTAGATTAATAACATTCCATTTGGCCAGTTCCAGAGGGTCAGAAGAAACTGTTTGAATATGGTTTCATTTGAACGAGAGTCAATAAAGCTGAAAAATAAATTTGGAGCAAAAAGATATTCAAATGAATTCATCGAAAAAGGCTATAATAAGGCAAAGGATCTGGATAGATCAACCTTATTAACCTGCCAAAAAGAAAAAAGACAGATGCAGAAAAATATTTTTCTAAGTAAATATAATAAGGAATCAATGAAAATTAAAAAAGCAATAAATAAACAATGGCATGTTCTTCTACAGGATCCCATTTTAGGTAAAACTTTAGATCCCACACCCAAAGTGGTTTTTAGAAAAAACAAAAATCTGAAATAAACATTGGCACCTAGTAAGTTAAGGGACAATGACAATAATAAGAAGGGAGATTGGTTACAAAAATCTGCCCAAGGCTTTTTTAGATGCAATAGAAAGGGATGTAATACTTGCCCCATAATCCATTAAGACAATAAACATATTGTTCTAGTCCAAATGGACAGAAGACGGATATAAAACATGCTATGAATTGTCATTCTAAGTATGTAGTGTATCTGTTGGAATGTTCTTGTAAAAAACAGTACATTGGAAGGACAAAGAGGACCATAAAGAGGAGCGTAATGGAACATCTAAAGAATATTGAGAAGGGGAATGTATCACATGGTGTTACTGACCACTTCAGGGACTTTCATAATAATGACAGTACCAGCCTTAGGTTCAAAGCAATAGAACATGTGGTCCTGGATGAGAGACGAGGGGATAGACTACTTATCCTAAGACAAAGGGAAACTTTTTTGGATCCACCACTTACAAATTTTAGAACCCCTGGGAATGAACATGAATGTAGATATTCAAGCATTTTTGGTGTAGTTTCCTTTTTTGTTCCCTTTGAGTATGTTACCTATGAGTTTATATATATATTTTTATATATTTATTATGGTTTCACCTCCAAGTATTCTGCCTTCTCCCTTCCTTGTTTTATTTAAATGTAGTTCATGTAACAGACTTTTATCAGAAGTTTTTTAACAGCTTTGGGTTACTTGCTTATAAAATAATCTTTTGTATGTGAATTTTAAAAGCAATGCAAAGTTCTTCTATGTATACATAATTTAAGTTTAAATTTTAAGGTAGTATAAGGTATAACTATGAATTAATCATGATTTTTTAATTAGGACTTTTTAGAAATCTTTATAACCTAACATAAATTGCAGTATTATTTTTAGTACTCACCCTATAGGTTGCTCATAATTTTAGATATATCCTGTAAGCGCTTTGATGAACAAAGCGGATTACCCTGTGAAATGTGTTAGGCCACGCCCACCTTACGTCTCAATAATACACTGTGATATATGGAAGCAACAGATCACGCTTCCTTCAAGCAGCTGGTAAATATACTATAGGGTATTCTGAGACACACATTGTCCCTGGTGGATTAACTGTGCCTCTACCGACCCTGGTATTTAACCATTGTGTACATCTGGAGCTGCTTTATGGAGCGGATCAAGCCATTCAACAAGGACTCTGCCTCCTACTGCATAGAGCAACATTATCTGCAAAACAGCCACAGTGGGACATCTCTACCTATGTAAAATGGCTTTTACCTTACCTCATTTGATTGAGGGTTTGTATGCAAGTACCCATCTGTATAGTTATTTTTATCTATGTACATTTTCTCTTGTTTTATTAAATATATTGCACCATGAGAAGTGCTTTTGTGTGCTTGTTCTTTTAGATTTAACATTACTTTTGGACTCGGATTTGAAAAAAAAAAAAAAATAATACCGCAATTCATCTTAGGTTACAAAGATTTCTAAAAAAGACCTAATTAAGAATTCATGATTAATTCATATTTATACCTTATACTACCTTAAAATTTAAACTTAAATAATGTGTACATAGAACTTTGCATTGCTTTTAAAATTCACATACAAAAGATTAATTTATAACAAGTAACCTAAAGCTGTTAAAAAACCTCTGATAAAATTCTATTAGATGACCTGCATTTAAATAAAACATGGAAGGGAGAAGGCACAATACTTGGAGGTGAATCCATAATAAATATATATATATATATAAAAAAAAATTGGGAAGCAAAACTTAATTATATTTGATATTATAAATACGCACATTCATTAATTGACTTATCTATCCTTAAAAGATTCCCTAAAAATGTTTATAAGTATTTGTATGTATCAATTAGTATGCCACCTGACCCAGTTAGTGCCAAAACATTGTTTGACCCCTTCTGTGATATTTGCTGACTGCGGCATCGGCGCATGCATGCTATTTAGTGTAAAATTTTAGCTGTCTTGTAGCAATGATGCAGTGAGTACATGCGTCAACAACAGGATTTGTAAGAGTTTGGTAGGCGTGGCCGAAGGTAGGGGAACATAACGAAGTCGGCAAATATTACAGAAAACAGGCACTAACAGACTGCTCCAACACTTTTTTAAATATCCTAAATAGATACAGGATTATGAAATATAGTAAAATTATAGAAGAAATCAACAAGATAAGAGAGGAGTTGGAAAAACACAAAGGGGGTGTTTTATATGAACAACTAAATCAAGACACTAAACATAGGGTATATGTATATGAATTGGAGATAAAAAATAGAAAGAACAGAACAACTAAAAAGGAATTGGTTGGAATATGTAGAGGAATCTAACCAGGAGAAGGATAAAGAATTGAGTAATGCTTTAGATATTGAGACTCTGTACAAGGGAGCCTTGGATATATTGCAAGTTTTTGATGAAGGGAACATGGTGTCCATAGCCCACAATTTATATTATAAAAAACTAGGGGGAGGGGAAATAAGAGCAAATCAACAAGAATATAACAGAAATCAGCAGGAATACAACATGTATGGCCCAAGTAATAGGACATACATTAATGGACAACCAAAGGGTAAAAATACACATAAAGGAAAATTTCAGAACAAAAATAAAAATATTAACAAAAAACAGAATTGGGGAGATACACCTAATTATGAAAAACCAATAAGTTATCCTGAAAAACAGAGCAACATGTCCAAATATTTTTACAAGGAAGGGAATGTGCAACATTACAATGGAAATAGCAATCAGGCACATTTTTTTTAACAAAAATGGAAAAGAAATTTCTAAATATAATAAGGGGAGAGAGAGAGCGCAATCCAGAATCTTTTATTGCTATTGTACCTTCTTCTTCTGTTTCTATTTAAGACAAACGAGAACCATTCAGACCCCCAATAGAGAAAACTTGGGGGAACACTCCGCCAATAACACACTATTTACACAGAACATTCAGACAACAAAGACCCATAGAGTCCGAAGAGGACAGCGAGGAGGAATAATTATACAAGATAAAAAGAAGAAAATAAAACTTAATCAGGAATGCACTAAAATATTTTAAAACCAACAGAATAAAAAACAACAGTAATGAGTCTTTTGATAAAGGGCCTCAGTTTTGCACCAACGCAGGGCCCCAACTCTTTTGATCTGTTTATAGACCTAAACAGATTTATTCGTAAATTAACCCTCACTAGACATTGTGACAATAATAAAACTATGAAAAAAGATACAGGTATAAATGAAAATTATTAGAAAACCTAAAAAATCTGATCTCTCTTAAGATGGATAGTGTAGGACAACAATGTTGGAGGGATGGTTTGGATGAATACACCCTAAATATTCTACACAGTCTAGAAGAGGAAGGGATTACGAGAGCACCATGGAATTTGTTCAAACCAAAGTCAATCTTTTTTCCTGTTAAGTCCCAGGGAAATTGTATACCAGTGTTTCACAAATTGGTGAAAAACGAATTAACCAACATATGTGAAACAAAAATCCAATTTAAATAAATTTGAGAAAAAAATCTCTATTTAGCCTAATGAATGACCCCTCTGTAGTTATAAGGGAAGCAGATAAAGGTGACAGCATAGTCATCCAAAATAGGGATGACTATATTGTAGAAGCCAATAATATCCTAAATGATATAACCACATATAGAAAATTCAAGAAGGACCCAACAAATTTATTCATAAAGGAATTGAAATATTTTTTGGATGACTATCTAGTGGCAGGAACGATAACCAAAGATGAATATGATTTTTTATTTCAGGATACATGTAAAGTGGCAAATTTATACCATCTGCAGATGATTCACAAGAATCAAGAAGACCACCGGGGAGACCCATAATGTCGGGCATAAACTCTCTAACTTGTAACTTATCACAATTTGTGGATAGCTACCTCAAACCTATGGTCTTAACCCTGAAGTCTTATATAAGGGATACCCCCCATATTTTAAAAGTAGTTGAGAACATTGTGTAGAAACCAGGCTATAGGTGGCTAACCATGGATGTTACATCCCTATATACTTGCATTCCTCAAAACAAAGGGGTAGAAAGTGTAGCTTTCTTTTTGGAAAAACATGATCATTTCCAAAGAATCAGAGAGAATTTCCATTGGATTTGATAAATTTTATTTTGAAAAAGAACTATTTTCTATTTGAGCATGAATTTTTATTGCAGATTGGGGGCACTGAGATGGGGACTCGCTTTGCCCCCAATTATGCAAATTTGTATGTGGGGTCATGGGAAGATAGGTACATTTGGAACAAATAAATAACATAAATAACTGTCTTATGGAAACGGTTCATAGACAATGTTATAGTAATATGGAATGGGGATGAAAATTCAGTGGAGACATTTTTTGAATATGCCAATAACAACGACTGTAATTTAAAATTTACCCCAAAAAATAATGAAAATACATTTTTGGATATAATTCTCTCTTCTAATAAAGAACAGGTAATCACCAATCTGTACAGCAAGGAAACACATTTGAACAGCTATCTTCATGCTTCTAGTGGCCACCATAGGAACTAGATTAATAACATTCCATTTGGCCAGTTCCAGAGGGTCAGAAGAAACTGTTTGAATATGGTTTCATTTGAACGAGAGTCAATAAAGCTGAAAAATAAATTTGGAGCAAAAAGATATTCAAATGAATTCATCGAAAAAGGCTATAATAAGGCAAAGGATCTGGATAGATCAACCTTATTAACCTGCCAAAAAGAAAAAAGACAGATGCAGAAAAATATTTTTCTAAGTAAATATAATAAGGAATCAATGAAAATTAAAAAAGCAATAAATAAACAATGGCATGTTCTTCTACAGGATCCCATTTTAGGTAAAACTTTAGATCCCACACCCAAAGTGGTTTTTAGAAAAAACAAAAATCTGAAATAAACATTGGCACCTAGTAAGTTAAGGGACAATGACAATAATAAGAAGGGAGATTGGTTACAAAAATCTGCCCAAGGCTTTTTTAGATGCAATAGAAAGGGATGTAATACTTGCCCCATAATCCATTAAGACAATAAACATATTGTTCTAGTCCAAATGGACAGAAGACGGATATAAAACATGCTATGAATTGTCATTCTAAGTATGTAGTGTATCTGTTGGAATGTTCTTGTAAAAAACAGTACATTGGAAGGACAAAGAGGACCATAAAGAGGAGCGTAATGGAACATCTAAAGAATATTGAGAAGGGGAATGTATCACATGGTGTTACTGACCACTTCAGGGACTTTCATAATAATGACAGTACCAGCCTTAGGTTCAAAGCAATAGAACATGTGGTCCTGGATGAGAGACGAGGGGATAGACTACTTATCCTAAGACAAAGGGAAACTTTTTTGGATCCACCACTTACAAATTTTAGAACCCCTGGGAATGAACATGAATGTAGATATTCAAGCATTTTTGGTGTAGTTTCCTTTTTTGTTCCCTTTGAGTATGTTACCTATGAGTTTATATATATATTTTTATATATTTATTATGGTTTCACCTCCAAGTATTCTGCCTTCTCCCTTCCTTGTTTTATTTAAATGTAGTTCATGTAACAGACTTTTATCAGAAGTTTTTTAACAGCTTTGGGTTACTTGCTTATAAAATAATCTTTTGTATGTGAATTTTAAAAGCAATGCAAAGTTCTTCTATGTATACATAATTTAAGTTTAAATTTTAAGGTAGTATAAGGTATAACTATGAATTAATCATGATTTTTTAATTAGGACTTTTTAGAAATCTTTATAACCTAACATAAATTGCAGTATTATTTTTAGTACTCACCCTATAGGTTGCTCATAATTTTAGATATATCCTGTAAGCGCTTTGATGAACAAAGCGGATTACCCCGTGAAATGTGTTAGGCCACGCCCACCTTACGTCTCAATAATACACTGTGATATATGGAAGCAACAGATCACGCTTCCTTCAAGCAGCTGGTAAATATACTATAGGGTATTCTGAGACACACATTGTCCCTGGTGGATTAACTGTGCCTCTACCGACCCTGGTATTTAACCATTGTGTACATCTGGAGCTGCTTTATGGAGCGGATCAAGCCATTCAACAAGGACTCTGCCTCCTACTGCATAGAGCAACATTATCTGCAAAACAGCCACAGTGGGACATCTCTACCTATGTAAAATTGCTTTTACCTTACCTCATTTGATTGAGGGTTTGTATGCGAGTACCCATCTGTATAGTTATTTTTATCTATGTACATTTTCTCTTGTTTTATTAAATATATTGCACCATGAGAAGTGCTTTTGTGTGCTTGTTCTTTTAGATTTAACATTACTTTTGGACTCGGATTTGAAAAAAAAAAAAAATAATACCGCAATTCATCTTAGGTTATAAAGATTTCTAAAAAAGACCTATTTAAGAATTCATGATTAATTCATATTTATACCTTATACTACCTTAAAATTTAAACTTAAATAATGTGTACATAGAACTTTGCATTGCTTTTAAAATTCACATACAAAAGATTAATTTATAACAAGTAACCTAAAGCTGTTAAAAAACCTCTGATAAAATTCTATTAGATGACCTGCATTTAAATAAAACATGGAAGGGAGAAGGCACAATACTTGGAGGTGAATCCATAATAAATATATATATATATATAAAAAAAAATTGGGAAGCAAAACTTAATTATATTTGATATTATAAATACGCACATTCATTAATTGACAAATCTATCCTTAAAAGATTCCCTAAAAATGTTTATAAGTATTTGTATGTATCAATTAGTATGCCACCTGACCCAGTTAGTGCCAAAACATTGTTTGACCCCTTCTGTGATATTTGCTGACTGCGGCATCGGCGCATGCATGCTATTTAGTGTAAAATTTTAGCTGTCTTGTAGCAATGATGCAGTGAGTACATGCGTCAACAACAGGATTTGTAAGAGTTTGGTAGGCGTGGCCGAAGGTAGGGGAACATAAAGAAGTCGGCAAATATTACAGAAAACAGGCACTAACAGACTGCTCCAACACTTTTTTAAATATCCTAAATAGATACAGGATTATGAAATATAGTAAAATTATAGAAGAAATCAACAAGATAAGAGAGGAGTTGGAAAAACACAAAGGGGGTGTTTTATATGAACAACTAAATCAAGACACTAAACATAGGGTATATGTATATGAATTGGAGATAAAAAATAGAAAGAACAGAACAACTAAAAAGGGATTGGTTGGAATATGTAGAGGAATCTAACCAGGAGAAGGATAAAGAATTGAGTAATGCTTTAGATATTGAGACTCTGTACAAGGGAGCCTTGGATATATTGCAAGTTTTTGATGAAGGGAACATGGTGTCCATAGCCCACAATTTATATTATAAAAAACTAGGGGGAGGGGAAATAAGAGCAAATCAACAAGAATATAACAGAAATCAGCAGGAATACAACATGTATGGCCCAAGTAATAGGACATACATTAATGGACAACCAAAGGGTAAAAATACACATAAAGGAAAATTTCAGAACAAAAATAAAAATATTAACAAAAAACAGAATTGGAGAGATACACCTAATTATGAAAAACCAATAAGTTATCCTGAAAAACAGAGCAACATGTCCAAATATTTTTACAAGGAAGGGAATGTGCAACAGAAGAGAAGATAGCACAGTCAGTAAAACATGGGGACAAAACATTCTTTAGATATATCAGTGAAAGAAGAAAAAATAAGGTAGGAATAGTAAAATTGAAATCAGTTGATGGTAGAATAATAGAAGGAGATAAGCAGATTGCAGACTGTCTCAATGATTACTTCTGTTCTGTTTTCACTAAAGATTGTGAAGATACAATGTCTACATTAAGGGATGCTATGCAAAATAGAAACAAGCTTAACAGTAATCTTTTTACAGAGGATGAGGTTTTGTTAGCATTATCAAAAATAAATGTTACAAAGGCAGTGGGTCCTGATAATATTCATCCAAGGGTTTTAAAAGAACTTCGTTCAGTGCTAACTGTCCCATTAACTGATCTGTTTAATCAGTCACTATTAACAGGAGCTGTCCCAGATGATTGGAGAATAGCAAATGTAATACCTCTTCATAAAAAGGGCAGTAGAGAAGAATCTGGCAACTACAGGCCAGTTAGTTTAACTTCAGTAGTAGGGAAATTAATGGAAAGCCTCTTAAAGGAAAGAATTATGACTTACATAAAGACAAACAATTTAGAGGACCAAAATCAGCATGGTTTTACTTCAGGGAGATCATGTCAGACTAATCTAATTGACTTCTTTGATTATGTAACAAAAGTATTAGACAAGGGAGGAGCAGTTGATGTAGCATATCTAGATTTCAGCAAAGCATTTGACACCGTCCCACACAATAAACTTATTCACAAACTATATCTCCTTGGTCTAGATTCAAAAATTGTGAACTGGGTGGAATGCTGGCTTAAGGACAGAAAACAAAGTGTCTTAGTAAATGGAGTTCATTCAGCAGAGGGGGCTGTTACTAGTGGTGTTCCTCAGGGGTCAGTTCTGGGGCCTGTTTTGTTTAACATATTTATCTGCGATATCAGCAAAGGGCTACAGGGGAAAGTATGTCTCTTTGCAGATGATACAAAAATTTGCAACAGAGTGGATGTTCCAGGGGGGGTAGACAAAATGAGAAGTGATATACAACAATTGGAGGATTGGACAAACGACTGGGATCTAAAGTTTAACACAGCAAAGTGTAAAATAATGCATTTAGGGAAGAAAAATCCAAATGTTAATTACAGACTCAATGACACTTTACTGACTGTTACAGACGAGGAACAGGACTTGGGAATTATTATTTCAGATGATTTAAAACTTAGTAAACAATGTAGTAAGGCAGCGAGTAAGGCTAGCAGAATGCTTGGATGTATTGGTAGAGGTATTTGCAGCAGAAATAGTAAGGTTCTTATGCCACTTTATAGATCATTAGTTAGGCCTCATCTTGAGTATTGTGTGCAGTTCTGGAGGCCATATCTTCAGAAGGATATTAACAAACTTGAATCTGTGCAAAGGAGGGCTACCAAAATGGTACATGGTCTAAAAAATAAAACTTACCAGGATAGGCTCAATGACCTAAATATGTATAGCTTAGAGGAGAGAAGGGAAAGAGGTGATATGATAGCAACTTTCAAGTACATTAAAGGGTTTAGTAAAACTGAGGCTGTGGGTATTTTACATAAAATGGAAAATTCAAGAACAAGGGGTCATGAGCTCAAGCTAAAGGGTAGTAGATTCAGGAGTAATTTGAGGAAGCACTTCTTTACAGAAAGAGTGATTGATTTATGGAATAAACTTCCTCAAGAGGTAGTAGCAACAAACACTGCGGGGGACTTTAAAAATGCATGGGACAAGCATAGGGCTATCCTACGAACTAGATAAGTTTATACTGTTAGGTAAGGTGGGGCAGACTTGCTGGGCCTATGGCTCTTATCTGCCGTCAATATCTATGTTTCTATGTTTCTGTTTCTATAGCAATCAGGCACATTTTTTTTAACAAAAAGGGAAAAGATATTTCTAAATATAATAAGGGGAGAGAGAGAGAGCAATCCAGAATCTTTTATTGCTATTGTACCTTCTTCTTCTGTTTCTTTTTTAGACAAACGAGAACCATTCAGACCCCCAATAGAGAAAACTTGGGGGAACACTCCGCCAATAACACACTATTTACACAGAACATTCAGACAACAAAGACCCATAGAGTCCGAAGAGGACAGCGAGGAGGAATAATTATACAAGATAAAAAGAAGAAAATAAAACTTAATCAGGAATGCACTAAAATATTTTAAAACCAACAGAATAAAAAACAACAGTAATGAGTCTTTTGATAAAGGGCCTCAGTTTTGCACCAACGCAGGGCCCCAACTCTTTTGATCTGTTTATAGACCTAAACAGATTTATTCGTAAATTAACCCTCACTAGACATTGTGACAATAATAAAACTATGAAAAAAGATACAGGTATAAATGAAAATTATTAGAAAACCTAAAAAATCTGATCTCTCTTAAGATGGATAGTGTAGGACAACAATGTTGGAGGGATGGCTTGGATGAATACACCCTAAATATTCTACACAGTCTAGAAGAGGAAGGGATTACGAGAGCACCATGGAATTTGTTCAAACCAAAGTCAATCTTTTTTCCTGTTAAGTCCCAGGGAAATTGTATACCAGTGTTTCACAAATTGGTGAAAAACGAATTAACCAACATATGTGAAACAAAAATCCAATTTAAATAAATTTGAGAAAAAAATCTCTATTTAGCCTAATGAATGACCCCTCTGTAGTTATAAGGGAAGCAGATAAAGGTGACAGCATAGTCATCCAAAATAGGGATGACTATATTGTAGAAGCCAATAATATCCTAAATGATATAACCACATATAGAAAATTCAAGAAGGACCCAACAAATTTATTCATAAAGGAATTGAAATATTTTTTGGATGACTATCTAGTGGCAGGAACGATAACCAAAGATGAATATGATTTTTTATTTCAGGATACATGTAAAGTGGCAAATTTATACCATCTGCCGATGATTCACAAGAATCAAGAAGACCACCGGGGAGACCCATAATGTCGGGCATAAACTCTCTAACTTGTAACTTATCACAATTTGTGGATAGCTACCTCAAACCTATGGTCTTAACCCTGAAGTCTTATATAAGGGATACCCCCCATATTTTAAAAGTAGTTGAGAACATTGTGTAGAAACCAGGCTATAGGTGGCTAACCATGGATGTTACATCCCTATATACTTGCATTCCTCAAAACAAAGGGGTAGAAAGTGTAGCTTTCTTTTTGGAAAAACATGATCATTTCCAAAGAATCAGAGAGAATTTCCATAGGATTTGATAAATTTTATTTTGAAAAAGAACTATTTTCTATTTGAGCATGAATTTTTATTGCAGATTGGGGGCACTAAGATGGGGACTCGCTTTGCCCCCAATTATGCAAATTTGTATGTGGGGTCATGGGAAGATAGGTACATTTGGAACAATAATCCCCACATAAAGAACTGTCTTATGGAAACGGTTCATAGACAATGTTATAGTAATATGGAATGGGGATGAAAATTCAGTGGAGACATTTTTTGAATATGCCAATAACAACGACTGTAATTTAAAATTTACCCCAAAAAATAATGAAAATACATTTTTGGATATAATTCTCTCTTCTAATAAAGAACAGGTAATCACCAATCTGTACAGCAAGGAAACACATTTGAACAGCTATCTTCATGCTTCTAGTGGCCACCATAGGAACTAGATTAATAACATTCCATTTGGCCAGTTCCAGAGGGTCAGAAGAAACTGTTTGAATATGGTTTCATTTGAACGAGAGTCAATAAAGCTGAAAAATAAATTTGGAGCAAAAAGATATTCAAATGAATTCATCGAAAAAGGCTATAATAAGGCAAAGGATCTGGATAGATCAACCTTATTAACCTGCCAAAAAGAAAAAAGACAGATGCAGAAAAATATTTTTCTAAGTAAATATAATAAGGAATCAATGAAAATTAAAAAAGCAATAAATAAACAATGGCATGTTCTTCTACAGGATCCCATTTTAGGTAAAACTTTAGATCCCACACCCAAAGTGGTTTTTAGAAAAAACAAAAATCAGAAATAAACATTGGCACCTAGTAAGTTAAGGGACAATGACAATAATAAGAAGGGAGATTGGTTACAAAAATCTGCCCAAGGCTTTTTTAGATGCAATAGAAAGGGATGTAATACTTGCCCCATAATCCATTAAGACAATAAACATATTGTTCTAGTCCAAATGGACAGAAGACGGATATAAAACATGCTATGAATTGTCATTCTAAGTATGTAGTGTATCTGTTGGAATGTTCTTGTAAAAAACAGTACATTGGAAGGACAAAGAGGACCATAAAGAGGAGCGTAATGGAACATCTAAAGAATATTGAGAAGGGGAATGTATCACATGGTGTTACTGACCACTTCAGGGACTTTCATAATAATGACAGTACCAGCCTTAGGTTCAAAGCAATAGAACATGTGGTCCTGGATGAGAGACGAGGGGATAGACTACTTATCCTAAGACAAAGGGAAACTTTTTTGGATCCACCACTTACAAAGTTTAGAACCCCTGGGAATGAACATGAATGTAGATATTCAAGCATTTTTGGTGTAGTTTCCTTTTTTGTTCCCTTTGAGTATGTTACCTATGAGTTTATATATATATTTTTATATATTTATTATGGTTTCACCTCCAAGTATTCTGCCTTCTCCCTTCCTTGTTTTATTTAAATGTAGTTCATGTAACAGACTTTTATCAGAAGTTTTTTAACAGCTTTGGGTTACTTGCTTATAAAATAATCTTTTGTATGTGAATTTTAAAAGCAATGCAAAGTTCTTCTATGTATACATAATTTAAGTTTAAATTTTAAGGTAGTATAAGGTATAACTATGAATTAATCATGATTTTTTAATTAGGACTTTTTAGAAATCTTTATAACCTAACATAAATTGCAGTATTATTTTTAGTACTCACCCTATAGGTTGCTCATAATTTTAGATATATCCTGTAAGCGCTTTGATGAACAAAGCGGATTACCCCGTGAAATGTGTTAGGCCACGCCCACCTTACGTCTCAATGATACACTGTGATATATGGAAGCAACAGATCACGCTTCCTTCAAGCAGCTGGTAAATATACTATAGGGTATTCTGAGACACACATTGTCCCTGGTGGATTAACTGTGCCTCTACCGACCCTGGTATTTAACCATTGTGTGCATCTGGAGCTGCTTTATGGAGCGGATCAAGCCATTCAACAAGGACTCTGCCTCCTACTGCATAGAGCAACATTATCTGCAAAACAGCCACAGTGGGACATCTCTACCTATGTAAAATGGCTTTTACCTTACCTCATTTGATTGAGGGTTTGTATGCGAGTACCCATCTGTATAGTTATTTTTATCTATGTACATTTTCTCTTGTTTTATTAAATATATTGCACCATGAGAAGTGCTTTTGTGTGCTTGTTCTTTTAGATTTAACATTACTTTTGGACTCGGATTTGAAACCTGAGTTTTTTTTTGCAAACAGCCAGCGCTTCCTGTGGATTATCAGGATTGACAAGAGGAAAAGATTTTTTATACAAATTCAAAAAAAGATCGTTACTGCATTATTAATGACCTTATTCATTGTACATTTTTTTATTTACTCAGCGCATCGGGCCAGCTGTATAGTCACAGCCCGACCCGAACGCGCCATAAGACTAAGTGCAGCTCGCTCCTGCTCTGTCAGACAGTAGGAGCGAGCTGCACTTAGTGCTATGGCGCGGTCGGGCTGGGCTGTGACTATACTGCTGGCCCGATGCGCTGAGTAAATATAACAGACCCGCTCAGCAGAGTACAGAGAGCGGGTCTGTAAAACAGCGTTTTTTTAAAAAAAAATTAATAGGGTATATTATGTTTTATAAATGTTTGGCTAATGTAATGCTATATAATTCTGCATATATAACATTATTTTTAAAGTTTACTGACACTTTAATAAATACAGTTATAGATAATTTGCATCCATGAGAAACCAATATTTTTTTTTAAATTAAATAGACACTAAGCCATATTTTTCCCCTTTAATTTAAAATAGAACATTTTAATTTGTTCTTTCTGCTATGTGTCTTTCTGCTTCTGAGAGAGTCAGTGGGTAGTGTCTGTGTGTGAGAGAGAGGGTGAAGATGTGTGTGTGAGTGAGTGAGGTAGTGTGTGTGTGTGCGTGAGAGAGAGAGGGTAAAGCTGTGTGTGTGTGTGAGTGAGAGAGTGAGTGGGGAAGTGTGTGTGTGTGAGAGAGAGGGTGAAGATGTGTGTGTGAGTGAGGTAGTGTGTGTGTGTGAGAGAGAGGGTGAAGATGTGTGTGTGAGTGAGAGAGTGAGTGAGGTAGTGTGTGTGTGTGAGTGTGAGGGTGAAGATGTGTGAGTGAAGTTTGAGTGTGTGAAAAAAAGTGGAGATATGTGTGTGAGTGAGAGAGCAAGTGAGGTAGTGTGTGTGAGAGAGAGGGTGAAGATTTGTGTTTGAGTGAGTGAGGTTTGAGTGTGCGAGAGAGTCGAGAGGGTGAAGATGTGTGTGTGTGTGAGAGTGAGTGAGTGAGGTAGTGTGTGTGTGTGAGAGAGAGGGTGAAGATGTGTGTGTGTGAGAGAGAGAGAGAGAGAGAGAGAGAGTGAGTGAGGTAGTGTGTGAGTGAGTGAGGGTGAAGATGTGTGTATGTGTGAGTGAGTGAGAGAGTGAGGTAGTGTGTGTGTTTTTCTGTTGAAAATCATTAGATACGTTTTTATAAATGATTGTGATTGACCCCAATTAGTTCAATACAAGACCTGCATTTTTGGTATTTTTCACACATAATTTAATGATAGCATAAAAATACATTTTAAACAGAAAAAAATATAACATATTCAGGCCGTCTCTTTATTATTCTCAATAACCTCCTCATAAATTATACAAGTAGTCAGGTAACAAAAAGCACAATAATATACCCAATTCCCTGAAAGCATATCAGTACATAAATTTGAGTACAAAATGAAGAAAAACACATTTTCAGTTGTTTTAATGAACAGACAACATTGTAAATGGTTGAATTAGTAAACATTTGACAGCAGGAAATGTGCTACACAACTATTCTGTATATTATATTTCAATATGCTAACATAGAACAAAAGAAATATTACAAATTAAAAACACACATGCAGGTTAAGTATCACTACATCTGAGTTAACAAATGCATTCTCTACTTCAAAACTTCACATTAAACTTCCACGATTCAGATAGGCCATGAAATTTTAAACAACTTTCCAATTTACTTTTATCATCTATTTCACTTTGTTGTCTTGGTTTTCTTAGTTGTAAGCTAAACCGAGGTAGACTCATATGCTTATTTTTCAGACCTTGAAGGCCTTATCTTATCTCAGTGCATTTTAACATTTTTCACAACTAGAGTGTTTTAGTTCATGTGTGCCATATAGATAAAATTGTGCTTACGCCCGTGTAGTTTCCTAGGAGTCAGCACTGTCTTTCAAAAGAACTGAGATAAGGGGGCAGTCTACGGAGTCTTAGATACAAGGTAATCATCACAGAGGTAAAAAGTGTATTATTATAACTGTGTTGGTTATGCAAATCTGGGAAATGGGTAATAAAGGGATTATCTATCTTTTTAAACAATAAAAAATATGTTGTATACTGTCCCTTTAAGCCTTTTCACTGAAACTATTTTGCTTTAAAGTGTTTCCTGTAAATTATCTACGAACGAGCTGTCCAATAAAATCTTCCCCAATCTAATGGATAGCTCTGCAGGCCGCACCTAATTCTGCCAAGATTACAATTACCAGTGCTATTGCTTAAAGCACTCCCCTGTGTTAGACTGTCTGCCCTGCTACATTCAGCCCGGCGCATCCATCACACAATGTAAACAGTGGATCACAATACGATTCACCATTTACTTTGTGCTAGCAGCCAGCGTGCTCTTAGATTTAGGAGCATGAGAATCTGTTTAAGCCCCTTGAGATTAACTAGCAAAACCTGTTTAAAACACACATTAGAGGCAGGGAAAGCAGCGGGCAGCAATCTTCTCATGGGTTGCCTTGCTCACAGCAAAATAACCGTACAGTGGTGGTGCCCAGCAAATGTGAGAAAAATGTAACATTTCCATAGAAATATAAAAAAAATATATAGAAAAGTAAACATACTATGTATGTATATGTACAATATAATTATATACAAATAAATGTTTTGTAATCCTTAAAGGGGCATGAAACAATAAAAATTGATTTCATGATTTAGATAGAGCATGTCATTTTAAACAACTTTCAAATTTACTTCTATTATCTACATTTTTGTTCTCTTGGTATCCATTGTTGAAAAGGATACCTATAGGCACAGCAACTGTGGATTGGTTGCTGCACATATATGCCTCATGTAATTGGCTCGCCTGATGTGTTCAGCTAGCTCCCAGTAGTGCATTGCTGCTTCTTCAACAAAGAGGACAAATCAAATAACATAATAGAAGTAAATTGGAAAGTTATTTAAAAATGCCGGCTCCATCTGAAACATAAAAGAACATTTTGGGGTTTCATGTCCCTTTAATTTGGCCAAAACTAAAATGATGCATTATACATAAATACATACTTTCTTCTTCACTGCTCACTGGCTCTATTTCTTCCTTTGCTTACAACGATGCACCTCTGCAGTGAATAGCTTGTTTTTTGAATAGCATTTCAAGCCAATATGGCTGCCCCAAGCGTCTATTCTCCTGCAACATTTCACGCATCAGCTAACAAGCTGTGCATATCAGGCTGGACTGCTTGAATTTGAGAATCGTCTTGAATTTCACAAGCAGATTTTGCTACCAGTTTGCAATCTTGTATGATTCTGAATAAGGGCCTTAAAGGGACGGTAAAATAAAAATTAAACATAAATGTATTGGAGAGAGCCAGTTGTGGACCTACTCAACAGAGGGCCCTGCTGCAAAAATTTTGGGGGGCATCTCAAAAGGTAACTGTATAATAATTTTGAGGAAAGATAAATATGTAGCTAAACCTGCACTAATAAAAGGCTCACCTGTATAGAATGACTGCTATGTCCCCCCTCCCCCCCCACAGCCCTTGGGCCCCGGTGTCACTGCACCTGCTGCACCAATGGTAGTTCCGCCCCTGGAGAAAGCGTGTAATTTTGAAAAGCTTTCCATTATACTTCCATTATCAATTTTGCTTAGTTCTCTTGTTATACTTTGTTAAAGAGTAATGCTAGGCGAGCTGAGAAGCATGCATGTGCCTAAAGCCATCTGACAGAACTGTTTGCAACAATATCTTTTAACAATGCTATACATAGTTGTAAAGGCTGCTGCCAAACAATGTTGAACACACATGCATGCTCCTAAGTTATGACACTCCCTAGAATTACTCTTCAACAAAGGATACCCAGGGAACAAATACAAACTGATACAGGTAGAAAACCCTTTATCCAAACTGCTTGGGACCGGAAAAGGTTTGGATTTTGGAATATTTATATATTTGCATCTATAAAATGTGACAAGCTTGAGGGAATGGGACCAAGTGTAAACAATAATATCTTATATCATTTAGGGAATATTTACATGTTATAATACAGCTTATGTAGGCAACCTAAAGGTCGTTTTTTCATAGTTGATTTGTGCGATTTGAGCTTTCTTTTTTTTTCCTTAAACCAGGAACCCGCTGAGTTTAATGCATATAAAATAAAATGCTGATATTAAAAAGCTCTGTAAATAGCCAAAAACCTGCTTAAAACAGACCAAAACAGGTTTTAAAGAGGTTAAGGCTGCTGGATTTGAAATGCCCCAAAAAAGTAAAGGAAATTAAAGGAACATTAAACATTGTTACAATTACAAGATACTGTGTTGCCTTGCACTAGATTTATATAATGTAAATGGTTTTAGAAAAGTTTAACTTGTTTTCCGAAATAGCCAAACCCCACCCACCATTTGCCTTATTTGGAGGAGCAAATTAAGAATTGTTACTGGAGTAGCCAGGGCTATGAACTGCCATAGTGTTAATAAAACCTATATGGTTTTGCAGCTTATTATCTCATATCTCTGCTGAACTCAGTTTAGGGCCAGGTGTGTGTCAGGGCCAGGAGCTGTTGCAATTTTCATAATTGGAAAACTCTTAATTTTCAGACTTACATTACAGAAAAGTGGGCAAAACAAATAATGAAAGTATATTGCAAATATGTCTTACTACATATAATTAAGCATTTTACATTATATATTACCATTATTATATATTAGCATTAAATTACCACACTGGTGCCCAGATTACAACTGGGCTATCAATACCGTGGGAGCAAGCTCAGAATAGTGCACAATCTAGTATAGTAAGTGAATAGTAAAACAATTGCCAGACAATGTTTAGCTTGGCCAGCATCTCTTTAGCACACCCTATACTTTCAATGGACAGCGCGGCTGCTCTAAACATTGCTTACATTACAAGTTGTGAGTTATAACAGCGTAACAACACCACCTACACATGAATCTATATATATATATATATATATATATATATATATATGTGTGTTTGTATATATATATATATATATATATATATATATATACACACACACACACATATATATAAATATATATATATATATATATATACACACACATACTAATAAATACACAAATAAATATAAATGTAAAATATATGTTAATAATTTAAATAAATGTATATAAAACTGCATATGGTATATGACAAGGTGTGACAGGTAAGTTGTACGGGCTCAAAAGTGTGAGTGTGTATACACAGTCATGGCCAAAAATATTGGGACCCCTGCATTTCTGTCAGATAATGCACCACTTCACCCAGAAAATTGTTGCAATTACAAATGTTTAGGCATTCTCATGTTTATTTCTTTTGTTTGTATTGGTATGACACCAAAAAGTGTAGAAAAATAAAAAGCCAAATCTGACATTCTACACAAAACTAAAAAAATGGACTGGATAAATTATTGGCACCCTCAATTTAATATTTGGAAGCACACCCTATGGAAAAAATAACTGAAATCAATCGCTTCCTGTAACCATCAATGAGTTTCTTATACCTCTCTACTGGAGTTTTGGACCACTCTTCTTTCGCCAACTGCTCCAGGTCTCTCAGATTGGAAGGGTTCCTTTTCCCAACTGCAGTTGTGAGATCTCTCCACAGGTGCTCTATGGGATTGAGATCTTGACTCATTGCTGACCAGTTCAGTAATCTCCAGCGCTTTGTCTTAAACCTTTTTTGGGTGCTTTTTGATGTGTGCTTTGGGTCATTGTCCTGCTGTAAGACCCATGACCTCTGATGGAGACCCAACTTTCTCACACTAGGCCCTATATTGCACCACATAATTCTTTGGTAGTCTTCAGATTTCATAATGTCATGCACACAGTCAAGACATCCAGTGCCTTAAGCAGCAAAGCAACCCCAAAACATGAGTGAACCTCCACCATGTTTGACTGTAGGGACTATATTCTTTTCTTTAAAAGCCTCATTTCTTTTTCTGAAAACAGTAGAATGATGGGCTTTACCAAAAAGCTGTAATTTTGTTTCGTCTGTCCACAGCACATTCTCCCAAAAGGATTTTGGCTTCCTCAGGTAAGTTTTGGCAAACTCCAATCTGGCTTTTTTATGTTTCTGTGTTAGTAGTGGGGTCCTCCTGGGTCTCCTACCATAGCATCTATTTTTATTCAGATGGCAACTTATACCAATACAAACAAAAGAAATAAAGATAAGAATGCCTAAACATTTGTAATTGCAAAAATTTTCTGGGCGAAGTGGTGCAATATCTGACAGAAATGCAGGGGTGCCAATATTTTTGCTCCAATATTTTTGCTCATGACTGCATATATATATATATATATATATATATATATATATATATATAAATATTTACACTTACACGTGTGTATGTATATTAGTATGTGTGTATGTATATTTACGTATGTATGTATACACATACAAACTAACACATACATACACATATATACATACATACAAATATACACACACACACACATATATACACTTTTGAACCCTTCCCTGTCAAACAGTCTGTTGTATACCATATGACTTTAAAATAGAAATAGTTTAAATAACATTAACTGTCCACACCACCCACTACCTCGTCCCCTCTTTGCATACATTTAACCACTGTGAAACACCTTAATGTGCAGTTATTTTGAATATTTTATTAATTTTAAACCATAATAAATTAAGTCATTTTAATACATTTATTACAAATACAGGTATATACATTTGCTGGTCATTTGGCACAGTATATAGACAGCATTTATCTTCCTCACTACTGGCCCCCGTGACATTTCTACTAGCCCAGGGTGAGTGGGCAAGTCGAAATTAAGAGCCTTGATATATATATATATATATATATATATATATATATATATATATATATATATATATATATATATATGGAGTGCAGAATTATTAGGCAAGTTGTATTTTTGAGGATTAATTTTATTATTGAACAACAACCATGTTCTCAATGAACCCAAAAAACTCATTAATATCAAAGCTGAATAGTTTTGGAAGTAGTTTTTAGTTTGTTTTTAGTTATAGCTATTTTAGGGGGATATCTGTGTGTGCAGGTTACTATTACTGTGCATAATTATTAGGCAACTTAACAAAAAACAAATATATACCCATTTCAATTATTTATTTTTACCAGTGAAACCAATATAACATCTCAACATTCACAAATATACATTTCTGACATTCAAAACAAAACAAAAACTAATCAGTGACCAATATAGCCACCTTTCTTTGCAAGGACACTCAAAAGCCTGCCATCCATGGATTCTGTCAGTGTTTTGATCTGTTCACCATCAACATTGCGTGCAGCAGCAACCACAACCTCCCAGACACTGTTCAGAGAGGTGTACTGTTTTCCCTCCTTGTAAATCTCACATTTGATGATGGACCACAGGTTCTCAATGGGGTTCAGATCAGGTGAACAAGGAGGCCATGTCATTAGATTTTCTTCTTTTATACCCTTTCTTACCAGCCACGCTGTGGAGTACTTGGACGCGTGTGATGGAGCATTGTCCTGCATGAAAATCATGTTTTTCTTGAAGGATGCAGACTTCTTCCTGTACCACTGCTTGAAGAAGGTGTCTTCCAGAAACTGGCAGTAGGACTGGGAGTTGAGCTTGACTCCATCCTCAACCCGAAAAGGCCCCACAAGCTCATCTTTGATGATACCAGCCCAAACCAGTACTCCACCTCCACCTTGCTGGCGTCTGAGTTGGACTGGAGCTGTCTGCCCTTTACCAATCCAGCCACGGGCCCATCCATCTGGCCCATCAAGACTCACTCTCATTTCATCAGTCCATAAAACCTTAGAAAAATCAGTCTTGAGATATTTCTTGGTCCAGTCTTAACGTTTCAGCTTGTGTGTCTTGTTCAGTGGTGGTCGTCTTTCAGCCTTTCTTACCTTGGCCATGTCTCTGAGTATTGCACACCTTGTGCTTTTGGGCACTCCAGTGATGTTGCAGCTCTGAAATATGGCCAAACTGGTGGCAAATGGCATCTTGGCAGCTGCACGCTTGACTTTTCTCAGTTCATAGGCAGTTATTTTGCACCTTGGTTTTTCCACACGCTTCTTGCGACCCTGTTGACTATTTTGAATGAAACGCTTGATTGTTCGATGATCACGCTTCAGAAGCTTTGCAATTTTAAGAGTGCTGCATCCCTCTGCAAGATATCTCACTATTTTTGACTTTTCTGAGCCTGTCAAGTCCTTCTTTTGACCCATTTTGCCAAAGGAAAGGAAGTTGCCTAATAATTATGCACACCTGATATAGGGTGTTGATGTCATTAGACCACACCCCTTCTCATTACAGAGATGCACATCACCTAATATGCTTAATTGGTAGTAGGCTTTCGAGCCTATACAGCTTGGAGTAAGACAACATGCATAAAGAGGATGATGTGGTCAAAATACTCATTTGCCTAATAATTCTGCACTCCCTGTATATAAAAATATATATATATATATATATATATATATATATATATATATATACATACAGTAAATTTATATATATATATATATATATATATATATACACACACATATACACCTACACAAACATACACATATACTGTTCATATAGATATATAGCTTGTAAGATGAGCGTAAGAATAAGAACACTATTGATTTAACTTGAGTGATGTTTGCTCTCCACTTGTAATCTAGACCAGTGATTTGCATCCTTAAAAAATCCTGTGGCACACCACCATCCCAAAATTTTACAAAATCACACATTGTAGCCTAATACAGGATATATATATATACAGTATATATATATATATATATATATATATATATATATACACATACACACACACACTGTACTGTGCTGTCATGCCATGCCTCCTACAAACTATACATTACATATTGACATTCATTCACAAACAATCATAATGATTGTCTGTGAATGAATGTCAATGTCATGGTTGTAAATGATGCCTGATGAGCCTGTCACATGGCTCCCAATATTTAAAAATTTGAAAGAGGGACACCCCCCGCACTGTTGTCAGCCTGCCGCGGCACACCTGAGAATCTCTCACGGCACACTGGTTGAAAAACACTGATCTAGACCTAGCTTTTTATGGTTTTCATGTGGAATAGAATAACGTCACATATAAAAACCCTGCCCTACTAGACACATCCCTCTAACAGACTGGAATAGATCTCTGTTACTTTTTACAGAGCTTTCTACTTATTTCTACTAATAAATATACTGTACTATTAGACGTACATTTTTTTTAATTTTGCTAAACCAGTTAGGTCAAAGCAAGTTTATACATATATACTAAAATACACATAACATACATACGTGGAAAGCCATATTGCTTCAGTAATCTCTTTTTTGAAAGCACCTTCATAGCCTACAGAAAAGAAAAAAAGGATAGGATGAAATGACATGGATTTACAGGTTTCATAATTCTGTAACTAACAGCAAAGTAAACTGTACAATGTAAGCCATTTTGTGCTACAAAGAATATATTCATGCACCAGCTACTGTAGGTACGTATCCTAAAGTATTTCATCTGTAAAATTGAGTTATACAAAAGAAAATGATTCCCAATGTGTTTCTCAAGGCTAGCACAATTTGTTTGCATTGATTGTGTTCCAATATTAAACCCAAAAGACCTTAACAAATAACTCCTAAGTGTATGTAGTTTTATATAAAGACAATTCTTTTTAATATTGTTAAAGAATATTCACATTTTCAAAATCAGACTTTAACAGAATGCTATCTATAATGCTGCACTGTACTATTATGTTAGCTTTTAGCAGTCATAAAAGCACACTATGGGCTAGACTACAAGTTATATGTTGCACTCGAGCGAAAGCTGAAATTGCGCTAGAATATTTAGCGCGACTTAAGACCTGAAGTAAAGTGAAAGGGAAAGAGAAAAATCACAAAACACTTCCAAAACATATTAAAGGGACAGTCTACACCTTGGTCATCTTAAAGTCTTACCTTAGATTAAGCTGCAAATATCCTCCTGCACCCTTTCTATATCATGCAGCACAGCAGTAACAGTAAAAATGACTATTGTTTCTGTTCACTTTGAAATGGCTGCCAAGCTCCGCCCACTTATGACATCATGATCTGGGCGGCATTAAAGGCTCATTAGTTACAAAAGACTCACTAATTGGATTTAACAGACTGCCAATGCTGTTCAGCAGAGTGCATAGATGCAGGCCAGATCATGATGTCATCAGTGGGCAGAGCTTGGCAGCTATTTAAAAGTGACTAGAAACAAAATCATTTAAAAAAAGATTAGAGCGCCATTTCTAATCTGGGCCTTTATTTTATTTGTGTATTATATTTCAGCAGACAATGGGGTTCATCACAAGATTTTAGAAAAAGATTATCTAATGATTATTTTACAAAATTCTATTAAATTATATGTGGATTTTTGTAGATAAATAATTTGATTAGCTTTTTTTAAAGGATTATGACCCACCCCTATGTTAGGGTTCTTCAAACACTTTTTCTATGACACAGTAAAACATAGTTGCCAACTGTCCCGTATTTGCTGGGACAGTCCCGGAATTTGGGACCCAGTCCCAGCCATTTAAATGTCACGGACTGTCCCAGCAAGTAGCAGTAGTAGGCTGCAGCGCCGGCTTAGCTAGCGCATCTGTATTGTCACTGACTGAGTCTCCCTTGAATCTGAGCTAGTATATCACTGCTCGCGATCGTGCAGTCAGGACAGTCAGTGACGTCAGCATGCAACGTTGTCACCACCACGTGACCCTGCTTGACGCTCTTATAGGTAGTGCCCGTAATGTGACAACGTGAGGATGGCAGTGGTTACCGGGAGCTCGCAAGTTGCTGAGCGAGACGGTGGTAGCAGATGGCAGCCAACACCTGGTGTCACCAGGAGATACGATCACAACGGACACCGGGTTTATGAGGTGAACTAGTTTGTGTGTAATGTTTCATGTAGTTCACTAAAGGTCAGAGACTGTAAACTTCCTTAGCAGATCAGATGCAGGAGGAGTGACAGGAGTTAATGTAGGAGTGGTGGAGAAGATATCACAGCTGAGACAGAGCACGGGAGCTGGGCTGGGGAGTGTGAGATGCAGCTGGAGATACTGGTACTCATTATATGGTCATATAGTCAGTGATCTGTGCAGTGGATACTGGGTTGTACTGGGACTGGGCACATGCTGATATAGTGTGATCTGTGCAGGGGATACTGGGACTCATATATGGTCAGTTAGTGTGATCTAAACAGGGGATACTGGGCTGTACTGGGACTGGGCACATGCTGATATAGTGTGATCTGTGCAGGGGATACTGGGACTCATATATGGTCAGTTAGTGTGATCTAAACAGGGGATACTGGGCTGTACTGGGACTGGGCACATGCTGATATAGTGTGATCTGTGCAGGGGATACTGGGACTCATATATGGTCAGTTAGTGTGATCTAAACAGGGGATACTGGGCTGTACTGGGACTTGAAACTCTCTGGTACCTGGTGATACGATACATTTGATCTGGGCTCTACTGGTAATCAGAACTCTGGTACATAGTGATACTATGTGATCTATACTGTAGTACTGGGATATCAAAATGGGCTGTACTTGCACTCTCTGGCACATAGTGATCTGATATTAGGTGTGCTGGTGTTACTGGGGATACTGAGCTGTAATAGAACTGAGTACCAGTACAGCCCAGTATCCCCAGTAACACAGCACACCAAATATCAGATCACTATGTGTCAGAGTGCAAGTACAGCCCAGTTCAACTCTCTCTGGCATGTGCAAGTACAGTCCAGTTGTGTTGGTGTTACTGGGAATACTGGGCTGAGGGGCCGTGTGAGAAAAGCTGAGAAAACAATCTCTTGATAGTTCTGTTAGTAGTAATTAAAAAGTCAGTGCCTTACAAAGGGTTTTAGAGTATATATAATTTAATATGTAAATGATTGAACTACAAATGCAAAATCCTTAGTTACATTGGTTAAACTTATTTAGAAGTTAAAAAAAAATCAATGAATTTGTATTTATGCCAGATATTCTTACTCAGAGGTGACATGTTTCAGTAAACATGTAAAGTTTATTCTTTTATCGAAAAATGGGAAAGTCTACTGGTATAAATGAAACTGCCACATTCTCATAATGTGACCTGATTAAAATAATTTGTTTCACTCCCGCACATTGTACAGTTTTGTGCAATAAGGATAACTTTTTTCATAATACAGTTGCAAACATTGAATGTTGATGTAACATGAACACTGTTATGTTTATGTTTATGTTGCTAATCAGGACATTAGAAAAGTATTGTGGAATCAGTGCCATGTGGTTACAAGCATCTAACAGAAAGTGTTCCAAGACTGGGGGGAGAAGTGACAAGGAGGTGTGAATCTTTAAAGTTAAAGGGAATGTAAATTTTGATGTTAAAGTGCCCGGCTTTTAAAAATTTTATTAAAAACATTTGATTAAAAACAGGGCCACTTTAATTAATCAAAATTTACATTTCACTCGGGTTGTGAAAAAATACTTACCTTTTAAACTTGACAGCCGCTCCAGCTTCCCCTGATCGTCGCAAGCCATTTCTGATGTCAGAAATGATGGATCGGTCATCTTCCAATCACGGCTTTCCCCCCCCTTCCCCCCGGGGGAATCAGTGTCTGATTCAATGCAGTGATTGGAGGAAGCCGGATTTCTCATTTTAGACCCAGGAAGAGGCTTTGCGATGGGCGGAGGAAGCTGGAGCGGCTGTCAAGATTAAAAGGTATTTATTCACAACAGGAGTGAAATGTAAATTTTGATGAATTAAAGTGCCCCTGTTTTTAATCAAATTTTTAAAAACCAGGCACTGAAGCATCAAAATTTACATTCACTTTAATAAACTCATGTTGTGCTAAACTGAGGGTACCAGAGTGACACTGGGACACTTCATGTAATGAGCAGGGAGGGATCTCTTCACTGAGTGTACAGGCATAGTTGCTCAGTCACATTAGATTGCAAGCTCTTTCAGCAAATTATGTTTAGCTTTATGCAGTCTCAGTATTTTAAAATAAGTAAATAAGGATGTTAACATCTGTACTTTATATGGAGATGTTTGAGTGGCGTAAACCCGTTAAAATGTTTACCTATATAATTATATATTTCTGTAACACATGGGGGCCCATTTATCAAGCTCCGAATGGAGCTTGTGGGCCCGTGTTTCTGGCGAGTCTTCAGACTCGCCAGAAACAACAGTTATGAAGAAGCGGTCTAAAGACTGCTGCTCCATAACCCTGTCTGCCTGCTCTGAGCAGGCGGACAGGAATCGCCGGAATTCAACCCGATCGAGTACTCTTGTGAGCTGCTGGTGCAATGCTGAATACGGAGAGCGTATTGCTCTCCGCATTCAGCGAGGTCTTGCGGACCTGATCCGCACTGTCAGATCAGGTCTGCAAAACCTTTGATAAATAGACCCCATTACCTCATTAGTAATTAATAAATAATTAGGGTATTATACTTCCCTCAAACAATGCACATTGTGTAAATTACTGACTATATACATATATATATACATACGCCCTGAGGAAGCCCCAATGACGCTTGGTCACGTGGGGGGTGAAACGGCCGTTGGCGTGTGACGTCATTCTGCACAGCTGAGAACCAGGTCCTAAATGTTGCTTGATGCAAGCCGTAAACACAGCTCTGGAAACCGCAATAGAAAGTAGGCTTTGTACCCGGATTAAATCATCCTAAAGAGAATCTAACGGAGGAGGATTTCGTTTCCCGGAAGTTATTTGTAATGTATTCATGGACTTACGAGTCTAACTGTTTTGCAAATGGAATGCATTGCCTGGGATAAATGAAATAGAACGAACTCTATATGCAACAGCTTAACTATATGCTGCAAGGGGAAATTAAGTATTTCTCTAAAATTTGAGTTTAAATGTCTATCTTTGCCTGCCCTTAATATACGGTTCATATTGCTGTGATTACACAACTAGTATCTTATAAACATAGATCCCCAAATTTTTACCATGGTAGCTGGTACCTCTTTATAATATTGGTGCTACCCTCTGGTAGGGGTGTTGTTTACTGATATGAAAGTGTAAAAGGTCAAGCATGTAACCTATTGTTATTTTGCACAACTTTACAATATAGTTAGTATTAGGCATAGATCCTCAGGTGTTTTACTCAAGATAACAACTTTCCAATTTAGATTGGGTTATGAGGTGTTGCCAATACTATTCTTGTGTTACAAGCTATTCAGCATGGATCCCCAATGTTATCCATGGTAGCAGATTCCTGTGTATACACGGGGCTACCCACTGGTAGGGGTGTTGCTTAATAACTCTTTATAGCCTTATTGAAGGTTAATAGCCTGCATTGTAAGCAACTTTTGTGAGCTGGCCAGCTATTTCTATGTATTTATCTTTACATATTGAATCACTATAAATATATTTGCACTTATAATACATTTTACAAACTACTAACATGTGTGTGGTTTTGATTTAGGGGACCCAGCCGTTGACTGGTTCGCACTACAAGCTGAGAACACCTGTTTCTAATATACTAAATAAATTTAATATTTTTTCTATGAGTCATTGACTAGATTATTGCAAAAAAAAATTCTGGAGTGCTGAAATCCCAGTCTTTCTTTGGAGAGGGCACTACTGCGTCCTCTTCGTGTTTCTCTCTGTTCTTTGAAGTAAATTCATGTGTGTAACAGGGTCTGCACCCAACTATAAATTGTAAAGTACATTATCAATACCTACTCCCTAATAATTCAGTATATATATATATATATATATATAATATTGTATATATATTAAAGTCAGACTGCTAATTTCTTTATTAATACAAAGCCACAGAATGTGACTTTTGCTTGAATTTCCATTTTGAGTCTGCATAATCTGCACAGGAGTGAGACATAGATGTCTTGGAGGTGCTAGTGTCGTTTTTAATTTGTGTGTTACCCTTATTTTAAGAGCAATTCATAATAAAAGTTATATTTTAATTTTACCCGTTCTGGAATTACTGCCACAGAGTCTAGGCTAAGAGTGCTTTCAGGTGCATACTTCCAGGAGATATCCACACTCCTTGTGTGATTCTCCTTAGTCTTCAGAAATTTATCTACTTATGCATTAGCACCATTCCCTATATAAGCAATATTTGTTTCACAAATACATATTATATAGTCTGTAATTATTGAATAACAGGGAAAAAGCCCTTGTGGTGCCATTGTTCGTGTGTAATAATACAAGTAAAGCTGTCTGGGATCACCAGATTTTTCTGAACAATAGAGCACATAGACTCCTATACATTATACCTAATAATGGATTCTGTATTTAATACAGACAGACAAGCAAGACAGCAAAAAAGAACAGCAGACCTAAATGACATTTTTGACAGTGGCCAAAGTACCGGAAATACACCAGTAGCTACTTCACTAGATGGGGCGTTAAAAGATCTACATAGAACCCTGTACAAACAGGACAAAACATGGTGGAACAAACACTTTTTGAAAAATATATAGAAAGAAAACTTATACCCAGAGGGTTACGCATACAGCTATTTCCAGCTTTTGAGTTCAAAATTGATAGTTTAACAATTGAGTGGGAGGAAGCTCTCTCTGAATGTTCAGAGAAATTGATGAAAATTCTAGTAAAACATGATACACTAGAATATGATCTGTTTGAAACCAAAATAAAGGAACCGTATGAAAATCTCAAAAAATTTGAGCTAAATCCTGACTTTAATCAACAATATAAATTGTATCAACAAGAACTAGACAAGTACGAGCAAGAACTCAAAAATATAAAATCTGGGAAACTTAATAGAGACATCAGTGATTATAGCAATAACAGAGTGTATAAATGGCGCAAGAATGGGTTCTATAGAAATACAAACAAAAACCCAAGAGTGAATATCATAGAAAGTGATATCTCTGATACAGATGGAGAGGAAGGAAGTTCCAATAGCACTGCCCCCCAACAAACATCTGTACCCCCACCCAACCCCATTGTACCTAGGTCATCAAGCAGAAACAAGAGGAAGGATTTTTTAGATGCAGGAGAGGCAGGAGGGGAATACGCAGAGGGGGGAGGCATAAACAAAAGACCAACAAGAGGCAGAACCAGGTATCAGAGAGGACAACAAGGCCACTGGAGACCACCCAGGAGAGAACAGAGCCCCTTCTCACAGATCAGAATGAATCAATGAGAGTCATTAATTTATCCACATTAAAGCTAACACCCAATCATATCTCTGTACTATCCAAAGGTTTATCTTTTTGTCCAACTAATAATGTGGACAAATTTGAGGTTGTAAAAGATATTCAACTGTTTACTAGAAAATTGTTTCTGAAAAAATTCTTCTCATCGGAAGAAAATATGTCAGGATGGACAGAAGAAGAAAGATTAACTTTAAATGATCTAGAAGATTTACTAGGTGAATCAGAACCTAAGACTCCAGACAGATGGAGAGGCAACATAAGAAACAAATCCACATTTGTACCAAAAAACTATAACAATCCTCAAATTGAGATGTTCAGAGATAGTGTGTGCCGGGACATTACATCTCTTAAACTAGCGCCCAAAAAATACAATTTAACATTTGAAGAACAACAGGCGATACACGAAATGACACAATGGGATGAAGTAGTCATTCGTGGATCTGACAAGGGTGGCAATATAGTCATCTGGCCTATAGACATGTACCTCAAAGAGGCCAACAAACAACTAAAAGATAAGTCCTGTTACACTAGATTGTTACACAATCCCATGGAAGGCTATTCAAAAATTTACTCAAACATGGTCAACAAAGCCTTTAAAGAAGGAGTCATCACAACTAAAGAACACAAATATTTAAAAGTGGACAAACCTAAGGTTGCCACTTTTTATATGATACCGAAAATACATAAAAATGCACAAATTCCACCAGGCAGGCCCATAGTGTCAGGCATTGAAAGCTTAACAGAGAGAGCTAGCTCATATATAGATTTAAGATTACGCCAGTATGTAGAAGAACTACCTTCATATGTACAAGACTCTATGCAGGTTTTACAAAGACTAGAAAACATAACGTTAAATGACACCACTTGGCTTGTCACTACAGATGTAGAGTCCCTTTATACCTCGATCAACCATCAACAAGGGTTACAAGCCACCAGATACTTTTTAGAAAGATATTCTGAAGAGAACAGGGAACACGACAAGTTCATCTTAAACATGCTAGACTTTGTACTGAATTACAATTTTTTCACATTTGATGGCCAGTATTATCTTCAAACCAGAGGCACAGCAATGGGCACTACCTGTGCGCCCACTTATGCCAACTTGTTTCTAGGCTGGTGGGAGAAAGAATTTGTGTTTACTGAAAGCAATCAAGAATATACTGATAATATCCCATTGTGGATAAGATTTATAGATGATATCCTTTTTATCTGGGAGGGCACACACAGTGAATTGTTGAATTTCTTAAAACATCTAAATCAAAATGATCTGAACATAAAATTAACACATGAAGCAAGCCTCACCAAAATAAACTTTTTGGACTTAACAATCAATAAGAACAGTGATGGAAATGTTACTACTGATCTATACAGAAAGCCTACTGCTGCAAACAGTGTGCTACACAGCACAAGTGCACATGCTCCTGGCACAATGAAAAGTTTACCAACTGGAGAATTTTTAAGACTACGCAGAAATTGCTCGGATGAGCAGATATTCAACATTAGGGCAAAAGAATTGGAAGAAAGACTGTGGACAAGAGGGTACAGCAAAAGGAGTACCAAAAAAGCTAAGTATAGAGCAGCACATACCCCAAGACATGACCTCCTTTTCAAAAAACATAAAAAAAGCTCCAATATACCCAGGCTAATTATGACATACAACAGCCAAACTCCACAAATTCTGAACATCATACAGAAACACTGGAATATCTTAATGATGGATCCGACACTAAAGACCACTCTAGGTGAGAGACCCTCAGTGGGATACAGAAGGACGAAAAACGTAAAAGATCTCATAACCAGTAGTCACTTTCAAAAGAAGAAAACCAAAACAGCATTCAAACCAGGAGCACGTAAATGTGGCAACTGCAGCACTTGTAAATATATACGTAACACAGATACCATCACAGACAGATTTGGGAAAAAGCATAACATCAGAAGATATATAAGTTGCAATACAGAGAGTGTAATTTATGTACTACACTGCACATGCAACCTGTACTATGTAGGAATGACCTCAAGGAAATTACATCTGAGGCTTATGGAACACTTAAGGAAAATAAAAAATGCAGCGAAAGATAAGGATGAAATGAAATCCATAACTAGTGTAGCTGCACATTTCTTAAAATTCAACAATTAAAACTCAAATGACTTGCAATGCTGGGGTATAGAAAAAGTGAGTTTAGGAATGCGAGGAGGAAATCTAGAAAATGCCCTGTTGAGAGCTGAGAGCAGGTGGATCTATTTATTAAATTCAGTCCAACCATATGGGCTGAATGAACAGAATAACTATTATGTTTTTCTGTAAATTTTAAAATGTATACACTGATACAGTAACCATATAGAATAATCAAGAATCATTAGAAACAGATCACGATTAAAAAAGTTGACACAATATAAATGAAACAATATGATATAATACAAATAAGTAAAATACACAAGTATAGAGTCACAAAAATGAAGTATATTAAGTGAATACAGTTTTTTCACCCCTTCCCCCAACTTTTCACAAAAGTTAATGTCACAAAAATCTGTTTACAAGAACACATTCACGAACCACTGGTATAGACTGTCTAACCAGTGTTTTCATAATTAACACAAAATTAATTTATCACACAGACAACTAAAATAACAAACAGCACTAATTTAAATTGCTAGCTTTGAAATCAATAGCAAGATAATATTCATCACAATATTTACAATCAAGCATCACAAGACACTACGATAAAACACACAACGAAACAAGGGATGTAACATAAACATGTTCTTCAAATAACGTGAACACACACAGCACTGTAGAGAGTTAACAAATCTGTTTATTTTATTTTCTCATTTCACATATTAATTTTCACTAACACTTTTATTTAGTTTCACGCAAGAGCACAGTTACATTATAAGACCGTATCTGTTCTTCACTGCAGTACAGCCTAAAACTAATAATTAATATCTATGGCACTGTACTCAGATATCAAACTGCTATTTACATTAGATGAGAAGTTAATCTATTCCCATCATATTAGGAATGTAATTTATCCAAAGAGAAGTTAATGATTAGTTACAATGATCAGCAAAATATCGAAATAATAGTATATGTATCAATAGTTGAACATCATGATAATATCAAATAAGGTAGACCACCTTAGGAATCAGTATAGAACACTGACCGAATCTGTCATTTAACATACAGACAGCACGCGTAACATCAACATAGGACACAAACCAATAATCCCCAAAAAATGATTGCAAGTAGAAGCTGTCAATCAATGAAGCTTGTCTGATCAAGAGCCAATCACAATAGAAGCAAGGCGGGACTTCCGGCTTCAACCGGTATATACTCCCCCAACAACGGCGGCTCGCCGCCTATGACAAAGCCCGGAGGGGCGAAACTAGTCAGGAGTCACAGCGAGCGTTTGGGCGCTCTCATTTTTTAAATGCCTAGCACCTCAATGACAATCTAATACACAGTATCTGCTATACGTAGTTAATTTGTTGTATAGTCTGGGTTGTGCCAGACTTAGCTAGAATTTTTGGCTAACTGATATACAATCAGTCTTACTTATTACTGGGCAGGACAATAGAGAGTATAATAGAACCTACCGAGTCAGTTGCAATCTGAATTGACACGAGTATAGATACCAACCAATTCAAATAGAACTATACTATCCAGTATAGGAATTAGTTACAAGTTTACAGCACGAATTGAATGTAACTGAAATGTGATACAAAATAGAAACACAATAACAGTGCTGCTGCTTTGCAACCAATACTAGATACCACAAGGGATATTGATGCAGCGCTAAGAGAAAAGAAAATATTGTAACCCACATTAACTCTATAGTGATATTGTTTAGGGCTGTTGTGCTAATGCTGTATATATCAGTAGTCAAGCAGTGACCGTAACATTAGCTAGACTGAGAGCACTCCCATATTACTTACAAAGTGAATGATAACCGAACAAAATAGTAATAACATAACAACAAGGATTTGCACTGAGTAATCGGTTGGGGAATGTATTGAGCTTAGATATCAGAAAACTATTTCACATATGTGGTCAATATAATATAAAACTATAGTGTTGCACACAAAACGTCACAACTATTATTTAGAGTACAGAGTCTAAATAGTATACATCTGGATACAAGCAACACTGAATATTGTTTTTTCAATAAACATCCACATGTTGTACCATTAAACAGTGAGGATAGTTGGCCTCACTGAGAGAAATCAATCAGTTATTGTCCTCTCAGAAAATATTCACACAAACAGACACAATTCTGGCTAACACCACATGATCCAGAGAAATTAGGGTAACCAAATATCCTTATACAGGGTGATAGTCATATTATGACTGTACACATACATTATTTGGACCCGATAGCAGCAGTATAGCAGAACAAAGATAACTCTATTAAGGAGAATATAATTATATACATTAGGCCTTTGATCCAATAAGTCCTCCTACAGAGTGAACCACTTAATAGATGTCTTGGAGGTGCTAGTGTCGTTTTTAATTTGTGTGTTACCCTTATTTTAAGAGCAATTCATAATAAAAGTTATATTTTAATTTTACCCGTTCTGGAATTACTGCCACAGAGTCTAGGCTAAGAGTGCTTTCAGGTGCATACTTCCAGGAGATATCCACACTCCTTGTGTGATTCTCCTTAGTCTTCAGAAACCTTTTAAATTGGTTCATTATATATATTTTTTTCACTATAATAAATAGGCAGAGCTAAATTATGCTAATTATGTGGGTTTGGCAAAGTGGGTGAAACTTTAGGGCAGGGGATGTGGAAAAAATTTCATGCAGGTAATTGATAGCTGCAAAGTGTCCTTGGAATTTTTTTTCAAATGTTGGCAAATATGAGTAAAATGACATCACATACCTTCCCAACCTAAATACTCTGTTAATATTAAAGTGGCTGACATATAATATAAAACAAATTAAAGGGACAGTCAACACTTCATTTAACATGATTGTATATTGAAAATAAAAAACCCAAGTTGCGCCTGCACTATACCCCGCGCGTGCAATTTCTGTCCGAGGACTGGATTCTGATTTGCTTATCAGTTGAAGAAGAAGGCAGCTACGTAACGGTGGGGGGAGTTCGGCTGCCATATTTACCGGTTATTAGAGAGGTTAGCGACGCTGATTAGGAAATAAGCAAGGCGGCAAGGCAGGAGGGGTATAGTGCAGGCGCATCTTCGTTTTTTTATTTTCAATATACAATCATGTTAAATGAAGTGTTGACTGTCCCTTTAAAGTAAGGTTTAAACTAAGATATAGAGAAATAAAGCATTCAAATGTCAATTATTAATGATGTACACTATGCAAAATACCATTATAAAATACTCACTACCATATATATGTTTTAGAACACCTCCATTTTCCAGTTTTTATTTAACTTTATGCAGTTTAATGCCTCAATACACTTTGAAATTGAAGCAGAGAACAAATAAACAATCAGAAATAAAAATAAATCATGGAATCATTATGTGCAACAAAATGTAATCAAAATGTTTGACTCATCAAAGAAGCCACCTTTTGCAGATAAAACAACTCAACACATTTTTGCCATTCTTTCTAAAACTGGAAATCAAATATTATTCAGCAATGTCTTCCCAAAACTGTTGGAAAGGTTCTCTTAGGTGTGTTGTACTTATAGGTTGCTTTGCTTGCACCCTTCTGTCTAGTTGATCCCAAACCAGCTTGCTGACCATGATTTGAAGCCTACTACCTTGTTCTTTTCTTCTAAGGTAGCTCTGACATAGCCTGGATGTATGTTTTGGGCCATTAACTTGCTGTAGAACATACAAAGTGCATACAAGGAGGTATTGCATGGCACAACTAAATGCTGTGTTAGACTTTTTGGTTCAGGGTGCCACCCAGTTTGTGCAATTCACAGACTCTAGTTACAGAAAAAGTGCCCCCGACCATCATGCTTCCTCCTCTATGGTTGACAGATGGTTTCACACAACCCAATGACATACACAAACCCTGCATGAGGAACAGGAGGTTTTTACATTTTGATCTATTGGTCTGTAAGACCTTCCAGTTTTTAGTAGTCCACTGGCAGTGCTTCATGGCCCAGGCAAGTCTCTCTTTCTTCTTTTGACATCTTGGCAATGACTTACTGTCACTGGACCAGCCAATCACACAGGTCACAGTCTTCTCTTCACACAGTTGGAAGTGAGACTTTCTTACTTTGATCAGTGTTAAGCTGTTGTCCTGTAAGCTCCCTATCACACAAGCTGTTTACTCCCAGAATCCTTTCTTCTGATTCTGTGATAGGTTTGGGTTTACTGGACCTTCTACTGTCAGATTTTCCCTCAGTTCCTAAGTGTAGGAAATTTTACTCACTGACAACTTTCCCGAAAGGAAATTCCTACAATTTTAAGGGTTATATTGGTCTGTCTTTCTTCCTTCAACCCTTTTATTACTATTATGATAGCAATATGCTACTTCATGCAATACTACACTGACCAAATAATGCTTAAGAGGGTCTAATAACTCAGCATATTCCAACACTGCTTTTATACAGACAGTTTGTAAGTAATCAGAAAAAGTTAGGACACCTTCAGGAATTGTTACAATCAACGTCTAATTTACTTCCATTGCTGCAGAAAAGTTGTTAACCCTTTACTTGTTTCTTGATATAGGTCTTTGTTTATATATCTCTGAAAATAACATTATTTTTCATTTTTTGGTAACCTAAACTTGCTTCTTTAATCTATGTCAGTTCCTTTTGTAGCATTTCAGGTTATTCACTGGACTTGAACTGCTTAAATTTCAATAAAACTGGAAAAATTAAGTTGTTCTAAAATGCGCAACTGGTCATGTATAACTTTTTCGTAAATACTATTTCAATATCACATTCAGAATAGTAAAATGTAACACTTGTTGACAATAACTGACTAATATTACTCAGTAAAAAGCATCTTGTACCCCCAATGATGGGTCCTAAGACTCCTAACCCTTAGTTTGAAGAACCCTGATCTAAGAATTCCATTCTTGTGTATAAGTGTGTATGCAATGTGTGATTATTAAACTAAGGCATTACATTTAAATATAGCCTTCAAGATTATACTGATTGTTTATTTTTCTATTTTCTTGCCTCATTGATAATTGCCTTAAAGGGATACTAAACCCATTTTTTTTTCATGATTCAGATAGAGCATACAATTTAAACAACTTTGTAATTTACTCCTATTATCAATTTCTCTTCGTTCTCTTGCTATCCATATTTTAAAAAACAGGAATGTAAGTCCATTTTTGGTTCAGCGCCTGGGTAGCGCTTGCTGTTTGGTGTCTAAATGCAGATAGAGCATGCAAAATGTGAAAGTTAATTAAAATTGCATGCTCTATCTGAATCATGAAAAAAAAAAGGGATTAGTATCCCTTTAAGACATCTGGTAGCTCAGTGGTAAGGTGTTTGAAGGACAGAAATTCAAATGCAATAAAAAAAAATTTAAGAATGATTTTGTCATCTCTGTGTTTCAATAAAAGAACATGGGAATTATTGGGTTCATGTTTTTCACATAATGTACACTTTAAAATTAAACTCTAAAAGATATAACATCTGTCATCTATATTTTTAACTTAGTACTGCTAAATTAATACTTTAATGTAAAACAGGGCAGTCTCTATATAGTCATTGTTTTATACAATATATAAGGTAATTGAGTCCATAACAGAGAGAGTTTTTTTTTTTTACATTAATTGACAGAAAATGGAAATATGGAAAATACTGACATAATATATAGCAAGTAACAAACAGGAGTAAAAACCCCTTTATAAATATAGTTTACCAAAATATTTAATTGTGGATCACATTTACAAATCCAGACAGGTCAAAAAATTGTAGCATAGACAGACAGTAAGACAGATATCAAAATAATGATAACACTTAAATATTAGCATTTCATTAAAACAAGTAAGGTAACAAGTAAAGCAGAGTTCTTCAACTTTTTAAAAACAAAACAAAAATAATTTTCAACATCTTCAAGATTTTTACAAAATCACTGGTGACTGGCAGGTTACAGGACACAATCAAATGAAGAAAGACCTTCTAGGTAATAAGATGCAGATTTGTGGATTCTTTAATATTAGCCATCCAATGGCTTGTAGAAGAATTTAGGTGACATTTATGTTGCTTTTACTGCTTTGTGAAGCTGAATTCCTGAAAATCTCCTCATTGTACAAGTATGCATCCTATTGGTTTAGATCAGTGCCACACATATGTTTGTTTTTTTAATTGTTTTTTTTTTTTTTTTAAAAATCAGAGCTTTATTAAGAATTTCAAAACAGTACAGGAAAAGAAAACAGCCCAAAATAGGTGATGGCACAATACATTTTGGTCTGGGTGTTGAGGTCTGTATCTGAATAGTCCATTATTGTAGATCTTCTTCTATGACTGTTAAGAGTTTCAGTTTTACAGTCCTTCTACTCTGTTAGGTAACGTTCTGAAAAGCTCTATATTATTAGGTTTTTATCAAACATTAAAATCAAAACTTGAAAATAACGATGAGAAAATTTAGAATTTCTGTATGTAGATTAATACAGTCTAGCTATGAAAATAGTTTGATAAACATACAAGAGATAATAATAATAATACAAAAAAAAATGGAAAAAACAATAGATAAGTGGAAGTTAAAGTTTTGAGTGTGCGTTGAGAGAGTTGAGGGGTTATCTGTGTTTTTATTTTTGGCCTTTTATGTGTAAAGTTTGAGGTGGAGGGACTGCGCTGATCTGGTTGGGAGAAGGAAAGGAGGAGGAAGAAAGAGAGGAGGAAAAAAGGGAAGGAGGGGAGTATAAGGGCCACACCTTCTCCCCCCCCCCCCCTCTACACCCCCCCAGGTAAGAGGTTACTGTAATCCTGGAGGGTTTAGGGTTAGGGAGATAATAGTTATTTTCTTTCACCCAGAATGTCCCAGGGTTTCCAAATAAGGAAGAGTAGGTCTTGTTGCTGTTAGGAGCTGTAGGCATATGCTTCCATGGAGTAATTGATTAGGTCAATTAGACCTTTCCATTCACACATATGTTTGAATTCCTTTTTCAAAAGGTAAGCACCAAATTCATTTTCTTTTAGACTTTTACAATTGTAAAGTGGTTAAATAAGCAAAGGGCCTTTCAATACCTTTATACAATGACATTTCAATGAAACAAAATAATTGGAATTTAGATAACCAGACAGTTTGACAATCTCATCAAAACTGAAATTGTGAAACCTATTGGTTTCATGTAGAGTTTTCCTGTGTTGTGTTTGTTATTAGATCTAACTCACAGCTTTCCTATAAAACGGGCACAAACACTCTAATAATAAGCTTTTTCTAACATTTTGCTAAACATGTCTGTTTGTTCAGAATACCTGGAAACATTTGTATTCTTTAGTATTTTTAATAAAAAGGGCAAGTGTGTGAGTTTACAATATCAGTAATTTAAGCAATAAAGGGTTAAGGTAGCGAGCCTGTTTGTCACACACTCTGTTCACTTGTTGGCTTGTTGTAGACTAACATACGGCACATCAATCCAAAAAGAGAGAATAAATGAGAACAAACATAAGGAAAAACAGTAGGGATTTTCATATTCAATACAATCTGCTCCTAGGGTGCCAGTATACGAAGAGATAGCTGGCAATCCCATACAGTGCTGTAGCTAACCATATTAAAATAGACTAAAACAATCTTAACATCGTAACTGCAAAGGGCCATAATAGTAGAAAAATGACATCTTCTAATCCGCTGCTGTGTTATTAATCCTTGCAAAGGGGTTAAAAACACAGTAGAAGTGCCGCTGTTACAACCAGCAGTGAACGACTCAGATGGGCTACCTGCAGCGCACCGCAGGTTCAGAGTTGCTATTCCACTAATTATTATTTAACTTCTTTGCGGGGGTTAAACACACAGTAGAGCAGGGTCGATAGTTGTAAAATGAAGTGCTCTTTCGGATTAGAGGATGTCATTTTTGATTATTATGGCCCTTTAAAGTGAAAGGGTGATTCATTGTTTTTCCCTTTTTTTGCTTTTAAAGGACCATTCAATGGAGTAGAATTATATAATTAACAAGTACATCATAAAAAGACAATGCAATAGCACTCCGTTTATTAGAAATTCAAATGTATTTTTTCTCCCATTTTCCGGCCCCCTGTATCATGTGACAGACATCGGCCAATCACAGACTAGTATACGTATACCCTGTGAGCTTGTGCACATGCTCAGTGGGATCTTGTTTCCCAGAAAGTGTGAATATTAAAAGACTGCACAAAATGTAATAATGGAAGTAAAACTGCATGCTCTATCTGAATCATTAAAGTTTATTTAGTGTCCCTTTAACTATTACTTTAATTCCTTTACAGGTATGAAGTAGCTGTGTCTTTAGAAAGATCCATACAGCTGAACCATAAATTGTCAAAAGGGAGTACGAATTCTACAACTAAACCTCTCAATTTAATAATGTTATCAGATCTAGATCCCAGATATTCTTTTCCTCTGTTCTCAAAAGTTTTTAGAGACTGTTTTGTGTAAGATTAGATTTCAAGTGCTGGCTGCTAAGAAAAGCTGAAGTGTCATATTCCCATATTGTTATTTTCTGCTGCTTTTCAAATCCTCCTTGTTATTCTGAAAACTTACAACCTTCAAATGAAGTCAAATATTAAAGGGGCATTAAAGTGATGGAAAATCCAAACGTTTAACAAACGCTAGGATTAACCATCACTAGAAATTAAGGGGAGGTTAAGTGATCAGATCTAAAAATGGGTGCTAAACTTACCCTTTCTGTGCCGTTGCACATCACTAAACTCAGCAGCTCCGGCCGCTCACGGCACATTGCTCTCATTCAAGGAGGTGACGTTTGCACCTCTGAACCAATAGCCGTGCGTGTCTACTGACAGGGTTCTGTATGCATGCACGGTTATTGGTTCAGAGGTGCAAGCGGCACCTCATTGGTAGAAGACCGATGTGCCGTGGGCGGCCGGAGCCGCTGAGTTTAGCGCTGTGCAACAGCACAGAAAGGGTGAGTCTAGCACCCTTTTTTTTTTTAGATCTGATCACTTAAACTTTCCTTGATTTTTACTGTTAAACGTTTGGATTTACCATCACTTTAAAGTCACTGGCTATAAACACGTCATAAAGGAATGACTACATTGTAAAAGTTCTGCATACCAAATAAAATCATTTACAGATCTCATTTTGTTAGAAAACTTTGCATTGCTTTGCAGTCCAGGAATACATCCCTTGAAAAGCTTCTTGATTGTTGATTTTCCTATTTCCTTTGCGGTGGCCAATTAGGAACATAAATAACCCCTGTATGCTACATGATGGTGCGAATTCCACTAAATACACTCCAGCAGACAAAATAAATACTGTAACAAATACTGACACAGTGTTTTCTTTCACTGTGCACAATTAAAGTTTTGACTGTAATGTCCCTTTAAACATATAAACTCACATCACTCTTGATATTTTTAAACAGATTTTTAATTCCCTAATAACAAAACCACAAACAAGTGTGGTAGTTAAGTAGACAACATGATCCAGCAAGAAGGAAACTTAAATGCATTAGGGATATACGTGCACAGCAGTATACAAAAACATCTAAACATAATAATTACGGTTTCAATGTGAAAATTTTAGGCGTCTGAGATACGCATGCTGTGAAATCATTGCAGATCACATCAAATAGTCATCAGATCTCAAGGTCTAACTTGCATGAGCCAAAAGGCTTTTTAGAAGAGATTTTTGGAGAAATATTTATAAAAGGGAAGAATATACAGAGAGAATATAGGGGAAATGCAGAACTAACCTGACAGCTGTGAAATGACGAGCGTATTCAGTGTTAGTAATATAATTATATGATTTTATATTGCAGTAAAGAGGACGCTTTTTGCTTTTACCTCTACAACCTACCATTTGTAAGGTTGAATTGGAAGAGTTTGTACTAATTAAGGAGTCTGTAAAATTAAGTTATGTAGAGAGAATTGCTTCTGAATTTCATTAAAGGAACAGAAGAAATAGAATTTTACATTTTCAGAACCTAAGACAATCTTAACTCCTTAGCCCATTATGACATATATATACGTTGTGCGGTACTTTGCTTATCATACTGCACAATGTATATAAACGTCGGAGCTGCAGGAAGCTCGAGTAGTCTCCGCTGTTAAGTTACAGCCGAGAGCTGGAGTTCCTTAGCTCCAGGCATCTGTCTTCATACGAAACCGGAGTATGATCGGTGCTCCAGTTCCATATGAAGGCAGATGTTAGATCATTACAGACGCTGTGTGTGTCACTGTCTGTAATGATAATCTGCTGGTGCCGGCGGCGGGAGGTGTGGGAGTGAATTTGGGAAGCGGGTGGGTGGTCCAGCAGTGGAGGGGGGAGGGAGGAGAGAGTCGGAGGGCCCTATCTTAGAATTATTTTTTTTTTAATAAAAGGAGAGGGAGATATGGGGAGCTACACTACAGAAAAAAGTGGGATGGCGGTCCCTAACTAACAATCACCAGAGGGGGGAGGGGAGGGGATCACTACACTACAGAAAAGTTTAATAAAAAAATAAATATATATATATATAGGGTTAGAGAGCCTTTTGGGAGGGATCAGGGAGGTTGGAGGTTAAGAGGGGATCCTACACTGCAGAAAATATAATTTTTTTAAAATAAAAAAATAAAAAATTGGCTTAAATCTTAATTTTGTCTGCCAGTACCTACATTGGCGGTAACCAGAGGGGGGTGAGGGAGGGAAGAGATCTGTTTGGGGGGTGATCAGATAGGGATCAAGGGGTGGTAAATGTCAGGTGGGAGGGTAATTTCTACACTAAAGCTAAAAAATTAACCTTACAAGCTACCTGATTAATACTTCACTACCAGGAATTTCAGATGTTTGGTGTGCAGCTGCAATTAGCAGCCTTCTAATTACCAAAAGGCAATGGCAAAGCCATGTATGTCTGCTATTTCTGAACAAAGGCGATCCCAGAGAAGCTTTTATAATCATTTGTGTCATGATTGCTCAAGCGGTATGTAAATAATTTTAGTGAGAAAATTTGTGAAAAAGTACATCTCATCGATTTGGCGGTGAAATGATGGCAAGACATATATAGCAAAATGGGTCTAGATCAATACCTTGGGTTATCTACTTTAAAAATATATATAATTTTTTTATTTAAATCGAGTGATAGCAAAAAAAATTCTGGTATTTTGGGCAAGTTCTTCTCTGAAATTCCCAGTAGTGAACGGGTTAAATTAGGGTGACCATATTGCCACTTTAAAAAGGTACACATATGAAAAATACATATGTCAAGGCTGTTTTCAGGGCTGTTTAAAGAAATGTTTTGTATAAGAACCCTGACATATGTATTTTTCTTATGTGTCCCTTTTTAAAGCGGCAAAATGGTTACCCTAGGTTAAATAGTTGTTTTACACAACAAAACTATTCATGCTATCTTTCCATCAATTTGGATTCCTAATAGTATGTTCTAGATGCTAACAAAAACTAAATACTGTTTACATTTTACATTGCCAAATGTGGCCATCTTTGTCTAGGCAGTTTTGGGTGAACCTCCAAATAAAAAATAGTGTTTCAAAAAAATATGAATAATTCAGTAAACATAAGAATTACATCTCCAAAAAAATGTTAAAGAGTAAAAACAGTGATATATGCACAGTGCACTTTAAATTATACAAGCACTGACCAAAATGTTCTTATACTTTAACAAAACTGTCCTTTTATTGAAGGAGAATCCAATCGCAGATTCCTCAAAAAAAGGAGAGAGAACAATTTCACAGCGCAACACTGTATTAATTACAATATTCTTACTGTATTGAAATAATACTCACATTTCTCAATGCCACAATAGCTCTGAGTTTATAGCGTTGTTAAATTATTCCACAATGTAACTGGAATTTTTCTTAAGGGACTTATTAAAACATATTAGGAATATATTTAAAATCAAAAATATAGTATTAAACTACTCTCAGGAATATTTAAGCCTGGAAGCAAACATATATGAGGTTTAGTGACAGATATTAATACACTCAGTTCACTATAGTCTCAGTTTGTATTAAAGTAACTTCCCTCTGTGCTACCTCTGACAATGGCTTTCCCTTTCTCATGGTTTTCTCTGGTAACAGTTCTGTTCCAATGTACGTTTCAGAGCTGGGTATAGCTTTTTCAAGGATGATTCTTTCAGTTACTCTATGCTGATTTTAGCTCTTTGTCCTTTTTTTAATAAGAACAAGTGTTAGGTACCCCTTAATATATAGAGCTTGTATGAAAGACAAAAAATATCCCCAGATTTGTCCTCAACTCCACCAGCTTAGAGTCCAGAGACCTGAGCTGCACCACTTTGGGTAAAGAGGTAACTATGCCACAGAATAACTCAGTAATATATCTTCCAATAGAAAAGAGACCCCACACCAAAAAAAAGGATCTGTTATGGAGCAGCACACTGTAGACTAGCTGACTGGCAAATAAACCCATATTTTACAAGTGGGGACTATAACCTCTCTCACTGGGAGAAGATTTTCACTTCCTTCCACCCTGTCCAGGAGGCAATCTGAGTAGGTATACGAGTATCAGATTGGTTACAGAAATCCTATATATTAAGTGAAGATCAGTGCACTTCAGGAGCCGAGGAGGTATATGGATCTCACAACCTCTAATTATTATGTGAAGATCAGGGCACTTTGTATGCTTTTCCTTCTCATAAAGGACCAGTCAACACAGTATATTTGCATAATCAACAAATGCAAGATAAAAAGACAATGGAATATAACTTTTTTTCTGACAATTTTAAAAGTTAGGTCTATTTTCACTCCCCCTGTACCATGTGACAGTCATCAGCCAATCACAAATGCATGCACGCTTATTCTGTGAATTCTTGCACATGCTCAGTAGGAGCTGATGAATCAAAAAGTTTAAATATAAAAAGACTTTGCACATTTTGTTAATGGAAGTAAACTGGAAAGTTGTTTAAAATGGCATGCTCTATCTGAATAATGAAAGTTTAATTTGGACTTGAGTGTCCCTTTAAGGAGGTAAAAAAGTATTTGGGTAGGCTAGGGAAGAGCTGGGAATTTGGAATAGAGCAAACCTCTGGAATAAGGGAGTGATTTACCTCCCCTGGTATACAGGGAAATTATATCTCACATGTGATAATCTTATGACTCACCATCCTTTGAAAGAAAGAAAAATTGAGAATTCTCAATAGCAATTTTACAGAAGGGATTTATGGGAGTTGTAGTCGTAGATACTGATCTATATGGTAGAAGAGTGGATATATGCAATTGTGTCCTGTTAACTGCACACAGTGCACACACACATCTTGTGGACATGTGGAAACGTATTGCAAAAACCTTGTTTATATAGCAATTTTTATTTTCAGATTATATACAGTCCTTAATATGCCAGGGTGCTCGAATGGGGGTATGATACAACAAGCAAAAGACAGCACTCTCTGGTCTTAATAGAAAACAAAGTAGTTTATGTAGTGACGTTTCGGGGAATGCTCCCCTTCATCAGACCAGTGTTACATATGGTGTGCCAAACATTTATACCTTCCCATAAGACCCTCCCCTGTGTGCAAACTGCCAAAACTGTTGCCTAGGCAACCAGTCCATGGCAACAGTGGAACATACAATTAAAAACATTTAAACAGTTAAATAAAGTGACAAACAATTATAGAAAACACACTATCCATATATACAATAAAGCCGGTATCATGGACTACACAGAGAATCACAGCAGAACGCATCTTAATGTTGCATGGTAGATAGATACATAGTAAAGCAGTATATATATCAATATGAATCAACAACTGTAAATACATAATCTCTAAAGATCCCCTGTGTTAGATATCAACATATAGGTCATAATGATGCAGTTACCAACAGGATATTATTGTAATGCTGTGTAGCACAACTGTAAACACCCAAGATCACTGATCAAGGCTATATCAATGGCACAGATGTTGCGTGTGATGCAAAATAACACATCCGAATTACGGCGGGAACACCAACTCGAAGAGATGGAGACCAGGTTTAGGAACAGAGGGTACAACAATGAATTGATCAAGGAGGCAAGACTACACCTGAGCGCTGACAAAATGAGCAACGTGTCAACCCCAAGAAGGATCAACTTTGTTACTACCTATGCTCCTAATACTAGAACACTGGGGACTACCCTGAAGGAGAAATGGGACATTGTGGAGACTGATGACTCACTCCCATATGAAGGATATGGACCACCCCGTATTGGCTATAAGCGAGGTAGGAACCTAAAAGATATCCTTATGAAGACTGATCCGATCCACAGCTATAATAAGGTAATGACTATTACTAAGAAAAAGGGATTATTCAAATGTCCGAGCTGTGTTACGTGTAATGCCTTGCTTCAAGGTAGCCAGTTTAGGCACCCACATACCAATGAAAAGTTTAAAATCAAACATTACCTCGCATGCTCCACTAAATACGTTATCGACATGCTGAATTATAATTGTGACCTGTTCTACATAGGTAAGACCTCAGACGACATTAAGAAATGGATGGCTAACCAAAGGTGCGCCATCCGTGCTGCAATTGATAAAGGCAAGAGCGATCAGCCAGTAGGTTCACACTGATTGATCATGTCCAACCCCTGATATGAGGAGGCGATAGGGACAGATTACTGCTACAAAAAGAGGGCGAGTGGATTTATAGACTGGGTACTGTCCACCCCAGGGACCTTAACATGGACATTGACTGGCATTGCTTTCTGTAAACTAACAGTGTAATAATCTGTGTAAATATGTCTTCAGCTATTAGCTGACCATGAGCCACTGACGTGTATTTCTTTATTTCTGTACTTCTTTAGTTCATGCTGATATGTCCAAGGTAATGACACTGTATTTTTATGTTAATATAGTTACCCTGATGCAGAGACTACCTTGCAGTAACGACTGCGGTTTTACTATATAGACGGTCAACATAGATTTTCATTAGGTCACCGGTCCCATGATATTTCCCTTGTATTTGGTACTCACCTTAGCATGATATATATTGATAATATTGTTTTGGACCACATGCAACTCTCCTAGTTTACTAGGACCCTATAACTCCAGTAGCTTCCTCGTGAGCTATATACACGGTAGGTTATTAGCCACTATGGATATATGGTTATGCCCACTCTATCTCCCTGTTGCACATAAAATAGGTGTCTGTGGTGCCCCCTGGGTGTGTTCATGTTACTTTATATATATACACGCTTATAGTTTTACAGTAACTCTGTATATGATGTCCATTGCATTGTTTCTTAGGTCAGATCTATGATATGGCCACTCTCCTCCCTAGTCCCCCCCATAGCTTCACATTAAATGCCCAGTTCTTCTCTGACATGGGGGCTGGTTCCCGACCCTACATGGACACAAGCTGTAGTATTCACTGGGGCGCATGCACATGGTAATAGCCCAGTACGTGATCAGTGTAGCGTGACATCCACTTCATGAGCCGGTGACCTGCAATGATATCCTTTTTCTGAATATTTGATGTGTTTACGTACATTGTGCATGGGGGCTTGCCCTCTATATCCTATCATTGCCCGTGGTCTAAATATATGGAGGCAGGACTAATAGTGTGATACGCATGCGCACCACATTACACTGTATTTAGGAAACCCCTTGTTTACTATTATGTCATTTTTGGGTGATAGCTGGGACACATCACACATTCATGGTTTTTATTGTGTCAAGCTCTTGCTCCTATACTCTGCCTTCCGGTGCCTCCCTGAATGCAACATGAAGGTAACCCGATGGGGCAGCTAGCGCTGATTGCGCTCTATTTTGTCAGTATTGTTTGTATGCCTTAATACTGTACAGGCATCTGTTTACAGATGTGGCCCTGAATAGATTCTAGTACGCCTGGGTGTGTTACACAACGTTGCTATACTATAGTTTATTAATACACCTTCTGTTAACTGTACCTGTAGGGTATATATATGGATGCTTAACACAGGGGATCGTCTGTGATTGCAAATATACAGATGTATTATATAGTGCAGGCCACTGATTATTCAATATATGTGTATGTGTGGCCTTGAACCTATGCAGATGTTCACAGTTGTGCTACACAGCGTTACAATAATATCCTGTTGGTAACTGCATCATTATGACCTATATGTTAATATCTAACACAGGGGATCTTTAGAGATTATGTATTTACAGTTGTTGATTCATATTGATATATATACTGCTTTACTATGTATCTATCTACCATGCAACATTAAGATGCGTTCAGCTGTGATTCTCTGTGTAGTCCATGATGCCGGCTTTATTGCATATATGGATAGTGTGTATCCTATAATTGTTTGCTACTTTTTTTTGTCACAGTTTTGGCGGTTTGCACACAGGGAGAGGGTCTTATGGGAAGGTATAAATGTTAGGCACACTGTAACACTGGTCTGATAAAGGTGACCATTCCCCTAAACGTCACTAAATAAACTACTTTGTTTTCTATTAAGAACAGAGAGTGCTGTCTTTTCCTTGAGATATAAATATATATATATATATATATATATATATACATATATATATATATATATACATATATATATATATACACATATACACACAGAATATAGTCCTTTCCATTCGAAAACCTTGTTTTTATAGCATATGAATAATTTTTATCATATTGTGTATATATTAGTGTATTTTTTTTTCAAACAAACTTTATTGAAAATGTGAATAAGATAACATGAAATACAATTATCATTGTGTCAGTATACAAAAAATAATGGCAAGTATTACATTAAGACATCATTGCTAGGTGACCGGGATTTGAGTATAAGTAAAAAGAAGACGATTAGTGACGGGTAGGTCCACTGGTGTTTGATAAACCTAATCAATCGTCTCTTGTTATATAACAACTAGACACCTCTTCACATCTTTTTCCTTACCGGATTCCAATTTTAAACTGAGATGTATTGTCAGAAAAAAGGTTCTATATGACAAATAGTTGGTGTCATAGAAGTGTTATGGAGTTTGCTTTAGTTTGATACTTTTGATCAAAGTTAGTTGTATATAGGAAAGAGAGAGGGAGAATTAAAGAACAGGGGGGCAAGAAAGGGGGGAGAGAAAAAAAAGAAAAAATAATTAAAAATAAATAACCATTGTTCTGTGTTGAGAGGATTCTGGAGGCTATTACCCTCAAATTGTTCTATTCCAGATTGCGTGTATCATCTCATGGGTTACAAGATTGTGTGTTTGAAAGTAATGGAACTTTTCCAGATTGATAAGCTCCGTTACCTGATTTTTCCAGTCCTGGAAAGAGGGAATAATTTGTGTCTTCCAGTGATTGGGTATTAACTTTTTGGCCGCAGTTATCATTATCAGACAGAGCGCTTTGTGAGCAGTGCTGCTTGTTTTGGGGAGTGATCTGAAAAGGAGATTTTCAATACTAATATGTGTTTGAATGGCTAATAAATCTGAGATTTCTTGAGAAACCTCCATCCAGAAGTTATGTAGTTTTGGGCACGACCACCATATATGGTGGAGTGGGCCCTCCTCTCCACATCCCCTCCAGCATGATGCGCTTAGGTTAGGGAACATCTTGTGTATTCTAACTGGGGTGAGATACCATCTACACAGAAATTTTAAGTGCATTTCCTGGATTTGTGCAGATACCAAAGATTTTTGGGTGATTTCGAATGTCTTTAACCATGAGTTGGTGTCTGTGTCAAGATTTACATCTTTACACCATGCTATTGTGTATGATGGTAAGGTGTCCAAGTCAGGAACCCTCAGGATTCTGTATAGGGTCGAGATGAGGTGTTTGGGTGTGAGGGTCATAGTACATATTTTTTCAAATAGCGTAATTTCCCTGCCTGGTTCACCTTTATGTTTATGATGAGAGATAAAATGAGTAAGTTGTGTGTAGTGAAACCATGAAGAGAAAATCCCTCCATGTGTTTCCATTAAGCTTGCTTGCGATTTCATTTTACCATTTTCTATTAGAGAGTGGATGGAGTTCATGCTAAGGTTATATGGCTGTTTAGTTTGGGATCCTAATTTATTGTAAGGAAGTTTCGGATTTTCTACGAAAGACGTTAGGGGTCCGTTTTTGGAAGAGATGTGAGTGCTTGTAGCTATGAGTTTGTCCCAGTCTGCTAATGTTGCTGATGAAATTGGGTATTTAGTTAAGATTTTGGGTCTTTTTAGTGGTGAGGTCCATACTAGTGTACTCACGTTATTAAGTTTAAAAATGTGTCTGTCTAGTTCAACCCAAGTAACACTTTATTTTAATGTATTTATGTTGTGTTTGGTGCACATTTTTTTTAACCCATACAATTTACGCTAAATCTAAAACTAAATCTAAAACTTGCGCAAACCTGCGAGACAATCTAGTTTGCACATGAGTAAATATGTTTACTTTTAACTTGTAATACACAGTAGAGCTGTCACAATATTGTTTATTGCGACCTTCGCTAACAATAATGCACCACTTGTAATCTGTACAGGCAAGACTAATTGCAGAACCAAAAAAATCAGCACTCTTGTCCTTTATATATTAAGCATATTTCGATTTGTATTTTTTATGAAGTGGGAAGGTCAAATATTGAAGTTATAAAACACATTAATAAAATTAATGAAACAATGAATGATTCCTTTTTTTGTAAACAATGAGACATTCCACAATTTAGACTTTTGTAAAAAGCAAAAAAGATGACTAACCAGTTAAAACAATTATTTTCCAAAAAACAGTTCACAAAAAACAATTTAGCATAACCCATTTATCATGTTTCTAAACTAAGCTAGACCTTATGACAAAATGTATTAAGTTAAAGTATTTGCCTAAAACAAAACATCTTTACAAAACTACAAAATAATCTTTACACAATAGCAACAGTGTTATTGTGGTTTTGTAAATAAGCTTTTCACATTTGTGAAAAATAAAAAAAAGTCACCATTATGGCTGCACGATTGTGCAAATGCAGTTTAAGTCCAAATTGAAATTCTATATTAAACACAAATTTTAAATGGTTAAAATGTTTGGAATAATACATGGATTTAACTACAGTATATTTGTATTTGGAGGTCACTATAAAGCCTAACAATCTTATGTAAATTATTTCTTAATTTTTTGAGTTAAGTTGAAAAATTAGAAGTACTTAGCCAACAATAACCTTTAAACTTTGATTGTCATGACTAATAATACTTACTGCAGGTCGGCAGACCATTTGGTGCCAATGACACATGATATAACCACATATCAATTTTTAAACAAGAAAGTCAAAGGATATGGCTGTCAAAGAGTCCATAAATAAACCCTTTTTAGGTTTAATAAATAGAATGTCTCACTGCTCCAGAGCCAACTTTTTATTTTTAATTAAAAATCATTTTTATTGAGCGTTTAGTAAAACAATAAACAAACTAACAGTTAAACAAACATGTGGTACTTTAGTTATTGATTCATTAATTGTCCTATCTGGGAATACAAAAAGTGAATGTCTAGATCCAGGTTTAAGTCATGTAAGACGTGCATTTTCGGTTATATAGGGAAATAAAACTTTTATTAAGTAAGGTTCTTTGAAATACTATGGGCTAGATTCCAAGTGCGGCGCTTTGTGCTAGCGCAATCGCAATTTCGTGATCGATTTTTCACCCGCTGATATTACAGTTGGGAGAAATTGCGGTTGTGCTAGCTCAATCACCTTTTCTGCTTCAATCCTTACCGCTATCTAAGAGCACTGGTAAACTGTTTTATGAAAATAAAAAGTTGCACTAAACACAACAAAAATACATTATAAAGTACACTTACATCCATAAACCAAACTATTAACCCCTAAACCGCCATCCCTCCACATCGCACACTAAATAAAACTATAAACCTCTAAACCACCATCCCCCACAACGCATACTAACAGAATAAACTATTAACCCCTAAACTGCCACCCCCCACATCGCAAACACTAAATAAAACTAATAACCCCTAAACTCCACCCCCCACATCGCAAACACTAAATAAACTATTAACCCCTAAACCACCATCCCCCCACATAGAAAACACTAAATAAAACTATTAACCCCTAAACCCCCATTTCCCCACATCGCAAATACTACATAAATCTATTAACCACTAATTCGCCACCCCCCAACAACGCAAAAAAAATGACATTACAAAAAAATAAAAAACCTACATTGCAAAAAAATACAAAACCCTAACATTTACAAAAAAATAAAAAAAAACTAACATTGCAAAAAATAACAAAAATACCATTACAAAAATAACAAACCAAATTACCAAAAATAATAAAATAAAAATTATATTCTAATACCACAAAATAAAAAAAGCCCTATTTTAAAACTAAAATACCAATAGCCCTTAAAAGGGTATTTTGTAGGGTATTGCCTTAAAGCATTCAAATCTTTTGCTGCCCAAATAAAATAAAAAAATAAAAAATTAATCTAAAAAAACACCCCCCAAAAAAACAAAAAAAAAACCTGTCTAACCCCAAAATTGGTACTCAACGATGATGATGGGCGGCGCTCCATCTTCATCCTGGCGGCACTCCATCTTCATCTTCTTCCATAGCCTGCGGTGGTCCATCTTCTATCTTCATCCCGGTGTTGGCGGCGACCTCGGTGGTCCTCTTCAGACCAGCGATATGGAGATCTTCATGCGGTCTCCAGCCGCACACTGAAGATTGAATGCAAGGTATTCTTTTTATATAGGGGTACCTCTTGCATTCCTATTGGCTGATTTGAGTACCCATATTTTTCTTGCGCTAGCATATCTGTCATATGGAATTGTCCATTTGGTTAAATGTGGGTATTGCATTTTTTTTCCCAATTATGTGCTATAAGAGTTTTTCTGTGTTAGAATTGTAGCAGTTTAAGACAGAGCTTGCATGGGTATTTAAAGGGTACGTTTAGTAGGACCATGGGTGGGTTTAAGATGAAAGAAGGGCCAAGTAAGAGTTGTAATATTTTTCCAATAGATGTCCAAAAAGTTGAGACTTTAGCGTTGCATCCTCTCCAACATTTAATGGAAGAGTTGGGGTATATGGTTTTGATATAGCATGGGGTTAGATACCATTTTCTGAGTATTTTAAAGTTTAGTACTATTAATTTAGTAGAGGTCGAAGAGAAGTGAAGCAATAATCTTTTTTATCATTCTTGAGTGCTGAGTCCAATGATCTAACTTGAAAACGATAAGTTAGCTTGCCTCAGAACAACTTGTGGGGTTGTAAGTTATGATTTGTAGTTGGTATTCATGCAGCAATATTATGTATGGTATAGAACGGACAAATAAATATGCAGCAGCTTATTTAGCTTTATAGTTACAATTAGAAAATTGCAGCTATAAAGCACTTCACAGAAAAAGAGAATGGTCAAGCAGAGCTGTGAAGGATAATAAGAAATCTCAGGAATCTGAGATAAGCACATATATGTCTGCAAATATATCAACAGACTAGGACTTGAATACCACTAAATATGTACAAAAGAGCTACCCCAATAGCAGAGTTTGCGTAATGTAATCAGGAGAAAAGTTAACGGAGCAGGCAAATTCACAATTCTTTTTAGAAATAACATGTAATGCAATCCGGAAGATGATGGCAGATTTAAGGTAAGTAACAAGCAGGCATCAAATGTAGGGGAATTTGCAGAAGCAGTCTTACCATTACTGGAACAAAGGGAGTCTTTTGCCTTAGGCTGAGAGCAGAGTTCGGATGTCAAGTCCTGATTACAGAGAAGAAGCAGATTGCTAATCCATAATTGCTACGTAGATGCAGGAAGCACTGGGTGTATGCAACAATAATCAAGCATCGTTCAGTGGTTTCCTTGAGTTTAAAAAGGCATGATGGGGGAGGAGTTGCCTTAAAGGTATAATGACCAATATTTAAGTATTGTCAGAAGTAGTTTGATCATTACAGTATCCCCTCCTCCAAAGAATCCACTGTGAGGATTCATACATATGGTTTGAGTGGAAAGCATTTATGGAAAGCGGAGAGTAGTTTGGGAGCATGAAGATCGCTGGATGAAATCCATGAGTCTTCCTTTGGACCATGACCACGCCATCGAGCCAAAAACTGTACTCGTTTGTTTCTGATTTTAGAATCCAGAATTTCTTTTACTTCATATTCAACTTGGTTATTCACAAGGATAGGCGGTCAAGCTGGTTGGTTTCTCTGGAGATTAGGGTCCTTGAGATAAGGCTTTAATAAAGCAACGTGGAAGGTAGGATGAATAAAATAGTTGTTAGATAAAGAGTTACTACATTAGGATTGAGAATTTGAATGATGGGTAATGGACCTATATATTGGTCAGCCAGATTCTTACATGGAACATTCAGTTTAAGGTTCTTAGTCGATAACCATACTAGATCTGACACTTTATATGCTGGGGTGGTCTATGCCGTTTATCATAGTAGGATTTTTGTACACTCTTTTCATGTTGTAAATGTTTCTTTAGTTGCTGTAGAGTAGAATAAATGTTAGCAGCAAAGTTTGAAGTGGCAGGACAGTTTGATTGGTTTGTCAAATTAGGGATACTGGTGGGGTAAAAACCCATAAGGGCATAAAAAGGAGTAACCTTGCTTGAGGAGTTGAGAGAGTTATTGTATGAGAACTCAGCCATAGGGAGTAGATTGTACCAATCATCTTGAAGGTGAGAAGTATAACACCTTGGGTAATGTTCCAATGTTTGGTTCACCCGCTTAGTAAGACCGTTTGTCTGTGGATGATATGCGGTGGAAAGCCAGGAGTCAATTTTAAGAAGATGACACATTTGTCTCCAAAAGCTAGAGGTGAATTGTGACCCTCTGTCGCTTATGATTATTTTCAGCAAACCATGTAATTTCATGATATGGGATATAATCACTTCTGCTGTCTTTAAAGCAGTAGGAAGGTTCTTCAATGGAATAAAATGAACAAGTTTCGTAAGATAATCAAATATGACTAGAATGGTGTTATATGTCTTTGATTCTGGTAACTCAACAATGAAGTCCATGGATATAGTAGACCATGGAATTTCCGTTATGGACAATGGTCTAAGTAAACCTACAGGTTTTCTGCGTTCTGGCTTATTTCTGGCGCACACTGTACATGACAGGTTTTTACATAATGATAGATATCTTTTTCTAGTCTTCTAGGTCCAGAGTTTTGTTGATTCCGGGATGACCTGTGAGGGGGGAATCATGTAATTGCTTAAGAATGCTTAGCTGTAATGAAGGGGGTACATATAAGAAATTTGCATGATAGTAAAAACCTGAAGGTTTCTGACAAATATTGAGAGAGGTAAATTCTTGTCCTTCTTTTGTTTAGTTAAGAACGTATGTTCTAGAGAGGGAGTTAGTGCTATGATCTTTTCTGTTGGGATAATTGCATTTGAAGGAAGATAAGGAGGATCAGAATCCTGGAGACGAGATAAGGAGTCAGCCTTGATGTTTCTTTGTCCAGGTCTATAGGTAATGATAAAGTCGAATCTGTCTAGGAATAAAGACCACCTGACTTGTCTTCATGAAAGAGTTTTATTCTTTTTTAGATATTCCAAATTCTTATGATCGGTATATATGATGAACGATATTGAAGTACCCTCAAGTAAGTGTCGCCAGGTTTCCAAAGCTGATTTAATAGCCAATAATTCTTTGTCGCCTACTGTATAGTTGGCTTCAGCTGTCAGACTTCTAGAATAGAATACTATAGGTTTTAGAGGAGATTTAACATTATCTCGTTGAGATAGAATGGCACCTAACCCTGAATTGGATGCATCTACTTCCAGTTTGAACTGTTTAGAATTATCTGACAACCGGAGGATAGGTGCAGTAGTGAATTTTAACTTTAAGGTTTTGAAAGTATCCTCTGCTTCAGGGGACCAAGAAAACCTATCCTTTTTACCGGTAAGACTAGTAAGTGGTTTTACTATGGAAGAATAATTACAAATAAACTTCCTATAAAAAAAATTGCAAAACCCAAGAACCTTTGTAGTGCTTTTTGTGTGGTGGGTCGTGGCCAATTAATTATAAAAGAAACCTTTTCTGGATCCATCTCAATGCCGTGTGGAGAGAGTATATAACCTAAAAATGTGATGGTGGATTTGTGGAATTGACATTTCTCAAGTTTGGCATAAAGCCTATGAACTCTAAGACGTGCTAAAACCCAACAGACATGTTTATATGTTCAATGAGGTCTTTAGAATATATGAGAATATCATCAAGGTAAATAAAGATGTAATTTATAAATGCTTGAAAGGTCGCCGGGGCGTTACACAAGCCGAAAGGCATAACACAGTATTCATATAGACCATATCTAGTTATAAAAGCAGTCTTCCTTTCATCCCCCTGTCTTATCCTTACAAGGTTGTATGCCCCTTTTATGTATAGTTTAGTATAAATTGTGGCTTCAGTTAATCTTTCAAGTATTTCAGGTATAAGTGGTAGAGGATACCTATTTTTAATAGTTATGTTATTATAATCTATTATAGGTCTGAGGGATCCATATTTATTTTTGACAAAAAAAATACTGGCTGCTGCTGGAGAGGTTGATGGACATATAAACCCCTCCCTAAGATTGTTGTCTAAGTAATCCCTTAAAACCTTTAATTCAGCTTGTGAGAGGGGGTATATTTTCCCATACGGAATATTAGCACCAGGTAATGTGTCTATGGGGCAGTCATAGATTCTGTGTTGTGGGAGGTTTTCTGCCTCTTTTAAATCAAAAACATCTTTGAATTCATTGTAAGTGTTTGGAATGGTAAAATCTATGTGTAATATAGGTAAGTGGGAGTCCAATCAATGTCTGGATTGTGTTTTTGAAGCCATGGATACCCAAGAATGACAGAATGAATACAGGAGGGAATGATGTCAAAGGTGAGACATTCCTTATGACCAGAGGGGAAAAAGACAAGTAAAGGCACAGTGTTATGTGTTATAGGACCCTTAAGATAATATGAGACATCAATTACTCTGACAGGTAATGGTATCTGTTTAATCACACATGGAATTTTATTTAAAGTAGCAAATGATTCATCAATGAACATTCCAAATGCTCCAGAATAAATCATAGCTTCTGACATGATGTGATGAAGATCCCACTGTAAAGATAGATTGAAGGAGCAATATGTTATCTGTTTTGAGGTATTAAGTATTTGAATGGAGGATGACTTACCCTTCTTCTGGCGTGTCAAAGAGGGGCAAGTGGTTACTGTATGTTCACTGCTTGCGCAGTATAGGCATAGATTAGCTAATCTCCTTCTAGATTTTTCTTCCTGGGATAAGGGCCCTTTTATAGTGCCAATCTCCATGGGAATTGGATGAGAGGGAGTCTTGTCTTGAGTGAAGTAGATTGGATTCTTTTTGGCCAAATAATCTGGTTGGGTCTTCTCAGCTTTTCTTTCCCTGTATCTACGGTCCATAGAGATGCAGATTTTTATTAAAACTTCAAGTGTATCAGGCATATCAATGCGGGAGAGTTCGTCCTTTAATGTTTATGACAATCCAATACGGAACTAGTATTTTAGACATAGCTGATTCCATTCTGAATCTGTAGCCCACATATGGAATTCTGCTACATAGTCCTCGACTTGTCTCTTCCCTTGTTTTAGGGATCGGAGATTGTTCTCAGCTGTAAGTTGCTTATTTATATCATCATATAGGGTTGCCATAGTTGTAAAAAAAAATCATCAACAGAGTTTAGAATGTTGTCATTATGTTCATAAAAGCAGTTTGCCTAAGTTCTGGGTTCCCCTTTCATGTATGATATAATTGTGCACATTTTGATCCTGTCAGAAGTGTATGTTTTGGGTTTCATGGCAAAATACATAAGACAAGAGGTTGTGAATTTTTTACCAGAGAATATCACAGGATGGTTAATCAATGGTTCAGGGGAATTGGAGGATTTACTCCTCATGAGATCTTGTAACATACCTTTAAGGTTATAATTTTATTTTTGAAGATCTGTTAAAGGGACACTAAATCCAGATTTTTTTCTTTCATGATTCAGCTAGAGCATGCAATTTTAAGCAACTTTCTAATTCACTCCTATTATCAATTTTGCTTTGTTGTTTTGCTATCTTTATTTAAAAAGCAGGAATGTGATGCATAGAAGCCGGCCCATTTTTGGTTGAGAACCTGGGTTAGGCTTGTTTATTGGTGGGTAAATGTCAGCCTCCAATAAGCAAGCGCTATCCATGCTGCTGAACCTAAAATGGACTGGCTGCTAAGATTTACATTCCTGCTTTTAAAATAAAGATAACAAGAGAACGAAGAAAATGTTTTAATAGGAATAAATAAGAAAGTTGCTTAAAATTTCATGCTCTATCTGAATCATGAAAGAAAAAAATTGGGTTCAGTGTCCCTTTACACCTTGAGCTCAAATGTCTACTTTTTGATTCAGTGTAGCAATGTGGTTAGACATTCCTATTGGATTAATTACTATATAAATAATCTCCAATAAATAATTTTTTATGGCTTGATAATACTGCAATGATCTAACTTGAAAATGATAAGTTAGCTTGCCTAAGAACAACTTGTAAGTTATGATTTGTAGCTGGTATTTATGCAGCAATATAATGATTGGTATAGAACTGACAAATAAATATGCAGCAGCTTATGCAGCTTTATAGTTACAATTGGAAAATTGCAGCTATAAAGCACTTCACAGAAAAAGAGAATGGTCAAGAAAAGCTGTGAAGGATAATAAGAAATCACAGGAATCTGAGATAAGCATTCTGGGATCCCAGATCTACAAGAACATAAAACATAAATGTCTGGCAAATATATCAACAAACTAGGACTTGAATACCACTGAATATATACAAAAGAGTTACCCCCAATAACAAAGTCGGCATAATGTAATCAGGAGAATAGTTAACGAAGCAGGCAAATTCACAATGCTGTTTAGAAATAACATGAAATGCAATCTGGAAGATGATGGCAGATTTCAGGTAAGTAACAAGCAGGCATCAAATGTAGGGGAATCTGCAGAAGCAGTTTTACCATTACCAGAACAAAGAGTTTTTTGCTTTAGGCTGAGAGCAGAGTTCGGATGTCAAGTCCTGATTGCAGAGAAGCAGATTGCTAATCCGGTGCTGCTAACAGAAAGTTTCACAAACAGCCCAGGGGGCTGTGGATATTGCAAGAGATCCGGAAGGAGGTGAGCAGAGTTAGGTTCCGTATTCGGCTTCAGAGGATGAATAGCTGGAGCTGTATCGGTGGAACAACAGTACAGCAAAGCTTGATGCAGGCTGAAAGTTAGGTGAGAGAGTGAGCCTGGAAGAATTGCTACGTAGATGCAGGAAGCACTGACCGTATGCAACAATAATCAAGCATTGTTCAGTAGCATCTTTGAGTTTAAATAGGCATGATTGGGGAGGAGTTGCCTTAAAGGTATGATGACCAATATTTAAGTATTGTCAGAAGTAGTTTGATCATTACAATGAGACAAAATATGGACCTAATAATTCTATCATCATTGTGCAACACCTCAGTTGTGGCAAAAGTAGAATTTGAATAAACTAATAACTTTAAAAATGTACTGTTTTAATTGTAAAATAGATCCCAGCTGCAGAATCCGATCCACTCTCCTGAAAAGTGGTTTTCAGTCACTCTCAGATAGGGGTAAAGTCTTACAAAAAAAAGTGTGGGAACTCACCAAGACTTCCACCCCCCTCACAATTAATAATGTTTTATACACACACACACACACCAGTGAAGGGTTGAATGGTTGCCTTTGGATCTACGAATCCTCCTCTGTCACAGTGTCTCACTCACTTAAGGTACAATAGTCATATTTCTGCTGAGGGGAGCTAAATAACCCCAGAGCAAGCCACACAAAAATGTAAGCACAATATGTTACACACATTGCAGGGTGGTCACACAGCAGGACCGCTGACAGGCTTGCATTTAGTGTATTGTAGGAAGTGTTACTGCCCACTACAAGAGGATCTCACTATCCCTCTAAATAGACTGTGCTCCAGCTCCTCCCACCAGCAGCAGTTTTTTACTGAAGTGTTTCTGTTCTCTTTCAAGAGGGAACTTAGTTCCTCCTGCAATAATAGTTCACCATATTAAGAATCATATGAATTCAATTTAATTTATTTATCTTTAAGATGAATTTTACTATTGATCATTAGGATAAGTGATATTTGCAGCCAGGATCTGTCCATTAGAAAATGTAATAGGGTATATAGTATTAATGTGGAATATACCTTTAAGAATGTATGTGTATAAAAGGCCGGAAAAGCCGGTGTTACTCTATGCAGTGAACAAGTGCAGTGTGCATGAAACATGTCTGCTGAGGAACACGGCTATACACTGTATACCCTGTGCAACGTGTGATGTTTTTAACACTGTTTGGAAATAAAGACTTTTTACAATTTTAACAGCCTTGTCTACGGATCAGTGCTTTGGATTCCTTTTGTATCCTTTGTATCTCTTGGCGCTTAGGACGGAAGCGCTTCCATCAAGCACATCTTACAGGCAAGTTGGCGTCTGACGTCATTACCCACTCTCCAGTGGGCCGTACATATGAAACCGGAGGAAGAAGGAGCGCACCGCTCATCGAATTGTTTCAACATATATATATATATATATATTTACACACACAGTATATACAGTATATATATATATATATATATATATATATATACACACACACACACTCACATACACACACTTTGGAGCCCTTCCCAGTCAAACACCTTGCCATATACAATATTCCCTTTAAAACACATTTAAAACATTTTTCTTAATATTAAACATATACATTTTTTTAAATAAAATGATTTAAATATAAGTGTTAAAATGTATTTAATGTTTAACATGTGTTTTGTGAAACTTTTATTTAAAAACTTACACTTTACTTCAGGTCGCGCAAATCCATATAGCGCTAGTTTGCTTTTCGCTTGAGCGCAAGCCATACCTTTCAACTTTTTTGGTGCCGGATTGATTTTTGTGAAAGATAACCACACTAAGATCTAAATTTAAACACAAGCGGGGTCACGATTTTCACTGAAAGTATAGGGCGCACTTACGGGATGTTGGCCATGCTAAACTTTCTCTGGTAAAACTGTTTTACCATGGACTTGAAATATAGATTTGCAAACTAATTTTAGCACGGTCCAATGATATTGATATCATAGTCTGCACTAACATTAGCGCTCCACTTGTAATATGGGCCTTATTTTGTAAGCAGATATTTTGCAGTATTGTGTTTAATTATCGATAAATACTATGCATATATAATAGAGCAAGGCAGGAAATGTGCTCATTCCAACAATGCTCAGTAAGAATAGTTCTCCAATAATGCAATACGCAGAATATTCAAAAACATTCTAGAATCAAAATAGAACAACATGTTTTTACGTTTCTCTGTTTCTGAGATTCTGATAAATGTTGGGGCACGTTGAGAGCTTCTCCCACTTTATAGTCAGATCTAAGACAACTATTCTATTGCCTATAAGGCTTGTGCTTCCAGATCAGAGTTCAAGATAACAATTTAGCAATGCACAGACTTTTAAATCAGAATAGGTTGACTCAATATAGATATGTAAAATGTAGTTTGTAGTTATAAATAATAATAATAATAATAATAATAATAATAATAAAAATGTGGACATCCAACATAGGCCTAGTTTCCATTTAGGTGGTAATGTTTGGAAACTGGTAGTAACATAAAAAATCTCCATAGACTTTAATGGAGATAGCTGTCACTAGTTTCCATAATTCACTGCATCAATGGAAACTAGGCCATATTTTGGAAGAATATACAGAAAATGTATATAATAAACAAAATTTCTATGTCTGAACAAGCTCTATATATACAAGGACAGGGCTGTTTGGTAGTGGTACAAGAGCTATTTTCTTATGTGCCATTGTATTGACTTGTATTATGAAAGAGTTTATCAACAAATGTATTTACTTCTTGTTCATTAAGAGTGCATAAAGGACAAATAAGGACATTTCTTTTTACTCTGTGCTGGTAATAAAAACAAAAGCGTCTGATCTTCTGTAGCACTACGCTGCTGAATGTCCTTATCTTACCTTTATTCACTAAAATGTATTTAAATGATGTATCAACAGTGCAATTTAGGATACTAAGACCAACATATCTTAACTGTGACCACCATAAACAAGATGACAACAAATATAACATTTGCAAAAAAACACAAGATGGCAAAGCATGTTATTTTTCCACAGCTACATGGGTATGCTGCTCCTGATTGGATAAGGCCAGGCTCCCCAGCAAGGCTGCTACAGGACTTTAGCTATGTATTTAACCCCTATACAAGGGTTAAACACATAGGGCCCAATTATCTAACATTCTCCAGATCTGACCAGAATAAACACGCTACAATTCAATACCCTCAGGGAAATCTCTAAAAACATGGGCTGTCCCTAAAAGGTCTTCAACTGGAGAAAAAAAAAAAAAAAGAATAAGGTCATTATCTCTGTACTAATAGAATGCAAACTCCAAACACCACTCACAAACGATGGAAACTCACAAGTGAGGCGCACTTTCATAGTGCAATCAGCACAGTCTGGGGGATTATGAGCTCCCCAGATAGCTCCTCTCCGGTAAAGATCATTGTGACTACTCCAAATGGTGTATTATGAAGAAGGAATTAACCCAATAATGTTCCAAATAACAGCACACACAAAAACTTTATACAGATGATGGTATTTTATTAAAATATTCAAACAAATAAAAGATTGCAACGCATTTCCAAATACAATGGTAAAGCTTCATCAGGCAGAATAAAGAATGACTTGTGATCACACAAAAAATAGTGCATCCTATGAACAAGTCTTGACAAGTCATGACATACCTTAAAAATGCTGATGCATTAGTCCAGTTTGTGAATTCCATATTGGCACTTGGCTCCATCTTTGATGATCAAAGATGGCGACAAATGAAAATAAAGGGGCCCATTTATCAAGCTCTGTATGGAGCTTGTGGGCCCGTGTTTCTGGCGAGTCTTCAGACTCGCCAGAAACAGCAGTTATGAAGCAGCGGTCTAAAGACCACTGCTCCATAGCCCTGTCCGTCTGCTCTGAAGAGGAAGACAGGAATCGCCGGAAATCAAGCTGATCGAGTACGATCGGGTTGATTGACACCTCCCTGCTGGCAGACGATTAGCCGCGAGTCAGCAGGGGGCGGCATTGCACCAGCAGCTCTTGTGAGCTGCTGGTGCAATGTTAAATGCGGAGAGCGTATTGCTCTCCACATTCAGCGAGGTCTTGCGGACCTGATCCGCACTGTCGGATCAGGTCCGCAAGACCTTTAATAAATAGGCCCCATAGAATTCACAAACTGGACTAATGTATCTGCATTTTTAAGGTATGTCAACACTTGTGTTCATTGGACAAATGTGTAATTAGGGAGAATTATCCAATTAATGATTATTCATAGGATGCACTATTTAAGGTGTACCATTGGAGCGCCTTCTTCCCCCCCCCCCCAGTTGATGAACTTTATTATTGTAAGAAGAACTGACCAGAACTATCCAGAACAACCCAAAGAGGCACCTCTGATTTTTCGTATTTGAAGTGTGAATTTCAAAGCATTTTTGTTACATATTTAAATGCAATTTAACAATACAATTGTTTGGGGGGCAGAGCCTACGCTTGAGCAGGATGTGTTCGGATGAAGCTCCTGCTTACAATCTACTAAACTAGGCTTTTAATCTAATATAACCTTTATTTCTGGGAATATAAATATTCTATCTACATTGCTGGAGATAAGAAGCGGATAAAACGACAGGCATGACCTATGTTCTCCAAGCAAGCCACGCATAACCTTGGTGAACTAGGCCTTTAACATCTAATGAATGGAGAATTGTGTGGCTTAGGCTGCCGCACCCCCCCCCCCCCCCCGACTCCTGGGTTAAAGAGTACGCAGATACTAAATTTTCTAAATAACCATCCCGGATAAACTAAACAGTCAAGTAAAGCTGCTAAGAGTAAATATTTTGACGCTGCATATGATGGAGATTTTGAGACCGACTCTACTGGAGGTACTGGATTCCCTACTGAGTGATCGTTTTCTACGTCTTGAGGAGAGTGTGTTAGCAGCATGGGCAGAAACCATTGAACCGAACATACAGGGAGATGTACTTAATAGCCCAGAAAGAGATCCCATTTTGCTAATAAGAAATGGATCATGCTTGAAGCGTGAAAACCCAGAGGCAATAACAGGGGCAACAAGACATGAAGAGGACTGTACTGTGAGCATGTCCGGGACAGCCGTTCACACAGATCTCCAACTGAATCTAACAACTGAGGTAATTTGGCTGATACTGGGGACTATAGAAGATTTGTTTTATGACCGAGAGCAAATATCCATAGATCCGGAATGGACTCCTTCTGTTGGAGGTAACTACATAGCTGGGATAAAACCCTGGTCTCAGTGTTCTGGGTCCGCATGGTTTGAACTGAGATTAGAAAGTGAGACCCTGTTACACCTCAACAATCATTAATATATGAACTTATTTAGGATCTCGCTCTCAAGAAGTCAGTTCATAAGACTTGGCATAGGTTAAAGGAGACTCTCTGAAGCAATTAGTGTAACGGCCCATGTTAGACCACACAGCTATGCTTCCTGGACTAGATAACACTAATGGCCATTTATTAAACTGATATGCTATGAATAGAACTGGATATTTTCTATTTATATATACATTTACACTTGTAGGGCTTAACAACAATTATTTAGTTTGTAGGTATCATACCCCAACTTTAGTATTAAGAAGGTATTGATTTTACATATATTGAGTCCCCTCTATAGCACTAACACAAAGGCTCAGCAGCTGCAACATTTGGTTTAGAAGTCAATAACGATGAGATATCACATAGGTTGAGAAATGTAGTGAGCTGGCTCCAATTTTTATAAGTTACCTTATTTTATCTGTGTCTCATCCAACACTCGCCCTAATTCTATCTACTATTTAGACTATAGTGAGGTGCCACCAGCGGCCGAGATGGCACGTCTATTCTGGGTTAAGAAAGCTGCTGTGTACTCAAACCTATATTACTTATACTGAGAGTGTTAATGTATTTGGGATTGATATTTATCATATATGTCTTAGACTCACTAGATTATAGGGCTAGAGATTATACCAGAATAGCTGAACCATGATTCTGCTGATTGTCCCTTTTTAATGGGTTCTAGAGATTTATATAACTAGTAGCTATGTATTTCTACCCCTTATTTTGCTGTGACACATGTGAGAATAATATTGTTATTGCTGTTGAGACTTATTCTGATGTTTAGAGTTCCTATATTGTTTTAGACTCCCTCTAGGGTATATGCAAGATACATGGTGCCCCTTAATAGCCCTATTTACTGTTAAATTTATTCTAAATTGGGTGTCTGGGACTACTCATTTCACCCCACCTAAAGATGGGATATTCCTATAAGATAGTCCTAACCAATACAAATGTGCCTCTTTTGTGCTATTATATGTTATTCGATAGTTTTCAAAATAGTTTTATATTCTTTTAAATGTTGTTTCGCAATTGTAATATGGGGTTTGAAAAACCAAAAAATCGAGATTCATCATTTGAGGCCCAAGAGGGGTCTTCTATTGTTCATGCTTGCCTTCTATAGCTTGGCATTTTTTAAAAAGCCCAAAAGTGGCCTACTGTGTTCTCTTGTAGGCATATAGCTTAACTGGCAAGCACTATGTTTAATAATGTAATGCAGCCAAACTATTTATGCCTTGACTAGTTTTCACTAGATATATGTATGGAAACTACTTCTATTTAAAGAGTTTAATTACATATATTGTTTGTATGCCAAGCATTGAATCTCAATACAAATTTTAAAGAAAAAGAAACAATACAATTTTAAATGATTTTTTTTCAATACTTAATTTATTTGTTTTATACTTTTTAAATTACACATTTTTTGAGCTCTATTGTAGTGCATGCATCACCTTCACATACTTAAATGCAGGAAACAACCTTTTGCGAGACACATTGTTCTCAAGGTAAAAACTGCCTTTAGAGAATCCCATCAGGGACATCATAGTACTGGCGGCATTTCTTACAGAGTCTTGCAAGCCCAGATTACTGAGCCCACATTTGTTATATATTTTTCCTACTTCTTCTGTACTTACCATTACAAGTTGTGCTTTTCGACCCCATCCCCTTTAGAGGGGTTGTAGTGTATAGTTTACTCAACAATGTTACAATTTCTGGCCATGCTGAACCCTACACACATGCATACATACGCAACTGAATTAACCTAACTATTGTTTATATTTGTGATGATGGTCATCTAATGGTTAACTGCTTGTGGGGCAAATATCATCCCTGAAAAAGTGCCTTATAGGCATGAAACGCGTAGGGTTTGTGGCATAGCTGAAGTGTTTTGTTATCTCAGCTTACCCTTTATTTTAATCACATAATAAAAGTTATGTTTTATACTTTTTTCTTTCTGTCTGTCTTTGGGAGATTATTTATATTACATTATATATAAGCTACAAATTGGCCTAGCCCAAGATTTAATTAAAATAATTTGTGAAACTAAGATCTTGTGGGAAGAAAAATTGCTGCCAACTTTAAAATTGCTGAATACAAAAAGATTTGGACTCGCTGTGAAGAGCACTGGGCCGGCACCTACGCTTACATTCTTGCTTTTTTCAAATAAAGAAACCAAGAGAATTTAGAAAAATTTATAATAGGAGTAAATTAGAAAGTTCCTTAAAATTGCATGCTCTATCTGAATCATAAACTATCCATCTAAAGAGAATTAAAAAAAAGAAAAGCAGGCAACCTTAACAGCTTTTAAAAATATTACTGCTGGACTAGATACTTCAAAGACAACAGAGTGTTTATGACTTTATAAAAAAGCCTGACCATGCTCCCCAAACCCCACAGAAGGCTCAATTAAAGCATTGGGTGACTCTGAATACAAAATAAGTGCTTAGAAAAAACAACATGAACAATAAACTTTTATTCTAATAATAATTTTGCCTCAAAAAGTTTATCAGGCATAAGACTTTCTACATATTTGGAAGCACATTTCAAGCCTAATAGACTCATATATAATAGAGGCTAAAAAGTACTATTTCATTATTGCAGAATGTGATAATCCAGAGGGAACAGGATGGTGAAGATGTGTGTAAACCATTAAAGGGACATTACACCCAATTTATTTTCTTTCATTATTTAGAATGAGCATGCAATTTGAAACAACTTTCCAATTTACTTAAATGATCTAATTTGCTTCATTCTTCTGATATTCTTTTGTTGAAAGCAAATGTAAATAGGCTCAGTAGCTGCTGATTGGTGGCTGCACATAGCTGCCTCGTGTGATTGTCTCACCCATGTGCATTGTTATTTCTTCAACAAAGGATATCTAAAGAATTAAGTCAATTAGATAATAATAATAATAATAATAATAGAAGTAAACTGGAATGTTGTTTAAAATTGTATTTTCTATCTGAATCATGAAAGAAAATGTTTGGGTTTCAGGTCCCTTTAAAAACTCCCTGGCCCCTGACAGCTTTCAATATTCTAACAATTTCTTATTACAATGAGTAAACACTATCTGAGATACAAAAATGCAATGAGGGTATTTATCCTTGGATATGAATGTGGCTAATAATCTATTCATATTGGGTCAATAAAGTGAATAATGCATTTTTGCATGAAGTAATATATACAGTTGCAAGAAAAAGTATGTGAATCCTTTGGAATGATATGGATTTCTGCACAAATTCGTCATAAAATGTGATCTGATCATCATCTAAGTCACAACAATAGACAATCACAGTCTGCTTAAACTAATAACACACAAAGAATGAAATGTTGCCATGTTTTTATTGAACACACCATGTAAACATTCACAGTACAGGTGGAAAAAGTATGTGAACCACTAGACTAATGACATCTCCAAGAGCTAATTGGAGTGAGATGTCAACCAACTGGAGTCCAATCAATGAGATGAGATTGGAGGTGTTGGTTACAGCTGCCCTGACCTATAAAAAACACACACCAGTTCTGGGTTTGCTTTTCACAAGAAGCATTGCCTGATGTGAATGATTCCTCGCACAAAAGAGCTCTCAGAAGACCTATGATTAAGAATTGTTGACTTGCATAAAGATGGAAAGGGTTATAAAAGTATCTCCAAAAGCCTTGCTGTTCATCAGTCCACGGTAAGACAAATTGTCTATAAATGGAGAAAGTTCAGCACTGCTGCTACTCTCCTTAGAAGTGGCCGTCCTGTAAAGATGACTGCAAGAGCACAGCGCAGACTGCTCAATGAGGTGAAGAAGAATCCTAGAGTGTCAACTAAAGACTTACAAAAGTCACTGGCAAATGCTAACATCCCTGTTAGCGAATCTACAATACGTAAAACACTAAACAAGAATGGATTTCATGGGAGGATACCACAGAGGAAGCCACTGCTGTCCAAACAAAACATTGCTGCACTTTTACAGTTTGCACAAGAGTATATGGATATTCCACAGCAGTACTGGCAAAATATTCTGTGGACAGATGAAACCAAAGTTGAGTTGTTTGGAGGAAACACACAACACTATGACCTAGATTTGGAGTTTGGCGGTAGCCGTGAAAACCAGCGTTAGAGGCTCCTAACGCTGGTTTTAGGCTACCGCCGGTATTTGGAGTCCCTCAAAAAAGGGTCTAACGCTCACTTTTCAGCCGCGACTTTTCCATACCGCAGATCCCCTTACGTAAATTGCGTATCCTATCTTTTCAATGGGATTTTTATAACTCCGGTATTTAGAGTCGTTTCTGAAGTGAGCGTTAGACATCTAATGACAAAACTCCAGCCGAAGGAAAAAAGTCAGTAGTTAAGAGCTTTCTGGGCTAACGCCGGTTTCTAAAGCTCTTAACTACTGTACTCTAAAGTACACTAACACCCATAAACTACCTATGTACCCCTAAACCGAGGTCCCCCCACATCGCCGACACTCAAATAAATTTTTTTAACCCCTAATCTGCCGACCGCCACCTACGTTATCCTTATGTACTCCTAATCTGCTCCCCCTAACACCGCCGACCCCTGTATTATATTTATTAACCCCTAATCTGCCCCCCTCAACGTCGCCTCCATCTGCCTACACTTATTAACCCCTAATCTGCCGACCGCAAAGCGCCGCCAACAAAGTTATCCTTATGTACCCCTAATCTGCTGCCCCTAACACCGCCGACCCCTATATTATATTTATTAACCCCTAATCTGCCCCCCACAACGTCGCCTCCACCTGCCTACACTTATTAACCCCTAATCTGCCGAGCGGAGCTCACCGCTATTCTAATAAATGTATTAACCCCTAAAGCTAAGTCTAACCCTAACACTAACACCCCCCTAAGTTAAATATAATTTACATCTAACGAAATTAATTAACTCTTATTAAATAAATTATTCCGATATAAAGATAAATACTTACCTGTAAAATAAATCCTAATATAGCTACAATATAAATTATAATTATATTGTAGCTATTTTAGGATTAATATTTATTTTACAGGCAACTTTGTAATTATTTTAAACAGGTACAATAGCTATTAAATAGTTAATAACTATTTAATAGCTAAAATAGTTAAAATAATTACAAAATTACCTGTAAAATAAATACTAACCTAAGTTACAATTAAACCTAACACTACACTATCAATAAATGAATTAAATAAACTACCTACAATTACCTACAATTAACCTAACACTACACTATCAATAAATGAATTAAATACAATTCCTACAAATAAATACAATTAAATAAACTAGCTAAAGTACAAAAAATAAAAAAGAACTAAGTTACAAAAAATAAAAAAATATTTACAAACATAAGAAAAATATTACAACAATTTTAAACTAATTACACCTACTCTAAGCCCCCTAATAAAACAACAAAGCCCCCCAAAATAAAAAATGCCCTACCCTATTCTAAATTACTAAAGTTAAAAGCTCTTTTACCTTACCAGCCCTGAACAGGGCCCTTTGCGGGGCATGCCCCAAGAAGTTCAGCTCTTTTGCCTGTAAAAAAAAAACATACAATACCCCCCCAACATTACAACCCACCACCCACATACCACTAATCTAACCCAAACCCCCCTTAAATAAACCTAACACTAAGCCCCTGAAGATCTTCCTACCTTGTCTTCACCTCACTGGGTATCACCGATTGGTCATGGCTCCGATATCTTCATCCAACCCAAGCGGGGGCTAGACATCCACTGAAGAAGTCCAGAAGAGGGTCCAAAGTCTTCATCCTATCCGGGAAGAAGAGGCGATCCGGACCGGCAACCATCTTGATCCAAGCGGCATCTTCTATCTTCATCCGATGACGACCGGCTCCATCCTGAAGACCTCCACCGCGGACCCATCTTCTTCCGGCGACGTCCAACTGAAGAATGACGGTTCCTTTAAGGGACGTCATCCAAGATGGCGTCCCTCGAATTCCGATTGGCTGATAGGATTCTATCAGCCAATCGGAATTAAGGTAGGAATATTCTGATTGGCTGATGGAATCAGCCAATCAGAATCAAGTTCAATCCGATTGGCTGATCCAATCAGCCAATCAGATTGAGCTCACATTCTATTGGCTGATCGGAACAGCCAATAGAATGCGAGCTCAATCTGATTGGCTGATTGGATCAGCCAATCGGATTGAACTTGATTCTGATTGGCTGATTCCATCAGCCAATCAGAATATTCCTACCTTAATTCCGATTGGCTGATAGAATCCTATCAGCCAATCGGAATTCGAGGGACGCCATCTTGGATGACGTCCCTTAAAGGAACCGTCATTCTTCAGTTGGACGTCGCCGGAAGAAGATGGGTCCGCGGTGGAGGTCTTCAGGATGGAGCCGGTCGTCATCGGATGAAGATAGAAGATGCCACTTGGATCAAGATGGTTGCCGGTCCGGATCGCCTCTTCTTCCCGGATAGGATGAAGACTTTGGACCCTCTTCTGGACTTCTTCAGTGGATGTCTAGCCCCCGCTTGGGTTGGATGAAGATATCGGAGCCAGGACCGATCGGTGATACCCGGTGAGGTGAAGACAAGGTAGGAAGATCTTCAGGGGCTTAGTGTTAGGTTTATTTAAGGGGGGTTTGGGTTAGATTAGGGGTATGTGGGTGGTGGGTTGTAATGTTGGGGGGGGTATTGTATGTTTTTTTTACAGGCAAAAGAGCTGAACTTCTTGGGGCATGCCCCGCAAAGGGCCCTGTTCAGGGCTGGTAAGGTAAAAGAGCTTTTAACTTTAGTAATTTAGAATAGGGTAGGGCATTTTTTATTTTGGGGGGCTTTGTTGTTTTATTTGGGGGCTTAGAGTAGGTGTAATTAGTTTAAAATTGTTGTAATATTTTTCTTATGTTTGTAAATATTTTTTTATTTTTTGTAACTTAGTTCTTTTTTATTTTTTGTACTTTAGCTAGTTTATTTAATTGTATTTATTTGTAGGAATTGTATTTAATTAATTTATTGATAGTGTAGTGTTAGGTTAATTGTAGGTAATTGTAGGTAGTTTATTTAATGAATTTATTGATAGTGTAGTGTTAGGTTTAATTGTAACTTAGGTTAGTATTTATTTTACAGGTAATTTTGTAATTATTTTAACTATTTTAGCTATTAAATAGTTATTAACTATTTAATAGCTATTGTACCTGGTTAAAATAATTACAAAGTTGCCTGTAAAATAAATATTAATCCTAAAATAGCTACAATATAATTATAATTTATATTGTAGCTATATTAGGGTTTATTTTACATGTAAGTATTTATCTTTAAATAGGAATAATTTATTTAATAAGAGTTAATTAATTTCCTTAGATGTAAATTATATTTAACTTAGGGGGGTGTTAGTGTTAGGGTTAGACTTAGCTTTAGGGGTTAATACATTTATTAGAATAGCGGTGAGCTCCGGTCGGTAGATTAGGGGTTAATAAGTGTAGGCAGGTGGAGGCGACGTTGTGGGGGGCAGATTAGGAGTTAATAAATATAATACAGGGGTCAGCGGTGTTAGGGGCAGCAGATTAGGGGTACATAAGGATAACGTAGGTGGCGGCGCTTTGCGGTAGGCAGATTAGGGGTTAATTATAGTAGGTAGCTGGCTGCGACGTTGTGGGGGGCAGATTAGGGGTTAATAAATATAATATAGGGGTCGGCGGTGTTAGGGGCAGCAGATTAGGGGTACATAGGGATAATGTAAGTAGCGGCGGTTTACGGAGCGGCAGATTAGGGGTTAAAAATAAAATGCAGGTGTCAGCGATAGCGGGGGCGGCAGATTAGGGGTTAATAAGTGTAAGGTTAGGGGTGTTTAGACTCGGGGTACATGTTAGGGTGTTAGGTGCAGACGTAGGAAGTGTTTCCCCATAGCAAACAATGGGGCTGCGTTAAGAGCTGAACGCGGCTTTTTTGCAGGTGTTAGGTTTTTTTTCAGCTCAAACAGCCCCATTGTTTCCTATGGGGGAATCGTTCACGAGCACGTTTTTGAGGCTGGCCGCTTGCGTAAGCAAATCTGGTATTGAGAGTTGAAGCTGCGTTAAAAATGCTCTACGCTCCTTTTTTGGAGCCTAACGCAGCCTTTATGTGGACTCTCAATACCAGAGTTATTTTTATGCTGCGGCCAGAAAAAAGCCGGCGTTAGTTTTTCGGGTCGTTACCGACAAAACTCCAAATCTAGCGGTATGTGTGGCGAAAAAGAGGCACAGCACACCAACATCAAAACCTCATACTAACTGTGAAGTATGGTGGTGGGGGCATCATGGTTTGGGGCTGCTTTGCTGCGTCAGGACCTGGACGGATTGCTATCATCAAAGGAAAACAGAATTTATGCTTACCTGATAAATTACTTTCTCCAACGGTGTGTCCGGTCCACGGCGTCATCCTTACTTGTGGGATATCTCTTCCCCAACAGGAAATGGCAAAGAGTCCCAGCAAAGCTGGCCATATAGTCCCTCCTAGGCTCCGCCCACCCCAGTCATTCGACCGACGGACAGGAGGAAATATATATAGGAGAAACCATATGGTACCGTGGTGACTGTAGTTAGAGAAAATAATTCATCAGACCTGATTAAAAAACCAGGGCGGGCCGTGGACCGGACACACCGTTGGAGAAAGTAATTTATCAGGTAAGCATAAATTCTGTTTTCTCCAACATTGGTGTGTCCGGTCCACGGCGTCATCCTTACTTGTGGGAACCAATACCAAAGCTTTAGGACACGGATGAAGGGAGGGAGCAAATCAGGTTACCTAAACGGAAGGCACCACAGCTTGCAAAACCTTTCTCCCAAAAATAGCCTCCGAAGAAGCAAAAGTATCAAATTTGTAAAATTTGGCAAAAGTGTGCAGTGAAGACCAAGTCGCTGCCTTACATATCTGGTCAACAGAAGCCTCGTTCTTGAAGGCCCATGTGGAAGCCACAGCCCTAGTGGAGTGAGCTGTGATTCTTTCAGGAGGCTGCCGTCCGGCAGTCTCATAAGCCAATCGGATGATGCTTTTAAGCCAAAAGGAAAGAGAGGTAGAAGTCGCTTTTTGACCTCTCCTTTTACCAGAATAAACAACAAACAAGGAAGAAGTTTGTCTGAAATCTTTTGTAGCCTCTAAATAGAATTTTAGAGCACGGACTACGTCCAAATTGTGTAACAAACGTTCCTTCTTTGAAACTGGATTCGGACATAAAGAAGGAACAACTATCTCCTGGTTAATATTTTTGTTAGAAACAACCTTAGGAAGAAAACCAGGCTTAGTACGCAAAACCACCTTATCTGCATGGAACACCAGATAGGGCGGAGAACACTGCAGAGCAGATAACTCTGAAACTCTTCTAGCAGAAGAAATTGCAACCAAAAACAAAACTTTCCAAGATAGTAACTTAATATCTATGGAATGTAAAGGTTCAAACGGAACCCCTTGAAGAACTGAAAGAACTAGATTTAGACTCCAGGGAGGAGTCAAAGGTCTGTAAACAGGCTTGATCCTAACCAGAGCCTGAACAGATGCTTGAACATCTGGCACAGTTGCCAGTCTTTTGTGTAGTAAGACAGATAAAGCAGAGATCTGTCCCTTTAGAGAACTTGCAGATAATCCTTTCTCCAAACCTTCTTGTAGAAAGGAGAGAATCTTAGGAATTTTTATCTTATTCCATGGGAATCCTTTGGATTCACACCAACAGATATATCTTTTCCATATTTTATGCTAAATCTTTCTAGTTACCGGTTTTCTGGCCTGAACCAGAGTATCTATCACAGAATCTGAAAACCCACGCTTCGATAGAATCAAGCGTTCAATCTCCAAGCCGTCAGCTGGAGGGAGACCAGATTTGGATGTTCGAATGGACCCTGAACAAGAAGGTCCTGTCTCAAAGGTAGCTTCCATGGTGGAACCGATGACATATTCACCAGGTCTGCATACCAAGTCCTGCGTGGCCACGCAGGAGCTATCAAGATCACCGAGGCCCTCTCCTGATTGATCCTGGCTACCAGCCTGGGAATGAGAGGAAACGGTGGAAATACATAAGCTAGGTTGAAGGTCCAAGGTGCTACTAGTGCATCTACTAGAGTCGCCTTGGGATCCCTGGATCTGGACCCGTAGCAAGGAACCTTGAAGTTCTGACGAGACGCCATCAGATCCATGTCTGGAATGCCCCATAATTGGGTTATTTGGGCAAAGATCTCCGGGTGGAGTTCCCACTCCCCCGGATGGAATGTCTGACGACTCAGAAAATCCGCCTCCCAGTTTTCCACACCTGGGATGTGGATCGCAGACAGGTGGCAGGAGTGATCCTCCGCCCATTGAATTATTTTGGTCACTTCTTTCATCGCCAGGGAACTCCTTGTTCCCCCCTGATGATTGATATACGCAACGGTCGTCATGTTGTCTGATTGGAACCTTATGAATCTGGCCTTTGCTAGTTGAGGCCAAGCCCTGAGAGCATTGAATATCGTTCTCAGTTCCAGAATGTTTATCGGGAGAAGAGACTCTTCCCGAGACCATAGACCCTGAGCTTTCAGGGATTCCCAGACCGCGACCCAGCCCACTAGACTGGCGTCGGTCGTGACAATGACCCACTCTGGTCTGCGGAAGCTCATTCCCTGAGACAGATGGTCCAGGGTCAGCCACCAACGGAGTGAATCTCTGGTCTTCTGATCTACTTGAATCATTGGAGACAAGTCTGTATAATCCCCATTCCACTGTTTGAGCATGCACAGTTGTAATGGTCTTAGATGAATTCGTGCAAAAGGAACTATGTCCATTGCTGCAACCATCAACCCTACTTCTTTCATGCACTGCGCTATGGAAGGACGAGGAACAGAATGAAGAGCTTGACAAGAGCTTAGAAGTTTTGATTTTCTGACCTCTGTCAGAAAAATCCTCATTTCTAAGGAATCTATTATTGTTCCCAAGAAGGGAACTCTTGTCGACGGAGACAGAGAACTTTTTTCTATGTTCACCTTCCATCCGTGTGATCTGAGAAAGGCCAGAACGATGTCTGTATGAGCCTTTGCTTTTGACAGGGACGACACTTGTATTAGAATGTCGTCCAAGTAAGGTACTACTGCAATGCCCCTCGGTCTTAGAACCGCTAGAAGGGACCCTAGCACCTTTGTGAAAATCCTTGGAGCAGTGGCTAACCCGAATGGGAGGGCCACAAACTGGTAATGCTTGTCCAGAAAAGCGAACCTTAGGAACTGATTATGTTCTTTGTGGATAGGAATATGTAGGTACGCATCCTTTAGATCCACGGTAGTCATAAATTGACTTTCCTGGATAGTGGGTAGAATCGTTCGAATGGTTTCCATCTTGAACGATGGTACCCTGAGAAATTTGTTTAGGATCTTCAAATCCAAAATTGGTCTGAAAGTTCCCTCTTTTTTGGGAACTACGAACAGATTGGAATAAAATCCCATTCCTTGTTCCTTTATTGGAACTGGGTGTATCACTCCAATCTTTAACAGGTCTTCTACACAATGTAAGAATACAAAAACAATGGGGCTCTACTATATCTAAGTAGTGTGTCCAGAAATAAGGTGCGCCTAATTTATGCTATTTCAAAAAAGTGATAATATGGATAGATCCTAAGTTTTATATCTTACAAAAAATAAACAATATAAACTGTATAATTATAAATACAAGTGCATAACAATAGTCACCACAGTCATATGGTTAGGAAATATACATCCATAGATGCAAGTGAAAGTCCCAATATAGAGTGATGTCCAATCTGGAAATGATGTCCCAAACGATAGCTGCTCTCTCCAAAGATGTTGAAAAAGAGATGACTGCGTTCTGTATAGAAACAAAAAAAGAAGAGGCGCTCTGGTGCAGATGATCCTTGGCTACAAAATGATTCTAAACTAACAGTTCAGAGTAATACTCACAAAGATGTTTGCACATGCAGTGCAATAACAGGTGAGCCGAAGCTTCAGAGCCGCTCGGCTGACTCGCTAGAGGGTGAAATCAGCTGTTCACTGGGTAATCACTTCACCAACGATGTGGGGAAAAAGATACCTATGACATAAAATATAGATACCGCCCTTGGTGCAGATTATCCCAGGCACAGAATACACATACAACAGGTGTCGAGAAGTTATACTCACAAACGGAGTTGCACAAGCAGTGCAATATCAGGCGTGCCGAATCTTAAAGAGCCGTTCGGCTGACTCCCTGAGGCCTGTACTGCTGCTCCTGGATCGTTGGAGGAGTGGTGGAAAATAAAGGTGGATATGCCGATAGAGGTTAATCCAAGCAAGGGATCAATAAGGCAAATAGAACAATTCACCAGCAAGGTAGACAAAATAAAAGTATTTATTAAAAATATAAAAATTACTTAGCAACGTGTTTCTCGGCTAACATGCCGTTTCATCAGGCTACATAATTCTAAGAGCTACCTTGCTGACTTAAAAGGACTGACAGGACCAATCAAAACCCTGAAAATTCACACACCTCCCTTGCTCAGGTGTACTATCTGATTACAGGGTGTCGCCCTGAGATACATAGCACTTTTGTTAAAAATGAATACAATTTATACAAACTTCAAAAAAATCTGTCTATATATACAAGGGCAATTTAACATGAATCGATAGCAAGTTTTAATCTCAATAATTGTAACAATAATATTTAGATATTTCAGTCTTACAAATAATATAACAATATAAAAGAAATACGATATAATAATCAAATATTTATAAATATAATAGATGAATTCTCAGTAATAAATTTATAATAAACATATAAATCATATAATAACAAATTATATATAAATACAAGAATAAATACTAAAAAAAATATAAAAAAATAATTACTAAAAATATATATAAAGCCATATAATCGATCATATTACTACATCTAATGGTCGAATTAGAACTCACGACCTAGTGGCTGGGAAACCATCAACCCAGCCACTAGGCTATAAGCGGGCTTCTGATGCAAGTGTTCATAGTGTACTGAATGTATCTTGACAATGCTGTGACTGGTGCAAGTGGTGCATTATACAAAATAAACGTGTGTGTGAAAATAAAATGAAAATAAGAAACTATTACGTGATGAGGGGGATTATAATAGAGGAGAAATACATACTTATAACCATGGGAGATCCAGAAATAGAAATAGATTCAATAATAAACAAAACTTCAACTCACATAATAATCTCCAACAAGGGAATACTAAAGACACCACTGCACCAGCAAATTTGCCCCCCTCACAACAAATGAATAGGCATCATATCAGTCATAACAACTCTAGAAATGCCGAATGGACAGTTGTTGATAGAAGAAATAGTCACAAAAATAGTAGTAATACCAACTCTCATCACAACAGCTATAGGCAGGATAGTAATACCACCCCATATCATAATGGTTATAGGAATGGTGGACACATCAACCCACACTATAATAGACCCCATAATATAACACAATCAAATAGAACATACAACAACACTAATACGAACAATAGTCCCTCCCACCCTCCTCAAACAAGCTATGATACATATAATCATCATATGGCTAACCCCATTTACCCCCCCAAAACTAGCCATAATTCTAATAGACCGGTATGGCATAATGACTCACATCTTCAGTATGACACTGATAATAGATATGAATCCAACAGAAGAGTCTCTTATGACCATCCTGTCTCTACCGATATCCTCACTTATAATAGATACGAGATTTTGGATGAATCTACCACCCCAAGGGGTAATAACCCCAGACAACCATTAATTACTGGGAATAATGAGATCTGTCACGATAATAGCCATTCCAATTCAACGGATAATGCTGCTTTTTTAGAACAGCGCCAAAGACCAATACACACATGGTCTCAACGAAAAATAGCCAGCTACTTAGAACCGATCAGCACACATACCCAGCCCCAGAAAGGAAAAAGACCATTCGTAGACGGGGGTGCAGAGGGCGTAGGTCCACCATCAAAAAAACAAGATTACAAAGATTAAAAAAGGGTATTTATAATTTATCATCACATAATTTATCAGATGATGAAATTAGGGTATTGGGTAAAGGTTTATCTTACAGTCCCTCAAATTCACACAACACATTTGATTTATTTGTTGATTTGAACAGATTCACACAGAAACTCACTATGCAGAAATACTTTGCTGAGAAAAGAATCAAAGAATCTAATGCATTACCTATCCTTACAGATACTATGGAAACAAGAATATCTTCTGGCATTCCCATATATGAACCAGATACACTATTGGCACAACTAAGTGAGGGTTATGTCCAGACAAATTTTAGGATTAAATCCAACTTTAATCCACAGGTTTCAAACAATACATATGTAGAAATTTTTAAAGAATTAGTATTAGAGGAATTGGAACAGCTCCCTAAAAATATTTCTAAACATAATCTATTTCCCAACGAGATTAAGGCCCTTGAAACACTAAGGAATAATGCTGAACTGATAATCCGCCAAGCAGACAAGGGGGGAGGTATTGTCCTTCAAAATTATTTGGATTATATTAAAGAAGCAAATAGAATTCTTATGGACAAATCATATTACTCTCCCCTTAAAGAAGATCCTACCCCCAAATACCTAAAAACTTTGACAGGTCTAATTAATTTCGCCCATCAAGAAGGCATTGTATCTAAGAGAGAAAAGGAATTTTTGATTCCCAGTGAGCCTAGTTGTGCCTTCTATTACCATCTGCCCAAAATCCACAAGGATACTGTCAACCCTCCGGGCAGACCAATAATAGCGGGCATAGGTAGTCTCACTGAGAATGTATCAGCTTATATAGATTACTTCCTTCAAAAGTATGTAATTAACTTGGAATCATATATCAGAGATTCTATGGATCTATTGGATAAATTAAGATGTATACCGATCACTAATGACTATATATGGATTACTTGTGACGTGGAGGCTTTATACTCCAATATTCCTCATGATTTGGGTGTGAACGCTATATCAGCTTATTTAGAAGAAGACCAATATATCCCCCCATTACAAAAACAATTTATATTACAACTTATATTATTTGTTTTACAGCATAATTATTTTTTATTTTTAGATGAATATTATTTGCAGATAAAAGGAACCGCCATGGGCACCAGGTTCGCCCCGAGTTTCGCTAATCTATATATGGGGAGCTTTGAAAATAGTTACATCTACCAATCGGAATTTGGGGCGAACCTGGTGTTCTATGGTAGGTTCATAGACGATTTAATTTTCATTTGGAATGGCACTCAAGATAGAGCTTTAGAATTTGTAGACCACCTGAACCTCAATAACAGAGGATTGAAATTTACTAGTTGTATACATAAGGAGAGTGTGGTTTTCTTAGATTTATCCCTGCGTTTTAATAATTTGGGTGGAATAGATAGTTCAACCCATTTCAAAACTGTTGATAGCAACAGCTATCTAGATTTTAGAAGTAATCACCACTATCCTTGGAAAAAGAATGTCCCATACGGACAATTTAAACGGATAAGGCGCAATTGTAGCCTAATATCGGATTATGATAAGCAGAGTACGACGCTCAAAGAGAGATTCATGGAAAAGCATTATCCAACAGACCTTATTAATTCTAGTTATCAAAGAGCTAGAAATGAAAATAGAGAGACATACTTTAACAAAAACCATAATATCCAACGGGGAGATGATAAACCTATTGAAATAAGATTTATTACACAGTATAACTGTAATTATAAACATATAAGTGAAATTTTCCAAAAACATTGGAGAATCCTGAAAAGAGACCCTATTTTAAAGGATCTAATTGGAGATACTCCCTCCATTGTGTATAGAAAGGCCCCAAATCTTAAAAATATTTTGGCACCTAGTAAAGTAGTGAAACACAAGGCCAAACAAGAAAATCATAAATCTAAGAACAGAAGAAATTTGAATTCCCAAATAAAGGGCAGAGGAATATACAAATGTAGAGCATCCAGATGTAAAATGTGTGATCACATAGGACATGGTACTCATGTGTTTCAATCCTTTGTAGACAAAAAAACTTACAAGATCAAAAGTAGAATGACTTGTGCTTCAAAATATGTAGTTTATCTTATCTCTTGTGTTTGTGGGATTCAATATATCGGCCGAACTATTAGACGATTGAGTCATAGGTGGTCAGAGCATTATTGCAGTGTTTTAAAAAACAAGAAATCACACAGTGTTATTAAACACTGCCATAAAAATCACAAAGGGAACCCCAATTGTTACACTATAATACCCATAGAAGAAATTATACCATCCCATACATATAATAGATTTTTGAGGCTTAGGCAGAGAGAGACTTTTTGGATTCATAAACTAAAAACTTTACACCCATTAGGACTTAACCTTAATGTAGATCTGGCAGCCTTTTAGATTAATGTAGATTTGGCAGCCCTCTAGATTATATTTATTAACTAAAAGTATAAAGCTGTTATATAATCTCTCTCTGCCTATCAAAATTACCCCTATCTCATGTATTAGTATAGTATTGAATTAGCATATGAATAATCTTAATAGACCATATACAGCTGATTATAAGAAAATTCGACCAATTTTGGTACACATGCAGTTGTGGCCTAGTGGTTAGGTTGATAGTCTTTATATTATTAGGTCAGGAGTTCAAATCTGGCCATTATTGTTTATTAGTATTAATTTATACTAAATTTTATTTATATTTTTTTAATTTTTAATTTTTTAAATTAACAATATAGACGCACAATTTTGCTATATCAGGAATATATTTAGCATATCAAACATGTCACACGAGTAAACGGAGCATTCTTAATATTCACCCACAATATTTTTTTAGTTAAAAATCTTTTAATACATTAGCACTTTAATAATTAATATTATTTATGATATTGGCTATCAGTCAATATTTATATTTAGGCACCACATTAGTATTTTAACTATTTGACCACTCTTTGCACACAGGTAGTTATGGCCTAGCGGTTAGCTTGTTAGATATTTACACTATGAGGTCGGGAGATCCAATCTAGTCAATGTTTAATACGAATATATATCACATTATATATAGTGGTTTAATACTGTCACATTAAGAATACATTAACATAGTAAATATGTCATATGAATACACCAAGTATTCTTAATAATTATTCATAATATCTTTTTAGCAAATTATTAACATATTAGCACTATAATAATTACTAGTATCCCCTTCCAATATTGGCTTTTAGTCAATTCTTATTTTATTTTTAGCCATCACACTAGTATGTTAACTAACACGTCACATATATCTGCTATGGCCACACATAGCAATCCAACACATAATGGTACATCATTGCTTCCCTTATATGTACATCACTATAAAGGTAAATACCACTATCTGTTAGGCACAAGTACATCACATTTATACACCTTTTTTCACACACACGTTTATTTTGTATAATGCACCACTTGCACCAGTCACAGCATTGTCAAGATACATTCAGTACACTATGAACACTTGCATCAGAAGCCCGCTTATAGCCTAGTGGCTGGGTTGATGGTTTCCCAGCCACTAGGTCGTGAGTTCTAATTCGACCATTAGATGTAGTAATATGATCGATTATATGGCTTTATATATATTTTTAGTAATTATTTTTTTATATTTTTTTAGTATTTATTCTTGTATTTATATATAATTTGTTATTATATGATTTATATGTTTATTATAAATTTATTACTGAGAATTCATCTATTATATTTATAAATATTTGATTATTATATCGTATTTCTATTATATTGTTATATTATTTGTAAGACTGAAATATCTAAATATTATTGTTACAATTATTGAGATTAAAACTTGCTATCGATTCATGTTAAATTGCCCTTGTATATATAGACAGATTTTTTTGAAGTTTGTATAAATTGTATTCATTTTTAACAAAAGTGCTATGTATCTCAGGGCGACACCCTGTAATCAGATAGTACACCTGAGCAAGGGAGGTGTGTGAATTTTCAGGGTTTTGATTGGTCCTGTCAGTCCTTTTAAGTCAGCAAGGTAGCTCTTAGAATTATGTAGCCTGATGAAACGGCATGTTAGCCGAGAAACGTGTTGCTAAGTAATTTTTATATTTTTAATAAATACTTTTATTTTGTCTACCTTGCTGGTGAATTGTTCTATTTGCCTTATTGATCCCTTGCTTGAATTAACCTCTATCGGCATATCCACCTTTATTTTCCACCACTCCTCCAACGATCCAGGAGCAGCAGTACAGGCCTCAGGGAGTCAGCCGAACGGCTCTTTAAGATTCGGCATGCCTGATATTGCACTGCTTGTGCAACTCCGTTTGTGAGTATAACTTCTCGACACCTGTTGTATGTGTATTCTGTGCCTGGGATAATCTGCACCAAGGGCGGTATCTATATTTTATGTCATAGGTATCTTTTTCCCCACATCGTTGGTGAAGTGATTACCCAGTGAACAGCTGATTTCACCCTCTAGCGAGTCAGCCGAGCGGCTCTGAAGCTTCGGCTCACCTGTTATTGCACTGCATGTGCAAACATCTTTGTGAGTATTACTCTGAACTGTTAGTTTAGAATCATTTTGTAGCCAAGGATCATCTGCACCAGAGCGCCTCTTCTTTTTTTGTTTCTATACAGAACGCAGTCATCACAATGTAAGAATGCCTGTCTCTTTATTTGGTTTGAGGATAAGTGAGACATGTGGAACCTTCCCCTTGGGGGTAGTTCCTTGAATTCCAGGAGATAACCTTGAGAAACTATTTCTAGCGCCCAGGGATCCTGAACATCTCTTGCCCAAGCCTGAGCAAAGAGAGAGAGTCTGCCCCCCACTAGATCCGGTCCCGGGTCAGGGGCTACTCCTTCATGCTGTTTTGTTAGCAGCGGCAGGCTTCTTGGCCTGCTTACCCTTGTTCCAGCCTTGCATCGGTTTCCAGGCTGGTTTGGGTTGTGAGGCATTACCCTCTTGCTTAGAGGATGCAGAATTAGAGGCCGGACCGTTCCTGAAATTGCGAAAGGAACGAAAATTAGACTTATTTTTAGCCTTGAAAGACCTATCTTGTGGAAGGGCGTGGCCCTTTCCCTCAGTGATGTCTGAAATAATCTCTTTCAATTCTGGTCCAAATAGAGTTTTACCTTTGAAAGGGATGTTAAGCAATTTTGTCTTGGATGACACATCCGCTGACCAAGACTTTAGCCAAAGCGCTCTGCGCGCCACAATAGCAAACCCTGAATTTTTCGCCGCTAATCTAGCTAATTGCAAAGCGGCATCTAAAATAAAAGAGTTAGCCAATTTAAGTGCGTGAACTCTGTCCATAACCTCCTCATATGGAGTCTCTCTACTGAGCGACTTTTCTAGTTCCTCGAACCAGAACCACGCTGCTGTAGTGACAGGAACAATGCACAAAATGGGTTGTAGAAGGTAACCTTGCTGTACAAAAATCTTTTTAAGCAAACCTTCCAATTTTTTATCCATAGGATCTTTGAAAGCACAACTATCTTCGATAGGAATAGTAGTGCGTTTGTTTAGAGTAGAAACTGCCCCCTCGACCTTAGGGACTGTCTGCCATAAGTCCTTTCTGGGGTCGACCATAGGAAATAATTTCTTAAATATAGGGGGGGGGGAACAAAAGGTATGCCGGGCTTTTCCCACTCCTTATTTACTATGTCCGCCACCCGCTTGGGTATAGGAAAAGCGTCGGGGTGCACCGGAACCTCTAGGAACTTGTCCATCTTACATAATTTCTCTGGAATGACCAAGTTGTCACAATCATCCAGAGTAGATAACACCTCCTTAAGCCGTGCGCAGAGATGTTCTAATTTAAATTTAAATGTCACAACATCAGGTTCAGCTTGTTGAGAAATTTTTCCTGAATCTGAAATTTCTCCATCTGACAAAACCTCCCTCATGGTCCCTTTAGATTGGTGTGAGGGTATGACAGAACAATTATCATCAGCGCCCTCCTGCTCTTCAGTGTTTAAAACAGAGCAATCGCGCTTTCTCTGATAAGTAGGCATTTTGGATAAAATATTTGCTATGGAGTTATCCATTACAGCCGTTAATTGTTGCATGGTAATAAGTATTGGCGCACTAGATGTACTAGGGGCCTCCTGCGTGGGCAAAACTGGTGTAGACACAGTAGGAGATGATGTAGTATCATGTTTACTCCCCTCATCTGAGGAATCATCTTGGGCAATTTCATTATCTGTGGCAGTACTGTCCTTACTTTGTTTGGACGATATGGCACAATTATCACATAAATTTAAATGGGGAGACACATTGGCTTTCATACATATAGAACATAGCTTATCTGAAGGTACAGACATGTTAAACAGGCTTAAACTTGTCAACAAAGCACAAAAAAACGTTTTAAAACAAAACCGTTACTGTCTCTTTAAATTTTAATCAGAAAACACTTTATTACTGAATATGTGAAAAAGTATGAAGGAATTGTTCAAAAATTACCAAAATTTCACCACAGTGTCTTAAAGCATTAATAGTATTGCACACCATATTTCAGAGCTTTAACCCTTAAAATAACGGAACCGGAGCCGTTTATAAATGTAACCCCTATACAGTCCCAGCTATAGTCTTTGCTGAGACCCAACCAAGCCCAGAGGGGAATACGATACCAATTGACACCTTCTAGAAGCTTTTCCAGCAATTTTTAGATCCTCACACATGCATCTGCATGCCCTGCTCTCAAAAAAACAACTGCGCAGTAATGGCGCGAAAATGAGGCTCAGTCTACAACTAGAAAGGCCCCCTGACTGGAAAAGGTGTATAACACAGTGCCTGCCATTTAATAAACGTTCCCCAAGTTTATAAATGCAAATTGTCAGCATAAATATGAATAAAATGCCCAAATAAAGCAATCGATTTAGCCCATAAAAATGTCTACCAGTTTTTTAGCCCATAATAAGCCCTTTATTCTGTTTGTTTGACTAAGAAAATGGCTTACCGGTCCCCATGAGGGGAAATGACAGCCTTCCAGCATTACATGGTCTTGTTAGAAATATGGCTAGTCATACCTTAAGCAGAAAAGTCTGCTAACTGTTTCCCCCAACTGAAGTTACTTCATCTCAACAGTCCTATGTGGAAACAGCAATCGATTTTAGTTACTGTCTGCTAAAATCATCTTCCTCTCACAAACAGAAATCTTCATCCTTTTCTGTTTCAGAGTAAATAGTACATACCAGCACTATTTTAAAATAACAAACACTTGATAGAAGAATAAAAAACTACATTTAAACACCAAAAAACTCTTAACCATCTACGTGGAGATGTTGCCTGTGCAACGGCAAAGAGAATGACTGGGGTGGGCAGAGCCTAGGAGGGACTATATGGCCAGCTTTGCTGGGACTCTTTGCCATTTCCTGTTGGGGAAGAGATATCCCACAAGTAAGGATGACGCCGTGGACCGGACACACCAATGTTGGAGAAAAATGAATTCCCAAGTTTATGAAGACATTTTGCAGGAGAACTTCAACAGAAGATGGGTGTTGCAACAGGACAATGACCCAAAGCATAGAAGTAAATCAACAACAGAATGGCTTAAACAGAAGAAAATACGCCTTCTGAAGTGGCCCAGTCAGAGTCCTGACCTCAACCCGATTGAGATGCTGTGGCATGACCTCAAGAAAGCGATTCACACCAGACATTCCAAGAATATTGCTAAACTGAAACAGTTCTGTAAAGAGGAATGGTCAAGAATTACTCCTGACCATTGTGCACGTCTGATCTGCAACTACAGGAAACGTTTGGTTGAAGTTATTGCTGCCAAAGGAGGTTCAACCAGTTATTAAATCCAAGGGTTCACATACTTTTTCCACCTGCACTGTGAATGTTTACATGGTGTGTTCAATAAAAACATGGCAACATTTCATTCTTTGTGTGTTATTAGTTTAAGCAGACTGTGATTGTCTATTGTTGTGACTTGATGATCCGATCACATTTTATGACCAAGTTGTGCAGAAATCCATATCATTCAAAAGGGTTCACATACTTTTTCTTGCAACTGTAAAACATTTTGTACTGTACATAGTGTTTTTCTGCGTGAAAACACTGTATACAGCTTGGGTGACTTTTTTAGATATTTTTCTAAGCTACTCCAGTCTATCTAAATAACAGCTGTTTAGGTTAATTAAAGAGGCACTGAAACATTGTAATTACATTATATTTCTACTGTCTTGCAACAGAATAACATATAAAGCAAGTGTTAACATTTCCATATTTTTGAGATTTAGAAAACCCACAATTTTTAAAGTTAGATTTCATGAAAAGGGGCCAAAATAGATAAATGTATCTTGCAAAGTAATTTTACTACACGTAATTAAACATTTTATATTACACACTCAAGTTTTTTATATGTCCTATTAAGCTTTAAATTACATATACAATATAGATTATGAGTGGAGTCCTATTTTGCGCTCCAGCTCTCCTGTTAACTTCACACTAGACTGAGACTTTTTGCGTGCATCGCGTTGCACTTGTATTATGAATTGAAAGTAAAAAAATTGTGCGCATGTGAAACCCGACACGCACAAAAAATAGACTTTGTGAAGTCATGATCGCAATAAAGTATTCCTCCATAGACTTCAAACTGTAAAAAAAAATAAAAAAAACATGCACTAGTCTGAGCTTATTTATTTAAGTATGCTAAACCTGACATGAATTATCAATATTTCACTTTCCAATGTACAAAACAATGTACTTTTTGTTGTAAATACACACACACACACACATATATATATATATATATATATATATATATATATATATAACATAATTTATGTAAGAATTTACCTGATAAATTAATTTCTTTCATATTGGCAAGAGTCCATGAGCTAGTGACGTATGGGATATACATTCCTACCAGGAGGGGCAAAGTTTCCCAAACCTCAAAATGCCTATAAATACACCCCCCACCACACCCACAATTCAGTTTAACGAATAGCCAAGAAGTGGGGTGATAAGAAAGGAGCGAAAGGATCAACAAGGAATTGGAATAATTGTGCTTTATACAAAAAATCATAACCACCATAAAAAGGGTGGGTCTCATGGACTCTTGCCAATTTTAATTTATCAGGTAAATTTTTACATAAATTATGTTTTCTTTCATGTAATTGGCAAGAGTCCATGAGCTAGTGAGGTATGGGATAGCAAATACCCAAGATGTGGAACTCCACGCAAGAGTCACTAGAGAGGGAGGGATAAAAATAAAGACAGCCAATTCCGCTGAAAAAATAATCCACAACCCAAATCAAAAAATTTTAATCATATAATGAAAAAAAACTGAAAATATAAGCAGAAGAATCAAACTGAAACAGCTGCCTGAAGTATTTTTATACCAAAAACTGCTTCTGAAGAAGAGAAAACATCAAAATGGTAGAATTTAGGAAAAAGTAAGCAAAGAAGACCAAGTTGCTGCTTTGCAAATCTGATCAACAGAAGCTTCATTCTTAAAAACCCACGAAGTGGAAACCTACCTAGTAGAATGAGCCGTAAACCTCTGAAGCAGGGAATTACCCGACTCCAAATAAGCATGACGAATCAAAAGCTTTAACCAAGATGCCAAAGAAATGGCAGAAGCCTTCTGACCTTTCCTAGAACTGGAAAGGATAACAAATATACTAGAAGTATTTCTGAAAACTTTAGTAGCTTCAACATAATATTTCAAAGCTCTTACCACATGCAAAGAATGTAAGGATCTCTCCAGAGAATTCTTAGAATTAGGACACAAAGAAGGGACAACAATTTCTCTACTAATGTTGTTAGAGTTCACAACTTTAGGTAAAAATTTAAACGAAGTCCGCAAAAACCGCCTTATCCTGATGAAAAATCAGAAAAGGAGACTCACAAGAAAGAGCAGATAAAACAGAAACTCTTCTAGCAGAAGAGATGGCCAAAAGGGACAACACTTTCCAAGAAAGTAATTTAATGTCCAGAAAATGCATAGGCTCAAACGGAGGAGCCTGTAAAGCCTTCAAAACCAAATTAAGACTCCAAGGAGGAGAAAATGTTTTAATGACAGGCTTTATACGAACCAAAGCTTGTACAAAACAATTAATATCAGGAAGTTTAGCAATTTTTCTGTGGAACAGAACAGAAAGAGCAGAGATGTGTCCTTTCAAAGAACTTGCAGACAAACCCTTATCTAAACCATCCTGAATCACTGAGTCAGAGAAACCTCTATGACTAAGCATTCAATCTCCATACCATCAAATTTAATGATTTGAGATCCTGATGGAAAAATAAACCTTGAGATATAAGTTCTGGCCTTAATGGAAATGGCCATGGTTGGCAACTGAACCTTTCAAACAAGATCCACATACCAAAACTTGAGCGGCCATGCTGGAGCCACCAGCAGCACAAACAATTGCTCCATGATGATTTTGAAAATCATTCTTGGAAGAAGAACTAGAGGCGGAAAAATATAGGCAGGTTGATAACTCTGAGGAAGTGTCAATGTGTCCACTGCTTCCGCCTGAGGATCCCTGGACCTGGATAGGTACCTGGGAAGTTTCTTGTTTAGATGAGATGCCATCAGATCTATTTCTGGAAGCCCGCACATCTGAACAACTTGAAAAAAAAAGACATCTGGGTGAAGAGACCATTCTCCTGGATGTAAAGCTTGATGACAAAGATAATCCGCTTCCCAATTGTCTATACCTGGGATATGGACCGCAGAAATTAGACAGGAGCTGGATTTTGCCCAAGCAAGTATCCAAAATACTTCTTTCATAGCCTGAGGACTGAGAGTCCCACCCTAATGATTGACATACGCCACAATTGTGACATTGTCTGTCTGAAAACCAATAAACGTCTCTCTCTTCAAATACAAGCCAAAACTGAGAAACTCTGAGAATCCCACGGAGTTCCCAGATATTGATAGGTAATCTCGCCTCTTGAGATTTCCAAACCCCTTGTGCTGTCAGAGATCCCCAGACAGCTTCCCAACCTAAAAGACTTGCATCTGTTGTGATCACGGTCCAAGTTGGATGAACCAAAGAGACCCGTAGAACTATACAATGGTGATCTAATCACCAAGTCAGAGATAGTTGAATATTGGGATTCAAGGATATTAAATGTGATATCCTAGAATAATCCCTGGAGAGGTTTCATATGAAAATGAGCAAAGGGAAACATCCAATGCTGCAGTCTTGAGACCTAAAACTTCCATGCATATAGCTACTGAAGGAAATAATAGAGACTAAAGGTTCCGACAAGCTGAACCCAATAAAAATTGTCTCTTGTCTGTTAGAGACAAAGACATTGACACAATCTATCTAGAAACCTAAAAAAGGTGACCCTTGTCTTTGAGGAATCAAGGAACTTTTGGTAAAATGAACCTCCAACCATGTCCTTGAAGAAACAACAGAAGTTGAAACGTATGAGATTTTGCAGAACAAAAAGACTGAGCAAATACCACGATATCGTCCAAATAAGGAAACACAGAGAACCTTTGAAAAGATTCCTAGAGCTGTCGCTAGGCCAGAAAGGAAAAGCAACAAATTGGTAATGCTCGTCTAAAAAAGAGAATCTCAGAAAATGAAAATAATCTGAATGAAAACAGAATATGAAGATATGCATCCTGTAAGTCTATTGTAGGCAAATAATCCCCTTGCTGACCAAAAGGCAGAATAGACCATGTAAACACCATTCTGAAAGATGGTACTCTTACATGACAATTCAAAAAGATTTTCTATCTTTGGGACAATGAATAGTTCTGAACAAAACCCCAAACCCCGTTCTTGAAACGGAACTGGTATGAATACCCCAGATAACTCAAGGTCTGAAACACACTTCAGGAAAGTCTGAGCCTTTACTGGGATTGCAGGAATATGTGAGAGAGAACAAGACTTCTCACAGGCGGTCTTACTCTGAATCCTATTCTGTACCCCAATCTAAGAAGTTTGGACCGAATTGAACCAAACAATTTTAGAAAAGTCTTAACCTGCCCCTTACCAGCTAAGCTGGAATAAGGGCCGCACCTTCATGTGAATTTGGGGGCTGACTTTGATCTTTTAAATGGCTTGAATTCAATCCATTTTGAAGAAAGCTTCCAATTAGAAACATGTTACTTGGGGAAGAATTAGGATTCCGTTCCTTATTAAGAACAAAAACTAATATAAGCTTAAGATTTACTCTTAGAACTTAATCTTGAAGCAAAAAAAACTCCCTTCCCCAGAGTAACAGTTGAAAGTATTGAATCCAGTTGTGAACCAAATAATTTATTACCTTGGAAAAATAGAAATCTGGATTTTAGAAATCAAATTAGCATTCCAAGATTTAAGTCACAAAGTTCTTCTAGCTAAAATAGCTAAAGATATAGATTTAACCTCAATTGTGAAAATATCAAAAAAAGGCATCACAAATGAAATTATTAGCATGTTGAATCAATTTAACAATGCTAAACAAATCATACTTGTTGCGCTAAAGTATCCAACCAAAAAGTTGAAGCAGCTGCAACATCAGCCAAATAAATTGCAGGCCTAAGAAAAGGACCTGAAAATAAAATAATTTTCCTTAGATAAGATACAAGTTTCCCATCTGAAGGAACTTAAAAATAAATACTATTTTTCATAGGAATAGTAGTATGTTTAGCAAGAGTAGAGATAGCCCCATTAACTTTGGGGATCTTTTCCCAAAACTCCAAACTAACTGCTGGCAAAGGATACAATTTAAAAACCTTAAAGAAGGAATAAAAGAAAACCCAGGCCTATTCCATTCCCTAGTATAAGGAACTGGAAAAAAACTCTGAAGTAACCACAGGAGGTTAATAAGCAGAATTTAAATGTTAGCTAGTCTTAAAATCAAAAGGACTAGTCTCCTTAATATCCAATATAATCAACACCTTTTCAACAAAGAATGAATGTACTCTATTTAAAAGTAAAAAAGTAGATTTGTTAGTGTCAATATCTGATGAAGGATATTCTGAATGAGATAAATCAACATCAGAGAAGGATAATTCAGTATGTTGTCGGTCATTTGAAAAGTCATCAACTAAATGAGAAGTTTAAAAAAGACCTTTACATTTTATTAGAAGGCGGGATGGCAGACAAAGCCTTCAGAATAGAATCAGAAAAATATTCTTATAAATTTCTAGGTATATCTTGTACATTAGATATTAAAAGAATAGCAATAGACAATACATTAATACTAATGGACATTTTCTCTGCATGTAAAAGTTTATCATGATAACTTATTACAAACCATTGCTAAAGATAAAAATTAATAACATTAAAATAAATGAACTTAGCTTTGGTAGGACTGATATCAGTCAGCAGGAATCCAACAATGTTTTCTGATACAGGAACAGTTTTTGAGATATCTTGCAAATGTAAGAGAAAAAACAACATATAAAGCAAAATATCAATTTCCTTATATGACAGTTTCAGGAAAGGGAAAAAATGCAAACAAAATAAGCCTCTGAAAACCAGAAGCAAAATGAAATAAAGACTTAAATAATGTCAGAAATTTGGCACCAAGAATGACGCCCAAAACTGACAAAATATTTTTTGGCGCCAAGAACGTCTGCAACAAACACGAGCGTCATAGATGACGCAACTACGTGAAAATTCTCGGCGCCAACTAAGACGCCGGAAATGACGAAAATACGTCAACAAACGTAATTCTCGCGCCAAGAATGACGCAATAAATCATAGAATTTTGCGCACCCGCAAGCCTAACAGCCCGCAATTTAGAAAGAAAGTCAATTTGAAAATTTCAGGTAAGAATTTTTTTTTTTTTTAATGCATTCCCCAAAATGAAACTGACAGTCTGCAAACAGGAAATATACTGATAAACCTGAATCATGGCAAATATAAGTACAAACATTATATTTAGAACTTTACAAATAAAGTGCCAAACCATAGCTGAGAGTGTCTAAATAAAGGAAAACATACTTACCAAAAGACACTCATCTACATAAAGTAGATAGCCAAACCAATACTGAAACGAGAATCAGCAGAGGTAATGGTATATAAGAGTATATCGTCGATCTGAAAAGGGAGGTAGGAGATGAATCTCTACGACCGATAACAGAGAACCTATGAAATAGATCCCCGTTAGGATGACCATTGCATTCAATAGGTAATACTCCCTTCACATCCCTCTGTCATTCACTGCACTCTGAGAGGAACCGGGCTTCAGCATGCTGAGAAGCGCATATCAACGTAGAAATCTAGCACAAACTTACTTCACCACCTCCATAGGAGGCAAAGTTTGTAAAACTGAATTGTGGGTGTGGTGGGGGGGTGTATTTATAGGCATTTTGAGGTTTGGGAAACTTTGCCCCTCCTGGTAGGAATGTATATCCCATACGTCACTAGCTCATGGACTCTTGCCAATTACATGAAAGAAATATATATATATATATATATATATATATATACACATATACACAGTATATATATATATATATATATATATACATATATATATATATATATATATATATATATATATGTATATATATATATATATATATGTGTAAATACCTATACCTGTATATATATTTTTATATTTAATATTTCAATAACGCACAATTAAGATTAATTCTTCATGTACCCTAACTCCACCGTGTTAGTCTTAAGTTGCAAACCCTGATGCACGTTTTGCATATTTTACATTCCTATGTTTTTTTACATAGAAAAACATATACTGTTTATTATTAAATATACATTTCTATATAGATCTGATGCTGATAATGTAAAATACATATTTATACCTATATATTGTAACAAGAATCTTTGGCAACCACTGTCTTCTACGGTTAGAATGCAATAGAGGACAATCCTGTTAAAGTTTTTGAAACTTTATTTTCTTCCAAAATAGCAAGGTGACTTTAACAGCAGCATACAGTTTGTTCACAGGTAAGGCAAAAGGACAAGCTTCTCTGCAGAATCTTCCAAAACAGCAAATCTCTGTCTGCATTGTCTGCAGCAACACAAATGTCCTTTACAGAATGTAACAACAAACAGAAATCCAGCAAAATGTTTAGTGCATAATATTTTTCACAACACATCATATCAGGCCTCTTGCCTGGCTGCATCAGTCTGCACTATAAAATCTTTACAAAAATCTGGAGTTACCAAAACTAGATAGGCACACAGGGCATCTTTCAAATGCTTAAAAGCCTTGTCTGCTTCTGTAGACCATTTAACCATCACTGGCGATTTTGCCTTTGTAAGATCAGTTAAAGGAGCAGCTATTGTAGCAAAATCTGGAATAAATCTTCTATAATATCCAGTCAAACCCAAAAAAGCTCTAATTTGTTTCTTAGTTAGGGGCTGGGGCCAGTTTTGTATGGCTTTTATTTTAGTTATCTGTGGCTTAACTAATACTCTCCCAATTGTATATACCAAGTACTTCGCTTCCTCTAAACTAATAGTACATTTTTAAGAATTCTCAGTTAAGCCAGCAGAGAAAATGGAGTCAAGAACTGCCTGAACTTTTGGGAGATGTGATTCCCAATCTGTACTATAAATGATTACATCATCGAGATAAGATGCAGCATAACGAACATGGGGCTTTAGAATTCTATCCATCATTCTCTGAAATGTTACAGGAGCACCATGTAACCCAAATGGCAAAACTGTATACTGAAACAACCCATCTGGAGTTGAAAAGGCAGTTTTCTCCTTTCCTTGATCAGTGAGGGGTAAATGCCAATAGCCTTTCGTTAAATCAATTGTTGTTAAATAACATACTTTTCCTAGTCTTTCTATTAACTCATCAACCCTAGGCACTGGGTAGGTATCAAATTTTGAAATACAATTTAATTTACGATAATCGTTAAAAAATCGTAAAGTACCATCTGGTTTAGGAACTAACACAGTTGGACTGCTCCAATTACTGTGTGATTCTTCAATCACCCCAAGTTTTAACATTTTTTCCACCTCCAATTTAATAGCCTCCCTACGGGCTTCAGGAACTCTATATGGTTAAAGGGAAACTTTTTTTCCTGGTTCTGTAACTATGTCATGTTTAATTACGTTAGTTCTCCCTGGCATCATGGAAAAAACCTCTCTGTTCCTTCTAATAAATTCCTTGACCTCTTGCTTTGATACACAGATAGGATTTCAGAAATATTTACCTCTGGCTCAATAACAGGTATCTCTGTTGTATTTACTGCACACAAAATCTCCCTATCCTTCCAGGGCTTCAGTAAATTAATGTGATAGATCTGCTCAAGTTTTCTTCTCCTTGGCTGACTCATCGTATAGTTTACATCATCCACCTTTTCAATTATCTCATATGGTCGTGCCAAGTAGCCAACAATTTATTTTCTACTGTAGGGACTAAAACTAGTACCCTGTCACCAGGCTGAAACACTCTAACCCTAGAATTACGATTATAACTGTGTTTTTGTGCTTCTTGGGCTTTTCCCATATGTTCCCTAACTATGGGCATGACAGCCTCCATTCGATCCTGCATTTGTGATATATGCCCAATAGCACTTCTATGGGTGTAGTTTCCTGTTCCCATATCTCTTTAAAATATCAAGTAACCCCCGTGGATGTCGACCATACAAATGTTCAAAAGGTGAAAACCCTGTTGAGGCCTGAGGAACTTCCCTGAAAAAAAAAAACATTAAATAAGGCAATAAAAGGTCCCAATTTATTCCATCCACATCAATCGCCTTCCGTAACATACTCTTTAGGGTCTTATTAAACCTCTATACCAGCCCATCAGTTTGAGGGTGATATACTGAAGTTTTCAGATGCTTAATATGGAGCAGTTTATACAATTTTTTTGTAACCTTAGACATAAAAGGAGTCCCTTGATCTGTCAAAATTTCCTTGGGTATACCCACTCTACTAAACATAAGCATAAGTTCCTTTGCTATAAATTTTGCTGAACTATTTCGTAGGGGCACTGCCTCAGGATAGCAGGTTGCATAATCTAGGACAACCAGTATATACTGGTGTCCTCTGGCTGTCTTCACCAGTGGACCTATCAAGTCCATAGCAATTCTTTCGAATGGCACATCAATGATTGGTAAAGTCACTAATGGACTACGAAAATCCTTGGTGGGAGCAGTTCGTTTTTCGCTTTTTGGCAATGCCTTTGCCCTTCTCCTGCCCGAAGAGGGCACTGTAATTGTCCACGATGGCCTGGACAAGGGCAACATTTTCATCAAATGAGAAGTTTGGACATCTCAGCCTCTCATCCTCCATGGACACTTGGCTTCCTCCCTGTGATGTGCCTGGTGTTGGTTCCTCCTTATCCTCTCCCTCCTCCCCCCTTCTGTCCCTCTCCTAGATGTGCCTGCTCTCTGGGGCTCTCAGGCATCTCCCCTCCCATCATCGCTTCTAGCTCTCCCTCTCCTTACTCCACTTACTCCCTGACGGGGGGCCCACTGCTCCTCCTGTCCTCTCCAATACTCCTCTCCCTGCCACTCCTCTCCCCTCCTCCCCACCACTCCCTGCCATCCTCACACTAAATCACACTACACACACTCACACTCACTCCCAGTTCAATCACACACAATCACAACCGAACACTCAGCCTATCACACTGTAAAAATCAAATAAAATGTGTGAGGTGTTAGAAAAAAAGTGTGGTGTATTTTGTATATGTATGTATGCAAAATATGTGTACAATATGTAAAAATATGTGTAAGTGTACAATCTTAATCAAACAACAATGCGACCTAACTCCTCTGTTTGCGCCTCTCTCTCTACTCTCACTAATCCTCCACTCCAGTGTAGTGTGTTGTAGCTCAACAATCCAACAATTGGAACAATCCAAACACATTGAAGAAATACATTTTTACGAGTGTTAGCCTAATTTGCATAAAACTACTCTTTATTTACACTTTCCGTGGACAAAATACTGGTGTAAGTTACTTGCGACGACTAAAATGTGTATTTGTGCACATTTCAGAAGATCGCCAGTTTGTCCTACTTACGCCAGTTTAGCATCTAACGGTGCAGTATATGTAATACCCCGATGTGCGAGGTGAAATTACGTGCCGTGCGGGTTCCCACGCTTGCGCCGAAACCTGCGCCTTATATGTAATTGTGCCCCAGGTTGGTGGGTTATTTCCTAGCAAGACAACAGACATGACTTGTATTTAGAAGGTATTCAGTTTCCCTTTAAATAAAGGTTGGTTTTTTTTTTTTTTTTTGTTTTTTTTATCTTGCATTTCCCAAAGGTATCAGTTTATATTTTTGTAATCATTAGAAAGCTCAAAACTCTCAATACTTTCACCAAATACTAAACTTCCTACCAGTCTATTTTACTACTGATTTTTTGTTTCTCTGATCTCACAAACTCTATGCAATGGGAATATTAATCTTTTCTAAAAGACAGGTTTATAGCTGTATCAAATAAAGCTGTTAGATGTGCAAAATTGAATCTACTATTTCAACAAAGGAATAACCTCAATAGGAAATTGATGAAATTATGTCTGCTGAGTAATAGACACAGCAGCATATTTGTTCATTTCAATCAGCATATATTGTAGCTTCATATTTAATATAGTGATAGGCTGGAATAGCTTGATTTTGTTATTCAGTAGCTCTCAAAAGTATGTGTAGCAGTACAGTAACTAACACCTAGATTACGAGTTTTGCGTTAGAGGCTGTGCGGTGCTAATGAGCAGTTTATGCTCACCGCTCACTTACAGACAGCGCTGGTATTAAGGGTTTTTACAACCCAGACAAGAAGTGAGCGTTGAGCAAAATTTTACTGCTTACCGCACTCCAATACCAGCGCTGCTTACATTAGCGGTGAGCTGGTGTAACGTGCTCGTGCACGATTTCCCCATAGGAATCAACGGGGAGAGCCGGCTGAAAAAAAGGCTAACACCTGCCAAAAATCAGCGTAAAACTCCTTAACGCAGCCCCATTAACTCCTATGAGGAAATACATTTTATGTCTACACCTAACACCCTAACATGAACCCCGAATCTAAATACCCCTAATCTGCCGCCTCCGACATCGCTGCAACCTACATTATATGCTGCAACCTAAATTATATTATTAACCCCTAATTTGCCAATCCGGACACTGCCGCCACCTACATTATACTTATGAACCCCTAATCTGCTGCCTCCAACATCGCCGACACCTACATTATATTTATTAACCCCTAATCTGCCGCCCCCAATGTCGCCGCCACCTACCTACATTTATTAACCCCTAATCTGCTGCCCCCAACGTCGCCGCCACTATAATAAACATATTAACCCCTAAACCGCTGCACTCCCGCCTCGCAAACATTAGTTAAATATTTTTAACCCCTAATCTGCCGGCCCTAACATCGACGCCACCTACCTATATTTATTAACCCCTAATCTGCCGCCCCCAATGTCGCTGCCACTATATTAAAGTTATTAACCCCTAAACCTGAAATATAATTAAAAGAAATCTAGTAATTTAATTGTAGTGTAGTGTTAGGTGTAATTGTAACTTAGGTTAGGTTTTATTTTACAGGCACTTTTGTATTTATTTTAACTAGGTTGTTATTAAATAGTTAATAACTATTTAAATACTATTGTACCTAGTTAAAATAAATACAAATTTGCCTGTAAAATAAAAATAAACCCTAAGCTAGATACAATATAACTGTTAATTATATTGTAGCTAGCTTAGGGTTTATTTTATAGGTACGTATTTAGTTTTAAATAGGAATAATTTAGTTAATTATAGTAATTTTATTTATTTTAATTATATTTAAGTTAGGTGGTGTTTGGGTTATGGTTAGACAGGTTTAGGGGTTAATAATTTTAATATAGTGGCGGTGACGTTGGGGCGGCAGATTAGGGGTTAATAAATGTAGGTAGGTGGCGTCCATGTTAGGGACGGCAGATTAGGGGTTAATAATATTTAACTAATGTTTGCAATGCGGGAGTGCGGCGGTTTAGGGGTTAATATATTTATTATAGCGGCGGCGATGTCCGGTTCGACAGATTAGGGGTTTAAAAAAATTATTTTAGTGTTTGTGATGTGGGGGGGCCTCGGTTTAGGGGTTAATAGGTAGTTTATGGGTGTTAGTGTACCTTTTAGCACTTTAGTTAAGCGTTTTATGCTACAGTGTTATAGTGTAAAACTCTTAACTACTGACTTTAACATGCGGTACCAGTCTTGACAGGAGAGGGTGTACAGCTCACTTTTTGTCAGACTCGTAATACCGGCGCTATGCAAGTCCCATTGAAAAAATTGGATACACAATTTATGTAAGTGGATTTGCGGTATTTCCAAGTCTGGCAAAAAAATTGAGCGGTACACCTGTACCTGCAAGACTCGTAATACCAGCGAGCATTAAAAAGCAGCGTTAGGACCGGCCAACGCTGCTTTTTAAGCCTAACGCACAACTCATAATCTAGCCGAAAGTTAATTAACTTTATCAAAGTACCAGTATGAATAAATGAGCAAGCCTATGGCACGCATTAAAACACTATGCGTTACAAATATTCTGAATACTTATGTACATATTATCTATGTAGCCAATATAGGTGCCATAGTCTAGGCAAGTATGACTTAGGGGCCCAGGTACAGCAACTACCCCCCCAAACTTTTAAAGTGAATGTCAAGTTAATAATAGTGCCCCACGGCATTGGATAGACTTTTAAAAATTAACAAGGGTTTAATTCATGAAAACTTTTATATGTATATATTTTGCAGAAATGTTACCTATTTACCACTGCGACGATAAGCACAGCTCTCCTGCCCCCCATACTGTCAAATTGATTGACAGATAACTATTTGTAAAATAACTATTTCTTGTCCCCCTCCGGGGCGTTCAGTCCCTTTGAGTAAACGTCATGGCCCGGGGGGAAACAAGGATAGGTTCTTTTACGAATCGTCGTCTGTCAATCAATTAGACAAAATGGTGAACGGCAGAGCTGTGCTTATCGTCGTAGCGGTGAATAGGTAAAAATAATGCAAAATATAAACATATAAAAGATTTCATGAATTAAACCCTTGATAATTTTTAAAAGTCGATCCAATGCTGTGGGGCACTATTAGTAACGTGACATTCACTTTAAGTGTTATATTTGATAGACAGCAAATCATAAAGGCTGCTTAACCCCCTTAGGACTTGGAATTTCAGAGAAAAACTTGCCCATAACAATAGCAAATGTTTAGCCTTTTTGCTATCACTCCATTTAAACAGAAATAGAGCCTTGGTTTTTGTTATTTGCCTATCAAAACTATATATTTTTTTAGTAGACAATCCAAGGTATTGATCTAGGTCCATTAACTTTTCCACAAACTCTGGGGTTTCTCATTGAAATTATTTACATACCCTATATGTACAATCATAACACAAATGGCTGTAAAAGTTTCTCTGGGATCCTCTTTGTTCAGAAATAGCAGAAATGCATGGCTGAGGATGGTAATGGTCTGAGGATGGGGGTGAAACCCCGAAACATCACTTTTGGATTAAAGGATAAATGTTTGCAGTAAAATCCGGAGAGTGCTTGCCTTTTACTGGAACTATATAGCTATTAAGGGAAAGGCTGCCTGTTAGAGCACAGATCACAGTGAACACCAAACTCATAGTGTGCATGCGCTATGCCAATAGAAACGAATGGTGGGGAAGTCTTAACTAAATCCGGTGCGCATGCTTTAATCTTCTATGAGTACTACCCATGCGATTATAATATTCATGAGGTATAACATTGATTGGACGCATAGATTTAGCATTGAAAAAGGCTGTGTAGGGCCGAAACTTGTTTGCTGCACTATCTTTTCCAACTTTCCTTTACACTATCCCGCCTGATGTCGAGGTTCCAGTATATCGGCCAGGACTCTTTGAGATTAGTTAATTTTAATTTATTTTTTTCTGTTTATTTATTCCCTCTGCCTTTTTCAGTACTGTGTAACCTTACCCAGTGGGAGGGTGGCATGTGAGCAGGGTGATTAGATGTGATATTACCTTCTGTTAAAGATTTAAAATTATAAATAAAAGCTATTTTTATCAGCAGGGAAAGGTGCTGCAAGCCCCCATACTTTCTCTCTTTTGTGTAATTTACGCATAGATTTCCGTTTAAACAGACCTTTTTCATAGGTTGCCTTATGTTACGTCAGAATGAAAATAAAATTAAGCATTTTTAAAGACAATCAAGCTTTGTTTTTTTAAAAATAAGTAAGGTGCTTGTATTGCTATTACTTTGCTGAATGTATTTATATTAATTGTTTATGGGATATTTGGTAGTGTTAAATAATCCTTTAAATTCAACTTAAATTTTGAAACTTACCCTCCCATCTGACACCTCCCTGATCCCTACATGGGGCGCAATCTGATATACGGAGTAGTTTTTTGGCGCAAGCGAGGGAACCCGCGCCACCTGTAATTTCACCTCGCACATCGGGGTATTACATATACGGCGCCGTCAGATGCTAAAGTGGCGTAAGTAGGACAAACTGGCCTTCTTCCAAAAAGTGTGCAAATACACATTTTACTCATCGCATGTAACTTACGCCTGTATTTTGTCCACGTAAAGTCTCATTAAAGAGTAGTTTATGCAAATTAGGCTAACACTCGTAAAAATCACCCGTGACTGCATCTAAAAATGCGCTACGTAATTACACTATTCAAAAGTCATATATAAACCCATGCACAGCCGCCATTTGTTTCAGTGTGTTTGCAAGGTTCTTTGAGCTACAGCACACTACAGTGGAGTGGAGGATTAGTCAGAGTAGAGAGAGAGGCGCAAACAGAGGAGTTAGTTAGGTCGCATTGTTGGTTGGTTAAGCTTGTACACTTACACATATTGCACACATATTGCATGCATACATATACAAAATACACAACACTTTTTTTTTCTAACACCTCACACATTTTATTTCAATTTTACAGTCCAGGCCATCATGGACAACCACAGTGCCCTCTTTGGCCAGGAGAAGGGCAAAGGCATTGCTAGAAGGCGTAAAATGGCATGGTTGGCGGTAGAGGATGCCGTCAACAGTGTGGCCCCGCAGAGGAGGACTGTTGAGGGCCTTAAAAAAAGGTGGAATGACTGTATGAGGCGGGTGAAAGAGAAAATGGGGCAGGAAGTCATGCACCAGTGGGGAACAGGCGGTGGTCCACCCCTGGACACAGAATACAACACCTGGCAGGAGATGATACACAGGTCCCTGAGTATCACAGCAGTCCGTGGACTTCCAAGGGCTCGTGACTCAGGGGCTGCAACCACATAACATCATGCTGGTGAGTAACATCCCACACACCAGTATGATATGTATTTGATATATAACATCCTTTAATGTCACACATTCATGTACACAATGAGGAGCATGGTATTTGGCCTACTAACAAAAACATCTACAATTATATTTAACATTAATGCTACTTAACACAATGCAATTCATGATATGAGGTGGAATAGTGCAATACTATTGCTTTTACACACAGGGTACGTCACAAGAAGTGCAAACTGGACAGGCTGAGTGGTCACACACTGGTCATCAATCTGTTAAAACATATAATATTGTTAAAACATATAATAAGGCCTGTGTGGAAAATAGCCCCAAAAAAGGTAATATTATCCTGTTTATGACATATTCTTGTACTATAACTCACATCCACAATAGTTGTTTCTGAAGCGTACATATAGTAATATTCACTTCAAAGATGTATATCAATGTATCTCACATCCAATATAAATTGACACATTGGTATATATAGTAGTGATGTTACTGATAGGGTGTGCATTATCAGGTGTTTTAATTCTGCAGGTGAGAGGTTGTGGTGTCTGATTGGTTTGACACAAATGCAAAGAGGCAGCCTTCAAGAAGGTGTTAGAAATTATCATATGAGCCATCCTAGGTTTTGCTTTCAACTAAGAATACCAAGAGAACAAAGCAAGTGTTCTAATTAAATCTGAAAGTAGTTTGAAATAACATGCCCTATTTAACCTTTTAACGCCGTTATGCCGTTCTATTCCGTCATAATTACACTGGGCTTTAAAGCCGTTATGACGGAATAGAATGTCATAACAAACGGCTGTCCTGAAGCCTTCTGTGCTTCTAGGACTTGATCGCGGTCTGGAGGGCGTTCCTAGGGTTGTAGGGACGCCCCCCAGATGCGATCCAATAATTGAAATCTCGCGATCGTATGCACGATCGCGTAGTTTCAATTTGTCTACATCAGAACAGGTGTTCCGATGTAGGCACTTTCACCCTGTCACTAAAGGGTTAAAAGAAGAAGGTTTTCTTTGGACTTGACTGTCCCTTTATATATTTTGGCATCAGTGCCAAGCTGTGTTAGCATTAGAATAAATTACACTCCAGTGGGTTCTAAAGAGATGAAGGTAATACAATTGAAAGTAAATAAGCAAGTATATGTCCACACTGTGATAAAGTAAATAGAAGCTCAATCCATTTGATTATGTTGTGGCTTCAAACTATTTCAAATACACAAATAAACCTTAAAAAAGCAATATCATAGTATACTGTCCCTTTAACCTTGAGATGCTGCTTAAATAAACGTGTTTGTTAAGGCTTCCAGGGAGTTACGTTGCTTTTTTAGCAGTGCAAGGGTTCCTGCGCCTGCAATTTGTGGTGAGATGAGAATGGAGTAGATTTTCTGAAATCTGCACGCGTAAGTACTTACTCTGTATATTGGATACCAAATTGCGCGTAGTTCTATGTTAGTCTATGGGTATAAAAAATATGGCCGAAGGGTGAAATATACGGGCATAACTTTTATGCTACGCCGTATATGTGATACAAAAATTGCGCAAAATCTGGCGTGGCTGACTTTTGCGGGCGACGCTGCATATCAGATGGGGCCCCTGATCCCTCTAAAACAGCTCCCCACACACACACACTCCTCACCCCATCTTAGGTACTGGCAGACAGTCTGCCAGTATGAAGTTTTAGTGTAATTTTTTAAAATTACTTAATTTAAAAAAAAATCTGCCGTGTAAGATCCCCCTTACCCTCCCACCTCTCTGATCCCTCCCAAACAGCTCTCTAACACCCCCCCACACACACTACTAATATTTTCAGCAATTTTAGGTACTGGCAGCTGTCTGTCAGTACCCAGTTTTGTTTTGTTTTAAATTAATTTATTGTAGCAGTGTGGTGGATCGCTCCCACCCTGTAAAACATTTTCTGCTGTGTAGCCCCCCAAAACTGCACTCATTTAAAAAAAAAAAGATTTTTTTAGGGGGGGGGGGGCAGTTGGGGCACATTAAAAAAATTTACCTGCGGTCTGACCTCTATTACTTTTTTGAGCGCTATTTGCTACAAGCTGCAATAATGCAAGCTTGCAGTAGCAATAATGAACTACTTGTAATCGCTAGTTATTTATCGCGCCCCTGTAAACGAGTAAGTATTATTGCATTGCCTTTTTATTATGCATATGTTCCTTATGCAAGAGGATATGAAACCCCACTTGTTATTTTGTAATACAGAGAGAGCATACCATTTAAAAAAAATTCCAATTTACTTCTAGTATTCTTCTAAAAACTGCTGTCATGTAGTGCTCCAGACACGTACACGATCCTTAGCCTAATGGTCCTAAGGGCATTTCAGTGAAAAGTAAAATGCTTTTATTAGAGCACTATATAACACCTTTAACCACTACAAACATATGGTAGTTTATGACTAGATAAAAAAGGGAAGTTAAATAAGTTAATATGTAATATAGGTTGGATGATCAGTGACTATATACACATCCAAGTGTTATACAAATCCATGTAATTTAAGGGTTTAATTTATTTTCTTCCATAGATAGATATACGAAGGCAACCAATGGCAGAGACAATGCAGCAAAATAGCATCTATCAATAATTCTACCGATTCGTAAGGTGTAAGATATTATAGTCAAGACTGTATACAGAAGATTAAAAGTGACAACTTATAGTCAAGACTGTATACAGAAAATTAAAAGTGACAATTTATAGTCAAGACTGTATACAGAAGATTAAAAGTGACAACTTATAGTCAAGACTGTATACAGAAGATTAAAACTGACAACTTATAGTCAAGACTGTATACAGAAAATTAAAAGTGACAATTTATAGTCAAGACTGTATACAGAAGATTAAAAGTGACAATTTATAGTCAAGACTGTATACAGAAGATTAAAAGTGACAACTTATAGTCAAGACTGTATACAGAAGATTAAAAGTGACAACTTATAGTCAAGACTGTATACAGAAGATTAAAAGTGACAACTTATAGTCAAGACTGTATACAGAAGATTAAAAGTGACAACTTATAGTCAAGACTGTATACAGAAGATTAAAAGTGACAACTTATAGTCAAGACTGTATACAGAAGATTAAAAGTGACAACTTATAGTCAAGACTGTATACAGAAGATTAAAAGTGACAACTTATAGTCAAGACTGTATACAGAAGATTAAAAGTGACAACTTATAGTCAAGACTGTATACAGAAGATTAAAAGTGACAACTTATAGTCAAGACTGTATACAGAAGATTAAAAGTGACAATTTATAGTCAAGACTGTATACAGAAGATTAAAAGTGACAACTTATAGTCAAGACTGTATACAGAAGATTAAAAGTGACAACTTATAGTCAAGACTGTATACAGAAGATTAAAAGTGACAACTTATAGTCAAGACTGTATACAGAAGATTAAAAGTGACAACTTATAGTCAAGACTGTATACAGAAGATTAAAAGTGACAACTTATAGTCAAGACTGTATACAGAAGATTAAAAGTGACAACTTATAGTCAAGACTGTATACAGAAGATTAAAAGTGACAACTTATAGTCAAGACTGTATACAGAAGATTAAAAGTGACAACTTATAGTCAAGACTGTATACAGAAGATTAAAAGTGACAACTTATAGTCAAGACTGTATACAGAAGATTAAAAGTGACAACTTATAGTCAAGACTGTATACAGAAGATTAAAAGTGACAACTTATAGTCAAGACTGTATACAGAAGATAAAAAGTGACAACTTATCGTCAAGACTGTATACAGAAGATAAAAAGTGACAATTTATAGTCAAGACTGTATACAGAAGATTAAAAGTGACAACTTATCGTCAAGACTGTATACAGAAGATTAAAAGTGACAACTTATCGTCAAGACTGTATACAGAAGATTAAAAGTGACAACTTATAGTCAAGACTGTATACAGAAGATTAAAAGTGACAACTTATAGTCAAGACTGTATACAGAAGATTAAAAGTGACAACTTATAGTCAAGACTGTATACAGAAGATTAAAAGTGACAACTTATAGTCAAGACTGTATACAGAAGATTAAAAGTGACAACTTACTGCTATCACTGCAAAGATCCTACAAAAGCAAAAAATATTAGCACAGGTACAAAAAAGTGGTGAAATATTAGGGAGTGTGGTTTATTGAAAGGGCAATAAGCACCTCTTGCTATTGTGAAAAAAATTGTGCTTTAACCATAAAGCAAATTCTGTATACTGCAAATGCTGCAAATCAAATAGCTAGTTTAGGGAATTTGCAGCTTTTTGAAACCTAGGTTACAGATTTTGCTTTTTGTCTTCTCTAGGAAATGTAGGACACAGTACAATGTCTGGCTACAGACTGTGTTTATATCTGTAATGTAAGCTTTCAGATTTAAACTATGCCACACTACTTTGCTTCCATAAAACATTGAAAGCGTTAACATACAACATATACAGTATATGTTTATAGTGACACAAGTAAATAGAAGGTTCTATTTAAAGATAGTTTAAAATTGAAAAATAGCAGCACTACTACTGTATGTATCAAATATTTACAAGTAAAACCAAGCAGAATTAAGCACATGACAACATTTTCAAAGCAAGAAGCAGATAAACAGCAACTCATGGGAACAGATGTTTTAAAATGATGACAGACTGGGAAGAAAAAATATTGTGACCTGTATCACATTAGACAGAAAGGGGCTCACAAACATAAGAATGTGCCAAGGCCAATGCACATAATCTACAGCCAGGAAAACAACAGACACAAAAACCAACTGAGTTATGACATTCTGCTAACAAAATTATAGCTTAAATGATGTTATAGGTTTTTTTTATTGGAGCTCATTTGCAATGCTGATATTTATATACTTTACATATACAAATGACTGTTATAAATTGTATTGTAGTCATAGGATATATAGCCAATAAGAACATTGCAAAAAAACATCTACACACATAAGCATTCAGCTAGCAAAATATGCATTGTTTTGCATTCCAAGGATGTGCCATTTGAAAAGCCTAAAGCGAATTGAAACCCAAATATTTTCTTTTGTGATTCAGATATAGAGCATGTCAATTTATAAAACTTTCTTATTGACTTCTATTATCAAATTGTCTTCGTTCTCTTGGCATCTTTTGTTACAAACAAGGGATGTTAGCTCAGGAGCATGCACGTGTCTGGAACACTATATGGCAGCAGTTTTGCAAGAATGTTTTCCATATGCAAGAGAACTAGATATAATGAAAACCAAGAGACACCTCACAGGGTGATATTGTTTCCCAAATACAGAATAGTAAACAGGAGCAACTTACACAGGGTACCACTAGTAGTGCTTGTGAAACAGGCCTTGAGCATAAGCTCTCCATCTAGGCTGCTCTCGTGCAACATCTCCTTCTGGCTCCAGCCCCACGCGCACACAGTACTTTATCTTCTCTCCTCTGCATTAGGTGGCCACGCGCACACAGTACTTTATCTTCTCTCCTCCGCATTAGGTGGCCACGCGCACACAGTACTTTATCTTCTCTCCTCCGCATTAGGTGGCCACGCACACACAGTACTTTATCTTCTCTCCTCCGCATTAGGTGGCCACGCGCACACAGTACTTTATCTTCTCTCCTCCGCATTAGGTGGCCACACACACACATTACTTTATCTTCTCTCCTCCGCATTAGGTGGCCACGCGCACACAGTACTTTATCTTCTCTCCTCCGCATTAGGTGGCCACACGCACACAGTACTTTATCTTCTCTCCTCCGCATTAGGTGGCCACACGCACACAGTACTTTATCTTCTCTCCTCCGCATTAGGTGGCCACACGCACACAGTACTTTATCTTCTCTCCTCCGTATTAGGTGGCCACGTGCACACAGTACTTTATCTTCTCTCCTCCGCATTAGGTGGCCACACGCACACAGTACTTTATCTTCTCTCCTCCGCATTAGGTGGCCACGCGCACACAGTACTTTATCTTCTCTCCTCCGCATTAGGTGGCCACGCGCACACAGTACTTTATCTTCTCTCCTCCGCATTAGGTGGCCACACACACACAGTACTTTATCTTCTCTCCTCCGCATTAGGTGGCCACGCACACACATTACTTTATCTTGTCTCCTCCGCATTAGGTGGCCACACGCACACAGTACTTTATCTTCTCTCCTCCGCATTAGGTGGCCACACGCACACAGTACTTTATCTTCTCTCCTCCGCATTAGGTGGCCACGTGCACACAGTACTTTATCTTCTCTCCTCCGCATTAGGTGGCCACGCGCACACAGTACTTTATCTTCTCTCCTCCGCATTAGGTGGCCACCATTCTAGAATCAGTCACAATGTGTAAAGCATGCTGCAATGACAGCAACACAAGCTGACTCCGCCCACTCCCCCTGGGCAATGAACAAGTGGAACACCCGCTAGGAATGTAAAGGAGGAGCAGCAGCAGGAACAAGCAGGATCCCAGTTCTAGTATATGCCCGAAAAACTAATGATAACGATTCTAGAGCACTAGATGGCAGCACTTTTTCCTGCCTACCTAAGTATCTCTTCAACAAAGAATACCATGGGAACAAAGCCAATTTGATAATAGTATTAATTTGGAAACTTTTAAAAAATGTTCTGTTCTGTCTGAATTACAAAATATTTTGCTGTGGGGGTTCATATATCCCTTGAAACTTTCATGATTCTGTAGCACTCTAAGGCGCCAGTGTTTTGCAACATTGTTTATAGCAGTGTTATATATTGTTGCAAACACTGCTGCAATAGAGTGCTAAAGACGTACTTGCTCCTAACCTCCCATCGGCCTACCTAGCTTTTCAACAAAGGGTTCCAAGAGAACGAAACAAATTTGGTAATAGAAGTAAAAGAGAAAGTAGTTTAAAATTACATGTTCCATCTAAAGCATGAAAGTTTCATTATGACTTTACTATCGCTTTAAGCAAAGGCCTCTAGCTTTTGTGTAAAAATTTTGTTTTGTCTCACACTCCCTTGAAAGGACAAAAAAGCAAACTTAGTAACCAGGTTATCATTGTGCTGCAAATGACAGAAATCAGCTACTTGTACCTTACAGATTGCATGTTGTGCTCTGTAGGGGGTGTGTGACAAGCACAATTTTTACACAAAAGCTAGAGATCTATTTAAGGATTTTTAGCTCATTCCCTTTGCAGTGGCCAGTTAGAGACATTATTAGAATTCAGCCTCTTCACTGATCATGCAGTCACTTTATATCATTTTGCAGTGTCATTGTCTGAATCCTGCATGGGAAAATATCTATATATTGAATTAAGATTTGAGTTTAAAATCCGTTCAAAAGCTTAAAATTACATGCTCTAATTTGTCCTTCTCTGGACCCCCGGAGCACTGCTAGTCCCCCAAAGGGGTTCCTGCAGCTGATCCAATCAGCAGATTTGGATCAGCATCAGGTTCGGGCTGGATCTACCAGTGCTCCATGGGTCCTGATCAGCACTTCTACTGTGTGTTTAACCTCTTTGTGGTAATGTAGGTTTGATAGTCTTAAAATGAAATGCTCTAAAGAATTACTAGTACGGCCTTTTAATCAAGCAGTAAATCACGGTAGATGCAAATAATTAGAGTATGCTGTGCATTTTTTCAATATGACCTAAATATACAGTTTTCCTGTATAGGAGATAAGGTATTCCAAAAGATATGGCATCCACTCCTCAAAAACAACCCTGGTCTTGATGAATGTGCATGAACTATATAGAACCATCACACACTAAACTATTTAATTGATGCAAGATATATATAATTATATATATATATATATATATATCCACACATACACACACAATTCCTACTGATAAAGTAAAAAATAAAAATAAATAAGCCAGTAATTAAATAAACAAATAATAAAGTAAATCTTTTATTAAAAAAACAAAAAAAAAAAAACATTGGTAACGAAGGAGGAAAAGTTGTAAACTGTGTCTGATTTTCTGGTTAGAAAACAAAATCAATATTTAGGAGGAAAAAGTTATTAAATATGTTTAACAATGTGATACAAATGCTTAGACCAGTTTTCATCATCAGAAGCATTGACTTATTAAAGGGACATGAAACCCAAATTTTTTCTTTCATGCTTTAGAAAGAGCATGTCATTTTAAACAACTTTCTAATTTACTTCAATTATCTTTTTTTTCATTCTCTTGATGTCCTTTGCTGAAAAGCATATCTAGATAGGCTTAGTAGCTGACGATTGGTTGCTGCACATAGATGCCTCGTGTGATTGGCTCACCCATGTGCATTGCTATTTCTTCAGCAAAGAATATCTAAAGAATAAAGCTAATTAGATAATAGAACTAAATTGGAAAGTGTTATTCTCCACCTGAATCAAGAAAGAAAAATGTTGGGTTTAGTGTCCCTTTAAGGTGTGTTTTTTAAAACTGTTTAGGTGAGACAATTTACCATTATTCCAAAATACATTTGATAAACCCTTTCAATCTCAGATTTGTCATGCACCTTTCTGTAATTTAGGAGGTGTCCGACAGGACCTTTATATACACTCAAGTTTGACAAACAGCATTACGCGCCAAAGGATATTGACGAGCTCCTTGCATACAGATTGATTCATATTGATTTGAGGTATTCAACCTTCATATTCAGCTCTCTTTCACTGTCACATCTAATATTAAATTCTGACATTCCTGATGAAATGAACATTAAATTAACACTTGTTTTGCCAATTTAACATAGTTTGCATTTGCAAACAAAAAAAAATAGTTATAACAATGAAAACAATTTTGGTTGTTGTCATCAACCACTACAAAACTGGATCCTAAATTGATGCAGACACCTGAGATACAGATGGTAAAATTAACACTCTACAGCATATTTGAAAGTACATCTGGGGTAAGGGCCATTTTGCCTTTGATATGACACAGCAATCTGGTAAAAAAAAGAAAGCTGAAAAAGTGGGTAAGCAAAAAAAAAAAAAATTAGTGGAAAAAGAGAAGATGATAAAAAGCAGATATTGAGAACTGAAAAAAAGCTAAAAGAGAGAAAATAATTTTGGGGAGGGGGAAAATGAATCAATGCATTTACTCTATTAGCTTATTTCGCCAGGGACAAACATATAGAATATTTAAGTTGAGATCTACTGTTCAGCACAGATCTACTGGTTGACACACTGTATTATGGAAGGATGAGTAGAGAAACAAACTTTTAGAACAATAAAAGCATCAACATATTAAATAGCAAAATAATGGGGGGGCGGAGCCAACAGCCGAAACAACAAGACGTACTGTGCTAGAGCTCCTGCTGTTTGCTTATAAATCACCTATAATATTGGCAAGTTAGGATCTTTTATTTCTCAATATGTGCCCTTTAATGTATGGTGGAATGAGAGGAAAGGCAACATGGGTCAACAAAATAGAATAAGTGGCGATACAACACACACAAAGATCTCTTTGCTGTTTGGGATTTCGGCATAGAGTGAGCCGCCATCTTGGGGACGCCTAACCACCATCTCTTTGTTTTGAGAGACATCTTTCACTCCTTAACTGCCTTATAAGCTGTAATATGGAAGGGCAAATAGGAGCTGCGCTTCACAAATTGGGGCTTTTACTGGACTGTCACCGGCGAGCCCTTAACAGAGAGCTGAGAGCCGCCATGAACCTGCCACAGCCCGAGCCGCGACCAGTGGACAGTAAAGAGGTAGCAGGTTATTGCAACTCCGATAACCTAATTTGGAACCCGGATACCCATCTGGAGGCAGAGGAGGTATATCGCACAGCATTTCAGAAGCCTAGTCCTGAGCTGACAGAACGGATGCTTCTCTGTGAGCGACACAGCACTCTACAGCCTTTCAACGTGCATACAGATCCTGTGCAGCATTACACTACGCAGCTGAAGCCGGCTCAGAGTCAGATGAAAGACAAGAGTGAGATCTGTTACCCGGAGGCCACGGTTCGCATTTCTAATGACAACATGGAGTTAGCTGATTCCAAGGACTCGGCCAAGGCCCTTTCTATTTATAATCTTCGGTGGCTTCAGAAACTTGATCTACACCTAAGATGCCTCAGAAGCCAGGTACCCCTTCAGGAGCTCTATCGGATGTCAGGAGTCCCTCAGATCTTGAAATGTGGAGTGGGATAACTGGCGGTTCGCCTTGCTTTGATGAGGTCTCTTTTGATCTCCGAGATTAGGCAGACTGTAGTGAGCTCATCGGTGTTATTCTGCAGTCGTCACATCACAGGACTCTATTAGAAGGGACCGTACATATATAACATGCTTGCTGTGCAAGTATTAATGACGACCTCTGAGTCTGATCTTCATATGTAGCCCTGTATAGACATACATAGCTTACTATAAACAAACCTTATGGCTCACTTATTTGCTCATAGTTACATCCATCCTAAACCGCAATGTTTTTGAAACTTTCCTCCACCATACTTTTTACCTATTTACCTTACTCCATTGCGGGCCCCTAATGTTTAATGCTCCCTGTGTTCAATACGCCCGTGACTGGTTGATTTATGTGTTCACTGTTTCTTATGTTGTTTAGATCGTAATAGTTTACACTGCCTACTCTCCCTATTGAATTATATAACAAGTCTATAGACACTTTACTGCACACTTGTTCAATTTAAAAAAAAAAAAAAAAAGTTTTTTATGTCACCTTAAATATGTTAGTAGCGCAAAATGAGGATTATTATATTTAACCAGTTCATGCGGTTATACCTGGAATTGTTTAATAAGTATTTTTATTTTGCATACTTATCCCACCCTCTGCCTATCCTATTGTCCTCCTATACATCTGCGCATACCCAAAATATGACTATATTGACTTCCCACTATAATAGCCTTTTATACTTTCATAATAATGTACCCAGTGTAGCATGAGGTTTATTATACTTAAACTCTTATTAAGACCACAACTAATATTGTTTTGCATGTAAAATATATACTCTGATTCTGTTCTGCATACATGATTCAGGGAACTCTGCCTTTTGTTAGGACTGTTACGCCATATGTTTATGCTGTACACCTTATAGTAGATTGTATATTTCAGCTCCTTTGCCCTAGGAAATGTTTAATATATCTATACTGCGCTATATTATGATTCTTCTTATAAGAGGTTCATAGTCCCCCTATGGCACTCTCTTGGGTTCTCCATATATTATAACCCTGGCGACAGTCCGCCAGTAATTTATTACAGACTGACATGTCTATAACATGCAGTTGCTTCCGTCGCCCATGTATATAGTCACATATTTAGTTGTTATAGCAGCATGTTCCTACTAAGCATATAGATTCAGAGTTTTCTATAATATTTTTCTAGCATTTTACTTGCTTTCATATCCAAATATGGTCACATTTATTACTATATCCACTCAGAGCAAATTAATATCCCTTTTAATTACTAATTGGTTGACTATATACTGTCTGTTATTGTTAAGAGTAGTTTTCTGTCAGCTTATCACTAGGATACTATACTTTTACCTTGTTATACATGCTATAACTGCTATTGTACATCATTTCCTATACAATTCTTCCAACTCCATATCCCTCTTAGCTCCTAGTATCTGCATACTCACAGACAATCTGACCCATCTGCACACCTAAGACCCCCACTATTACGGTCTACTGCTGGTTGTTGTTTTGGACCCACAATGGGTAATACTACTCTGAACGGGGTTACTTGAGCACTACTGAGATATCCCTGTGGAGGCTATAATGGCCAGTATGGTACTCTCCTGACAATTAGAACTCCACAACATATTACTATGAGTATACGCAGGTAATATACCTGCTAACAGTTGCTTTTATTCTAAATACTAATCCTAAAATATTGGTTATAACCGTTACTATGTGCAGAATACTTGTATTGTTTATATATAGACTAGTTAACACAGTATACTATTGCATTTGCACCATCCTGTTGTAATTGTCTCTGATACCTTTCATATAACTGTAAGCAGACTATGTCCTATTACTCTCCGTGCCACTATCGGGACCCTTACTCCTTCAGGACTAGTACACTGCTATTAGAATGACATCTCTTCATGGTAGCTAGCCCAGGGGTACATCTCTCAGTCCCACACGGGTTCTGACTACACCACTTTAGATACTCACCCCCCATCCTAGAGCTCTCTACTCCATAAAGCTGAATAGTCCTACACCATGCATTTTCAGAACATTTTAACAGGCTCCGCCCTCCCATTTCCCCCCCATTGTGAGCGGCTCTGGCCCGCTGCTTTCCCCCTACCCCCCATATACTCAGGCCTACGGGAGGCCTGACAACAGCCAACCCCCTACCCCTCATCACTTCTACCTTATAGAATATTTCTTATATTGGGGCAGGGACTACTAACTGCTAGCTATCAGTATTAAAAATCGAGGTCCCATCCCTATATGTACCAGTCACACGTTTATACATACAGTTATATACTCCACACTCCAGATCACAAAAAGCAGTACTATGATTTATGTTAACTGTCACTCATCTGTTTCTGAAATAGATATGTCTTATGGCAATGACTTACTCCTATATAAGTATGGCAACACTATGGATTAGAAACTATGATAACAAATATTACATTCGTACACCACTGCTTCAACTCCAGGTTATCTCCCACATGTGATCTGTATAAGTTTTTTCTTCCTGCCTTTGTTGTATGACTGGACATATTCTTTGTTATGTTGTTTATACTTATTGCCTCAATAAAAAAATTATTTAAAAAAAAAAAAAAAAAAAAAAGCAAAATAATATTTATAGAAGACTGTAAAAATGCTACCTGCGGGAACTATTGTTTTGCAAAAAGTTAAAAAATAAAATAGAAAAAAAGGAACTGTTCAATGTTTATCCACATGGTCTGAAAACAGATTGATTTCTTGAGATTAAAGAGACAGTGTACTGTAAAATTATCTCCCCTGTAATTTGTCCCCAATTATTCCTTTTACATGCTGAAGTGTATTAAAATGTTTAATCATAGCTCCTTTGTATCCCCACCTATAATGAAAATTGCAATACTTAAGTATTGGTGACAAAACATTTAAGTAAACAAATTTAACAGAAAATAGTACACTACCAGTGGGGTGTAGGAGAGAGAAATAATAAAATGATAATTTTTAATTGTTCTTTTTAAGGGCCCGATGATCTTAAGGACTCTGGGCTGGCGAGATTATTTAAGAATACTTGGCAGTATTTCTATTTCCTTGGTGGAATTAACTAAACTCACTTTTTCCCCTGAAAACAGGATGTCTCGCTAAGGGGCATATACTGCATTTTTGTATGGCAAAGAGATGCATACACTACAAAAGTGAACAATGAAAAGCTTAATTATAAAAATGAGTAATGAAATCATTCCCACAAAATACACAGGGAAAATGTTATTGTCAAAGTGAATGTAAAGTTTCATCAAGTAGTGCCCGGTTTTTAAAAATACTATTAAAAACAGGAGCACTTTCATTAATGAAACTTTACATTGCACTATATTTGTAGAAATATCTCTTCGTCTTGAAAGCTTTTCCTGCCCGTCGCAAGCCTCTTCCTATGTCAGCAATGACCATTCCAGCATTCTCCAATGATGGCTTCCCCCCGGGGGAAGCATTGCCTAAAGCAACACAGTGATTGGAGGAAGGCCGGAATGAAGAGGTAAGTATTTCTACAAATATGGTACAATGTAAAGTTTCATTAATGAAAGTGCCCCTGTTTTTAATAGTATTTTTAAAAACCGGGCACTACTTGATGAAACTTTACATTCACTTTAAGGTGCATCAAAAATCATAACAAAACTGTTTACCAAAAATGGTATTTTATCGAAAACCAAAATGTTGTATGTAAATTACAGAAGAATTAATCATATTAAATATGCACTGCATACATCATAATTTAAATACACTTGATGTGCAAAAAACGCATCAATATCTGCACTTATAGTGTAAAAGATACAAATCGTAATTGTTTTTCTTTATTGTAAAATGGGCTGAACATAGGTGTTCCATGGGCGTGAATGAGATTGTCTCTTAAATCCGATTTCCACCGTACAGATCTCACAATTTTTTCTCTCAACTTAAAAGGTGGTGAACTTTTATCAAAATACTTAAAACACAAAATACTCTGAAACAAAAACCTATGCATACATAAAAATAACAACGTATTTCAGATACAGTGCATTGAAAACAGCATATTTTGATTTGTATTAGGTGTAATATTAAAGTTTAAACCTATGGCAGGTTCTTCCTGTGTTTTAGTCCTTCATTGCAAACCTTTACATAGCAGAGAGCTCTTATTACTTCTAAGGGAGACTCGCAGGGACAGCCCATTTTCTTTGATAATTGCACCAAATTTTTCACGTTTTTGCTTGCAAACCTTTGAGTCCTAAGTATTGAACTTTATACCAAAGAAAGAAATACAATTAAGAAGCATTTGTGTTCACAGAAAGTGATACAATATGGAAATCTGATTTCCCTGCACACTTAAACCATTTGAAGTGATTATGGATTCACAGAACAAACCCTGTTATTTCATATACAAAAATAAAGCAGCAATGTCTTATACATGTTATACTCTGCAACTGGTATAAATAGTCTTTGGGGCTATTTTTAACAAGGTGCGGACGGACATGATCCGATATTGCGGATCATGTCAGCCGCACCGTGATAAATGCCGACAGCGTACGCTGTCGGCATTTATCATTGCACCAGTAGTTCTGGTGAACTGCTGGTGCAATTCTGCCCCCTGCAGAGGGGTGTCAAACTCTATCGTATTGGATCGTGTTGATTTCTTGCGAGTTCTGTCCGCCTCCTCAGAGCAGGGGGACAGGTTATGGAGCAGTGGTCTTTAGACCGCTGCTTCATAACTCGTGTTTCTGGTAAGCCTATAAGCTCGCCAGAAACACAGGGCTTCAAGCTCCATACAAAGGCTTGATAAATATGCCCCATTGGGGAAAACAATTTTACAGTACACTTTCCCTTTAAATTTGGAGGCTTCAAGTTTTGTGTTGGCTTCAAAATGTATAGCCTATTTGTCAAACCCTGATATATGCTCAATGAATTGCTAGCAATTTGTTTATTGTTGTGTATGACTCGAGAAACTGTTAAGTGGATACCGCAGTGTTAAGCAAACATGAGGCTGAATGTCAATATTTAGATTTAAAAGTTTTGCTTATACAATGCAGCTTTCAAAACTCTTTAAAACAATGAAACTAGTTTTAGTGTTGACAATATCACTGTAAGATACCAGAAGAAAAGAATAAATACACTTTCATGTAACAAAGTCATAACTAACAGATAGGATTTTCCTCAACCATGATTTTAGGTTACAGAAATCATGTGTGAACCATTATTTGAAATCATTATTACTATAAAGAAACTGACTTTTTTTAAAAATAAAGTTGTATTTTTTCCTCATAAAAGCCAAAAATAAAAGAAAAAAAATTAAAACATTTAATAAATGGGTGCAAAGCTAAGAGGCTGACTTGAAAACAGTTTAACAGAGTTCTATAAAGATCACAGTAAAGAACAATTTTCTCTCCAAAAAAAATAAAAAATTTTTTAAATGTATGCTTACCTGATAAATTTATGTTTTTTTATAGTGGTGAGAGTCCACCATTCATTATGCATGAGATTCAACACCTGGTCACTAAGAGGAGGCAAAGATTCCCCAAAACTTCACTGGTACCAGTCGTACATATAGCCAAGCAAGGAGAAATAGCAAAGTAGGGAATATCGAGATACAAAAGTGGAACTGCCTCCAAAATTGTTTTAAAATATCAATACAATTTGGCGGGGCGTGTGGACTCTCACCACCGTGAAATAAATTATCAGGCAAGCATACATTTTGTTTTCCTTCACAAAGATCTCTGGGAGACCCAATCATTCTACTATCTGATAGAATACTTTCTGATGTAAAGAACATTCCTTCTGGGATATGAATAGCAGAAATCGTGCAGCGATTTTTCGCTGCCCAAGATAGGATACGGGAGACTTCCTTCATTGCTAGAAAACTGTGAGTTCCCCCTTGGTATTTATTTATTGTCTGATTGGAAATTAAGGAAAGTCTCTTCTTTCAGGAGGCCAGCTCTGGAGAGCATTGAAGATAGCACAGAATATCAGGATGTTTATTGGTAACCATGGGAAGACCAAACTCCCTTTACGCTCCTGGACCCCCATACTGCACCCCAACCCAAGAAAATTGAATCTGCAGTGATACCTGTCCAGGTTAACAGGACAAAAGATGCCCCCTGAGGAATGGACTGTTTCTCTATAGAGCCTGTACCAAGATATCATCCAGGTAAGGAGCCACGGAAATACATTGGACTTGTATTACAGACAAGAGCTTTCCCAGAAATTTCATTAAAAATCTGGGAGCAGTAGCCAGACCAAATGCAAGAGCAACAAACTGAAAATGTTTGTCATAGAAAACAAAACAAAGGAACTGATGATGATCCTTGTGAATAGGTATATTAAGTTAAGCATTCTTCAAATCTGCTGTGGACATACATTTCCTTTGTTGGACAAGGGGAGGAATAGTTCAAATTGTTTCCATTTTGAAGGTAGGAACTCTGACAAAAGATGTCCCTAAGGAATGGACTGTTTCTCTATGGAGCCTGTACCAAGATATCCTCCAGGTAAGGAGATACTGAAATAAATTGGACTTGTAATACGGACAAGAGCACACTGGCCTTGTTCTGAAATTGGAACAATGACTTCCATGAATTCTGAACACAACAAAAAAAGCTTTAGCCTTAACAGGTTTTTTTGTAACATGGGACAGAAAAAAAAACTCCCCTGGGAGGCCGTGATCTGAAACTGATTCTGTATGCAGGGACGTAAGTGATAAAGTGTTAGATAATAAAGGGGATAAAACAGAAGAGAATACAATAAGGAACTCTGTTACCAAGTACACACTTAAATAAACAATAATAACACAGCTCTTGAAAATTTTCTGGAAAGCTTTCCCCCTCCTGTGATAACGGAGCACTGAGTAAAATTAACCCCTTAAGGACCACAGCACTTTTCCATCTTCTGTCCGTTTGGGACCAAGGCTATTTGTACATTTCTGCAGTGTTTGTGTTTAGCTGTAATTTTCCTATTACTCATTTACTGTACCCACACATATTATATACCGTTTTCCTCGCAATTAAATGGATCATATCTTATAATTTACTATAAAAAAAATTATAAAATATGAGGAAAAAATGGAAAAAACACACTTTTTCTAACTTTGAACCCCAAAATCTGTTATACATCTACAACCACCAAAAAACACCCATGCTAAATAGTTTCTTTGCTTTTTTTGCAAGTTATAGGGAAATAAATACAAGTAGCACTTTGCTATTTCCAAACCACTTTTTTTCAAAATTAGCGCTAGTTACATTTGGACACTGATATCTTTCAGGAACCCCTGAATATTCCTTGACATGTATATTTTTTTTAGAAGACATCCCAAAGTATTGATCTAGGCCCATTTCATGCCACCATTTCACTACCAAATGCGATAAAAAAAAAAATAGTTCACTTTTTCAAAAATTGTTTCACAAACTTTAGGTTTCTCACTGAAATTATTTACAAACAACTTGTGCAATTATGGCACAAATTGTTGTAAATGCTTCTCTTGGATCCCCTTTGTTCAGAAATAGCAGACATATATGGCTTTGGCGTTGCTTTTTAGTATTTAGAAGGCCGCTAAATGCCGCTGCGCACCACACATGTATTATGCCCAGCAGTGAAGGGGTTAATTAGGGAGCTTGTAAGGAGCTTGCAGGGTTAATTTTAGCTTTAGTGTAGGTATCAACCTCCCACATGACACATCACACCCCCTGATCCCTCCCAAACAGCTCTCTTCCCTTCCCCACCCCACAATTGTCCCCGCCATCTTAAGTACTGGTAGTAAGTCTGCCAGTACTAAAATAAGAGTTTTTTGGGGATTTAAAAAAATAAATAATAATAATTCTGCTCTGTAGGATCCCCCCTTAGCCCCCAACCTCCATGATCCCCCCCAAACAGCTCTCTAACCCCCCCCTCTCTGACTTATTATGCGCCATATTGGGTACTGTCAGCTGTCTGCCAGTACCCAGTTTGAAATCAAATATGTTTTTTATAAAATTTTATTTTAAAAATACCATTTTCTGTAGTGTAGCTGCCCCCCCTCAACCCCCAACCTCCCACCCTCTCCCAGATCGTTAAAATTTGTAATGTTCCCACCCTCTCTCCCACCAAGTACCACCTTACACGCTTACAGTTGTTCCATAGTGTAGGGTTCCCACCCGCCCGCACGCACGGTCACGTGCACGCGCACTCGATCCCGCCCCCCTTCCTCACCGATGGCTGCCCACCCGCCTCCCTGGATCAGCTCCCACCCACCAACGAACATGGCCATTGATGGCCAATGCAGAGAGGGCCACAGGGTGGCTCTCTCTGCATCGGACGGCTAAAAAATGTTATAGCAGGATGCCTCAATATCGAGGCATCACTGCTATAACATGAAAGCAGTTGGAAGTGATCAGGATTGATTCCACTGCTTTCAAAGACCAACGATGTACGGGGTACGTCATTGGTCATTAACTGCATTTTTTTGCAGGACGTACCCCATACGTCGTTAAGGGGTTAAAGGGACACTGAACCCAAATTTTTTCTTTCGGGATTCAGCTAGAGCATGCAATTTTAAGCAACTTTCTAATTTACTCCTATTATCAATTTTTCTTCATTCTCTTGCTTTCTTTATTTGAAAAAGAAGGCATCTAAGCTGTTTTTTTTTGGTTCAGAACCATGGAAAGCACTTGTTTATTGGTAGGTGAATTTACCCACCAATCAGCAAGAACAACAGTGTGTTCACCAAAAATGGGCCGGCATCTAAACTCACATTCTTGCATTTCAAATAAAGATACCAAGAGAATGAAAATAATTTGATAATAGGAGTAAATTAGAAAGTTGCCTAAAATTGCATGCTCTAGCTGAATCCAGATAGAAAAAAATTGGGTTCAGTGTCCCTTAAAGTTGACAGATCAGACACAGCGCACTGACTAACTTGAAGTAAGGCGAGATTTTAGTGCAGAGAAAATAAATTTAAAGAAACGCCAACAAAAATAGTACAGGCACTAAAAATAGTAAACAGAATGAAGCACGGCAACTCAAACAGGGAGTGCGAGTCAGGAGCGTGGATCGGCTTTTTGTACTGTGTAGCAAAAACCTGGAGCATGTTATAAATAGAAGAAAAGGCTAGTGCGTGCTATAAATATAGAGAAAAATGTAAATAAGTAGAGCAGGAGTGCGCTTAGGGCCCAATGTACTAAGAGGCGGATGAACAGCTTCTCAACTTGCGAAGCTGTCTGCCCGCTTTCGCTACATACGGCAATGGATCTGTTCATCCACTGGCCTGTATGTATCATTACACACTCATCACAGTGTGTAATGCCCGTCCCTTCATTTACGTGACCAATCGCGTGACTGAAGGGGCTGTCAATCACCTAGAGCAAGCAAGCTCTTAGTGATTTTCCCTCGCCACCTCAGAGGTGGCGTAGGGTGTAAGAAGTAGCGGTCTAATGACCGCTGCTTCTTTCATTGCGGGAAGCAGGCTCGCATATGTGAACCTGTCCTGCAAGCGCTCCGGAGCAGCTCTTGCTGCTTCTTACATGGAGCCCTAAATCAAGGTTATGATACCCTGAAGAATAATGTTGTTAATCAAAAAAGCTAGAAGTGTGTACACAATTTTCCAGCAACACATAGACAATAAGACCCTGATATTCAAAGGATTCTCAAGCTTGGAGAGAAACTGAAGTTTAGAATTCACAGGGACGGAACTTACTGAATATTCCAAAGAAAAAGAGCTGAACTCTCCAGCACTGCGAGATTGCTCTAATTTCTGTATCTGAAGCAGAGACGAACACAGTGCAATATAGCACTGAATTATATGACACTTTTGTTACATTTTGTGGTTTGTATTTTATATCACTTTCCATTTCAGATTGGGCCCTTTCAGTATTATTGCATTTAAGATTTCCACTTCCTCATTTATATTTTAATACATAATAGATTTAGGTCAAGCAGTGATTTTACAAATTCTGATTATGCTTTGAAAGTTTCTGTGTTACTTTAACAAATTAGGATCATATGCCTAGATTTAGAGTTTGGCGTTAGCCGTCAAAAGCAGCGTTAAGGGGTCCTAACGCTGCTTTTTAACGCCCGCTGGTATTTAGAGTCAGACAAGAAAGGGTCTACCGCTCACTTTCTTTCCGCGACTCCAGGCTACCGCAGATCCCCTTACGTCAATTGTGTATCCTATCTTTTCAATGGGATTTGCCTAACGCTGGTATTACGAGTCTTGAAAGAAGTGAGCGGTAGACCCTCTACCAACAAGACTCCTACCGTCAAAAAAAGTCAGTAGTTAAGAGCTTTATGGGCTAACGCGGGAACATAAAGCTCTTAACTACTGTGCTATAAAGTACACTAACACCCATAAACTACCTATGAACCCCTAAACCGAGGCCCCCCACATAGCAAACCCTATAATAACATTTTTTAATGCCTAATCTGCCGCTCCGGACACCGCCGCAACCTACATTATACCTATGAACCCCTAATCTGCTGCCCCTAACATCGCTGACACCTACATTATATTTCTTAACCCTTAATCTGCCCCCCCAACGTCGCCGCCACCTACCTACAATTATTAACCCCTAATCTTCCGACCGGACATCGCCGCCACTATAATAAATGTATTAACCCCTAAACCGCCGCACTCCCGCCTCGCAAACACTATAATAAATTTTATTAACATCTAATCTGCCCTCCCTAAAATCGTCGCCACCTACCTACAAATATTAACCCCCAATCTGCCGCCCCCACCGTTGCCGCTATTATAATAAAGTTATTAACCCCTAAACCTAAGTCTAACCCTAACCCTAACACCCCCCTAACTTAAATATAAATTAAATTTAAAGAAATAATTTTACTATAATTAAATACATTAATCCTATTTAAAACTAAATACTTACCTATAAAATAAACCCTACTATAGCTACAATATAACTAATAGTTACATTGTAGCTATTTTAGGATTTATATTTATTTTACAGGCAACTTTGTATTTATTTATGTATAGGTACAATAGCTATTAAATAGTTAAGCTACCTAGTTTAAACTAATTACACCTAATCTAAGCCCCCTAATAAAATAAAAAAGCCCCCCAAAATAATAAAATGCCATACCCTATTCTAAATTACAAAGTAATCAGCTCTTTTACCAGCCCTTAAAGGGACAGTCTACACTAGATTTGTTATTGTTTTAAAAGATAGATAATCCCCTTTTTACCCATTCCCTAGTTTTGCATAACCAACACAGTTATATTTATACATTTTTTTACCTCTGTGATTATCTTGTATCTAAGCCTCTGCAGACTGCCCCTTTATTTCAGTTATTTTGACAGACTTGCAGTTTAGCCAAGCAGTGATGGCTCCCACTTCACGTGCATGAGCACAGTGTTATCTATATGAAAAACATGAACTAACACCCTCTAGTGGTGAAAAACCTGTTAAAATGCATTCTTAAGAGGCGGCCTTCAAGGTCTAAGAAATTAGCATATGAACCTAGGTTAAGCTTTCAACTAAGAATACCAAGAGAACAAAGAAAAATTGGTGAAAAAAGTAAATTGGAAAATTGTTTAAAATTACATGCCCTATCTGAATCATGAAAGTTTTTTTGGACTAGACTGTCCCTTTAAAAGGGCTTTTTGCGGGGCATTGCCCCAAAGTAATCAGCTCTTTTACCTGTAAAAAAAATACAACCCCCCCAACATTAAAACCCACCACCCACACACCCCTACTCTAACCCACCTAAACCCCATTAAATAAACCTAACACTAACCCCCTGAAGATCTCCCTACCTTGAGTCGTCTTCACCCAGCCAAGCCGAATTCTTCATCCAAGCGGAGCAAGAAGAGGTCCTCCATCCGGTAGAAGTCTTCATCCAAGCGGGGCAAGAAGAGGTCCTCCATCCAGTAGAAGTATTCATCCAAACGGCGTCTTCTATCTTCATCCATCCGGAGCGGAGCGGAGCCATCTTCCATCCAGACAACGCAGAGCAATCCTCTTCAACCGACGGACTAACGACGAATGACGGTTCCTTTAAGGGACATCATCCAAGATGGCGTCCCTCGAATTCCAATTGGCTGATAGGATTCTAGCAGCCAATCGGAATTAAGGTAGGAAAAATCTGATTGGCTGATTCAATCAGCAAATCAGATTGAAGTTCAATCCGATTGGCTGATCCAATCAGCCAATCGGATTGACCTCGCATTCTACTGGCTGATCAGAGCAGCCAATAGAATGCGAGGTCAATCTGATTGGCTGATTGAATCAGCCAATCAGATTTTTCCTACCTTAATTCCGATTGGCTGATAGAATCCTATCAGCCAATCGGAATTCGAGGGACGCCATCTTGGATGACATCCCTTAAAGGAACTGTGATTCGACGTTAGTCCGTCAGTTGAAGAGGATGGCTCCGCGTCGGCTGGATGGAAGATGGCTCCGCTCCGGATGGATGAAGATAGAAGACGACACTTGGATGAATACTTCTACCGGATGGAGGACCTCTTCTTGCCCCGCTTGGATGAAGACTTCTACCGGATGGAGGACCTCTTCTTGCTCCGCTTGGATGAAGAATTCGGCTTGGCTGGTTGAAGACGACTCAAGGTAGGGAGATCTTCAGGGGGTTAGTGTTAGGTTTATTTAAGGGGGTTTGGGTGGGTTAGAGTAGGGGTGTGTGGTTGGTGGGTTTTAATGTTGGGGGGGTTGTATTTATTTTACAGGTAAAAGAGCTGATTACTTTGGGGCAATGCCCCGCAAAAAGCCATTTTAAGGGCTTGTAAAAGAGCTGATTACTTTGTAATTTAGAATAGGGTAGGGCATTTTATTATTTTGGGGGGCTTTTTTATTTTATTAGGGGGCTTAGATTAGGTGTAATTAGTTTAAACTTCTTGTAATTTTTTTATTTTCTGTAATTTTTTTTTGTATTATAGTTTAGTTTATTTAATTGTAGGTAATTTATTTAATTAATTTATTGATAGTGTAGTGTTAAACGTATTTGTAACTTAGGTTAGGATTTATTTTATAGGTAATTTTGTAATTATTTTAACTAGGTAGCTATTAAATAGTTATTAACTATTTAATAACTATTGTACCTAGTTAAAATAAATACAAAGTTGCCTGTAAAATAAATATAAATCCTAAAATAGCTACAATGTAACTATTAGTTATATTGTAGCTATATTAGGGTTTATTTTATAGGTAACTATTTAGTTTTAAATAGGAATAATTTATTTATTATAGTAAATTTATTTAGATTAATTTAAATTATATTTAATTTAGGGGGGTGTTAGGGTTAGGGTTAGACTTAGGTTTAGGGGTTAATAACTTTATTATAGTAGCGGAGACGTTGGGGGCGTGAGATTAGGGGTTAATAATTGTTGGTAGGTGGCGGCGATGTTAGGGAGGGCAGATTAAGGGTTAATACAATGTATTATAGTGTTTGCAAGGTGAGAGTGCGGCGGTTTAGGGGTTAATACATTTATTATAGATGCGGCGAGTTCTGGTTGGCAGATTAGGGGTTAATAAGTGTAGCTAGGTGACGGCGACGTTGGGGGGGGCAGATTAGGGGGTAATAAATATAATATAGGTGTTGGCGATGTTAGGGGCAGTAGATTAGGGGTTCACTAGCGATAATGTAGGTTGCGACGGTGTCCGGAGCGGCAGATTAGGGGTCAATAATAAAATGCAGGTGTCAGCGATAGTGGGGGCGGCAGATTAGGGGTTAATAAGTGTAAGGTTAGGGGTGTTTAGACTCGGGGTTCATGTTAGAGTGTTAGGTGTAGACATAAAATTCCTTTCCCCATAGGAATCAATGGGGCTGCGTTAGGAGCTGAACGCTGCTTTTTTGCAAGTGTTAGTTTTTTTTTTAGCCAGCTCAGCCCCATTGTTTCCTATGGGGATATCGTGCACAAGCACGTTTTTCCAGCTTACCGCTACCATAGGCAACGCTGGTATTGAGGGTTTAAGTGGAGCTAAATTATGCTCAACGCTCCCTTTTCTGAGGCTAACGCAGCCATTCAGACAACTCTAAATACCAGCGTTTTCTTAAGAGTGCGCTGGAAAAAAAGGAGCGTTAGCACAGTGGGTTTTTACTGACAAAACTCTAAATCTAGGCGATAGTTTGTATATTTCTGTGTAGCTTTTACAAATGACATTACATCTTGTCTTTGCTGTATTGCAAACTAAAACGGACACTTTTAGAAAGAGGGAGGGACTGGGCAGTTCCCTGGGCTGAATAGAAGAGTTCCCAGGGTATGTCTGAAACTCTCTCACCAGTCTTGTGAAATGTTGTAAGCAGTTTAACAAAGCTAATCTCACTAATTTATCGCCCCAGCTGTATGCAGGTTAAGTTTGCACAAAATCCTCAACATACTTATTTTAACTAACAGAAAAGTAATATACACTAAAATATAGACAAAAGCAAGTTACACTGTAGTTAAAACATTTCAAATTAATTTGTAATTCATGCAAACTGAACCTTTATATCAGCCCCAGGGGTTCTCCAGTTACCATCTCTTTCCCATGTGAAATTGTGTATTCCAGAGAGCTTCATTAATTTCTATGGAAGGCATCTCTCATCTCTCTGGGACTTGTGAAGTATAATCTCTCTGCAAACTAGAGAATGTTTGATTATCTGGCCCATATGAAGTAATGAAGCACTCTGGGAAACTGACAGTTTTTCCGTTTCAATTTAAATAGAAGAAATGCAAAGTGCAATGTCATTTTTAAAAGATACGCATAAGTATGAGACTAATGATGGAAAAATGTAAAAGCTTAATCAGAATTTGTAAAATCCCAATCCTAAATACACTGCTGTATACAAAATAAAATACTAAATAGAAAGTGCAAAGTTTAAATGTAATACAAGTTAATCTGAAGTGTGAAGTGATATAAAATACAAAGCAAAAATTGTAAATGCAGCAGAACTGTCATATCATGCAATGCTATACTAAACCATGATTGTCTCTCCTTCACATTCTCAACTCTAGTGTGATAGTGATAATGTCTGCTATAATAAAGTCCCCTGGCTATGATGTAACATGTCCAATGTACCTTCTAATAGCATGTGGGCTATGAGAGTGCTAGTGTGAGTTGTTATATTTAGATCTCTAGCACCCCCTCCACTGTTCTTACAGCTGTAGAAATGACTGCTTCCAGTACATAGCACATCCAGTGCTGAGCACATTACAGCAGAGGATATAAATGAAGGACTATATTGAAGACCCAACAGGAAGAGGCTAAGGGACCTATTCCTGTGACACCTGTGACAGGCTTGTGACTAACTCTTTCACCAGGATTAATTGCGTCACTGCCGCATACTCCAATCTCCCCTCTGTCTTACTTTAACAGCTCTCTAAAGGGGGAAATTGGGCCTCAACTCAGTCTGAGGACCTCTCTCAAAGAAGAATCTTGAAACACCTCAATTCTTCACCTTCCTCCAGGAAGTAAAATATTAGACTGGCATAACAGGGTGAAGGGAGAAATATAGTGTTCTTGGAAGTTTTGGGGAATCTAACTCCTCCTAGTGGCCATAAGTTGAATTCCATGCACAATGGATTGTGGACTCTCACCAGCTTATAAAAGAAAAAAACCTTTAAACAGCCAATGGCTAAACCAATAAACATCTTTACATAAGGTCATCCAAAGAATACTCTTTCTTTAATACAATTTGTGATTAACAAACAGGGTGAAAACCAACACGTACAAAAAACTTTTGTAAGTTAAGGGATCAGAAATGAAAACACAGACAGAAGATTTAGGAGCTAAAACCAAGGTGTTTCTCAGTCAAGTCAGAGCTAAAAGAATAGTCTTCCTCATATAGAATGCAAATACTTGAAGATCTCTACTTCTGGTCAAATACTAAGCTAATGTTAATCAAATATCATAAAAACATAAAAGTGAAGGCCAGGGTTACCCTGAAGTTGATCTCTGCCCAACTAAGAATACACAAAACACATATCATCAAAAACATGTTGTAAAATTATCTCTATGCGTTATGTAAATTTGTTCAAATCATAGGAAAGGTTTCTGCGAGCAGGCACTGAAACAGATGGGAAATAATGCAAAAACAGAGAATAGAATGGGGAAATATGCCATGTTTTTCAAGCTCTAATTTAATTCCAGTACACAGCTTAGCTGATTGGACAGATGTCTACAATGAAAGCAGACAAGTGGGTTGCAAAAACCTTTTTCTACTGGAGTATTAGCTTTCACTACAAATCAAATGAGGGGATGACCTGATAATGTGTAATGGACAGATTTTCTTAGATAAATCTGGGGTTTTTTGAAACACTTAGAATGATAGTTCAGCTACAAAGGTTTCTTAAACATGTTGGACATAAAGAAAAATGTTCAGAGATCTCTGATACCAAAAATAGAGTAGTGTATTTTCCTGTCCAAGTAATAAAAATCACATAGATATGAGTTTGGAATCACAACCAGATTTCATATGCATTAAAATGAACAAATAAGCTGTGGAAAAATAAACGTCAGCCATATCTAAATGATCTGATTCACCATGAAAGTACGAAAGACCATTAAATCGTCTTATCATATCTACCAGGATACTGCCAGGAAAGAAAGAATGACAATCTGAAATTTGGAGTTACTAGAGAAGCCTCAGGAAAGAACATTTGAAATTGTGACTGTTTTGAAAGATATTGCTACAAAAAAAGATTATTATATTATTTAACAGAGGAGAAAGAAATATTCAAAACATATAAGAAAGTGAAAGCCAATCATCATTAAGATTAATTACTATGGGCCAGATTACAAGTGGAACGCTATTCAATGCTCCCGCTCAAGCGTTAACTGTGCTAGAAGTAAGCTTTTTCCGCGTTAAAAGCTGAACTTAGGGGGGGCGGAGCAAGCCGGGCATCTGAGCGGTCGCACATAGACAGAGCTCTGCTCATAAAATATAAATGACTACATACTAGATCGCTCAGTAATGCCCAAAATCTTACAAAATAGTAGCTAAAATCATTGAGACACATATTGGAAGATTTGAGGAGGAGGAGAAGAACTGAAAGGACACAAAGCTATCTTATAATGTTTGCAGCTCTCACATTGTATACTAGAGGAGCAGCCATTTTAACATCCAAGTATCTTTTGGAAGATGGAGCCGCTCACATTTATTGCAGCCCTGACGGACTTACTGGATGCACACCATGCAAGACTCTGGGAATCTGTGGAGGAGGCACTTTACTCTCCTGTTCAGGACCCAGCGGGCTCAGATTCCCTTCCAGCAGGGATGTTTATTGAGTTTGCTCAGCGGAGCCCTGTCTGCAACCACGTGGCGGTATTTAGTGAAACAATGAAGCCATGACTAAACTTTGAGGATAGCACTTTGGAGCCACCAAGTGTGGCGCGCTGTGATCTGCCGTCTTCATATGACGGAGAACCCGCCCATCCCCATGGGAGACAACTAGAGCAAGTTACGGCTGGTGCCCTAAGCACACCAGATTTTTCTGCCAGCAGAGGACCCCTACATCGGCTTGCCTATTGGGACTCACTGATCATAGCTTCTCAGGTATATGGTGATGAATTTTACCTTGAGTTTGCAATGCAGCTGCGGAAGACAGGCGTGGGTTAAAGCTCCCCATCAAGACAGATCGATCCCAGGGCAGGAGAGGTGAGGGGGGATGCCTCCCACGTGCAGCTATCTTTATCATGCTTCATGCCTATCGTGCAACGCGGGAAGCTGCACCTTTTCTCTCAATTGCGAAATGACAGTCTTATCTCACAAACTCGAAGTACTGGCAACAGTTGTTTTGCCCCCATAGTAGACTCAGGGGGTTATTTATATGGGACATTTGTTAATGTTTACAAAACTTTGAGGAACCACCTACATTGTTATTCCCTGTTGCTGATGCTAGCCATTATTGCCTAGGGTAGTTTTGGTTGCTACTGCAGTTGGGGATTATCTTTGTGTGTATTTCTAATCAACGTTTACCATACGCTTTACTTTATATATAAAATGGTATGCGGTTTCCTATGGGTATGTTTTCATAGTTTCAGTTGGTTGACAATATATTACCTAGATAGATCTAGAATTTATTTTGTAATTTTCTTGCCTTCAATAGGATTCCCCTTTCCAAGTGAAACAATGGATATCATACTGAGTAATAGATACTCGCATATATGTACAAATGTCTATTGTACTGTTTATATTTTTTTTGTTTGAGGCTTCATTTCCTCATTTACATGATGTGTTTTTCTCTGCAACCTGCCTCCGCTTAAAAATGAGTGGTGGGATAGTAGCCTCATCACTCGTGTGAGACATTCTTTATTTCTATACTCTTACTAATACTTACCAGAACTCATCTGGGGACTCCATACTTTGAATGATGAGTCTCATACCCTTATATTGTAGGCGTTGCCAGCGGCCGAGGCTGCGCCTTAACAATTATTATGTCCAGCAATGTAGTTGCTATTTAATGTTCAATTGCTTTGTCCCCTTCCTGTAATGATGCTGCTCCATTGTTGTCATCCAATTTATAGAGAGTTTGTCATCTGTTACCATGCCAACCCAAGCCACAAGGTCCCCTAACATTCTAGAAGCAGTTTCTTATAATAAAGTGTGTTGTATATTGCAAAGGCCCCATCCCACCTCACATAGTCCATTTTTGCTTATGCCTATAGCTCGCTTATGTATGGTAATTTCTCACATTTTAGACTAATCAGACTATAAGTGTCGCTTGTATAGCGCATCTAGTTACAAACCATAGAGCTCATTATATTTGCTAAATTTAATCCAAACTGGTATGCCTACTACTGGGAGAAGCTACAATCCATTTGCTACTAGGTCTAGCTGCTTAGTTTACAAGTATCCTACTGAACATTAGGTTGTCATAATATGAGGCGTAGTGTGCAAATTCAAGACCTGTTAGTGAGGAAATGGATATACAGGGACACAGGGATAAATAGTTCCACTTTGAAGTCTCTGACAATGTTTTAGTGCAGGCTGCACATGCATTGCTATTATTATCTATGGTCCTACTATACATCATATTTCAAATAAGTTCCATAAGCTATGCCAGCTGTATGAATATAGAACTTGGGGATCTCTGGCACTAGGTATAACTCCAATCCAATATATAATTAGTCTATAAGGCACCTACTGCGCTTTAATAACTACCCCCCCATATATCATAATATACCTCCTAAACTAGGAGGGTTAACCATGCGGTTTCTCTTGACTATGCCGCACCTTAACCATGTCCTTCATGAGTACATCCTGCAGTATAATATAATATTGATAACATTTGCAAATTTTATGTAACATCCCTACTTATTCTACCATATTACTCATGCATAGGAAAGTACTTATTATGAAAAGAGGTTTTATCTTTATTTTGTACGATAACGTATTTGCTGTTAAATTTCTTACTGTTCAATCAACATACTGTTACTTCTAATATTTGATGTACATGAGCATATTTCTGTACTTGTTGTAAACCTCAATAAAAATGTATAAAGAAAAAAAAAAAAAGCTGAACTTAGAATATTGTGCGCACAATAATCTAATCCCCCATAGAAGTCAATGGAGCAAAAAAGTGGGGGAAAAAACTCACTCGCGCATAAACACAATCTCATTTTCTCAAGTGCGCTAACCCGACATGAAAATATGAATATTTCACATTCCAATGTTTTTCACATAGTTCTATTTATTCATAAATATATATATATATATATATACACGTTAATACGTTAATTGGAGTAGCCGTGTGAGTCCAGAGATTTAGATATCAAAATAACAAGAGTATTGCATTGAGCAATTATACTTTTTTTATTGGATTAGCTATACATTTATAAGTTGACAAGCTTTAGGAAGAGATCCTTCCTTTATCATGTCTGAAGCAATACTGACCTATTCAATGGCATTTACAGATTAAGGGCTCCATGTACTTAGCCGTCAATTCATCCGTCATTGTAGACGCGGATAAACTCGCCGTTACTCGCCGCGGGCGAAATGGTGTACGCTGTCGCTATGTACTAATAATCCCCCAATAAATAGACACGCCTCGCTTGCCGCGACTAAGCTGATGTACTTAACTTTCAGTTGAATTGTCTGGCCAATTATTAACACGTGACATGCAAGGTGTCACAAACGTCATAGTAGTCGCGGGAATAGAATTTTGCTCCTATAAAAGTTCAACTTATCTAAACAACTTTATTATTGTTCAAAATTTTTTGAAGAGTGATTACAGAGCGTTATTTTTGTAATATTTATTTGATATTATATTTATTTATCTATGACTTTGGATAAGTGGCGTAAAAAGCAGATTGACTCATTCCAATAATGACACTAGAAACTGCCTGAAAGGAGCCTGTTGCCATAAAATGCAATGCAGCTATTGTGATTTGCTGTTCTGCTTTCACAAACGTGTTGACACAGTTTGCAGAGAGCTTTATAGCAGCACTTGGTTCCATTCTGAGTGTTCTTTTTCTCAAGGGGTAGCTTCCTATGTACCAGTTTCTGCTTTAGGTTAGGTGGTTGTCTGTATGCCAGGATTGGGGGTTTTGGAAAGATTTTTTTGAGTGTGGGATCCTCTAGGAGTAGTGGTTGTAAGTCTTTTATGATTTTTCATATCCCTTCCACAGCAGGGTTGTATTTGACTACTAGTGGGATACGTGATATGTTTTTCTTCTCCCTGTATTGTAGTAAGTGTTCACGTGGAGTATTGAGGGCAGAGTTAATGTTTTTATTTATAATCCTTGTTTTGTAACCTTTTTCTCTGAATGACTGGGACAGTGTGATGTGTTGTTTGTCACGGTCCTTGGTATCTGAGCAAATTCTGTGGTATCTTGTAGCCTGACTGTAGATTATGGATTTTTTAATGTGATTGGGGTGGGAGCTGGAGCTGTGGAGGTAGCTGCATCTATCTGTTGGTTTCCTGTATACAGATGAGTGCAGTTTGCCAATTGTGATGGATATTGTTGTATCCAGGAAGCTGACACAGTCTCTAGAAAAGTTCATTTTAAGCTTGATTGATGCATGAAATAGATTAAATGATTTATGAAAATGTTCAAGGTTTTTTTCTCCTTCTGTCCATATGATGAAAATATCATCTATGTAGCGAAAGTATTTAAAGGGTTTGTGAGGGTGAGTGGCTAGGAATCTCTGTTCTAAGTCAGCCATGAAGAGGTTTGCGTACTGTGGTGCCATTTTGGTACCCATGGCTGTTCCCATGGTTTGTAAGTAGATGGAGTGGTTGAAGATGAAATAATTGTAAGTATAAATTCTGTAAGTTTACTGACTGTAGAAGCACTATATGTCTGGTTAGGGCTGTCGGAGGAAAGAAAGTTTAAACCGGCATCAATACCATCTTTATGTGGAATATTGCTGTACAGGGATTCCACATCCATTGTCACAAGTATAGTATCCTCTGGCAATTCTGTTATCTGGCTGATTTTGTTAAGAAAATCAGTGGTGTCTTTTATAAAGCTAGTGGTGTTAATAACTAAAGGCTTAAGAATATTCTCCACTACGCCCGATATTTGCTCAGTCAGAGTGTCCATGCCTGTTATTATTGGTATTCCTGGGTTCCCTGGTTTGTGGATTTTTGGGAGCATGTAGAATGTCCCTATGCTAGGGTTAGAGGGCACCAGTTTGTCCAGTTTATGTTGCGTGTGTTTAGGGAATGTTTTAATTAGTTTTCTAAGTTGCAAAGTGTATTCCCGGGTGGGGTCCTTTTCCAGTTTTTTGTAATAAGTTTGATCTGATAATTGTCTATTTCCCTCTGTGATGTAGTCTTGTGTATTCATGATCACCACTGTTCCTCCCTTGTCCGCAGGCTTAATGGTAATATTTTCATTATTTCTTAAGTTTTTTAAGTTTTTTGAGCGTGTGAGAGGTTATACATTATTTTTTTCTGCTGTGTGTTGAGCAGAGATGCAGTTCTCAACCGGAAGCTTTCAATATAGCTGTCCAAATTTGTGTTGCGTCCTGGTGCAGGTGTGATATTTCTATTTATATCTATACCTATATATCATTTTATGTATATGTATGTATGTATGTATGTGTGTATATATGTTCACCCATATATAATATAATATATATTCACCCAATCTGACCACTCCATCCAAAACCTCAAAATCAAAATTCTCAGAGGCAACTTCAAAAACACCATGGAAAGAAAAACCTTTGAAATGAAAATGATAATGCACTTTAACTTGTTTAATTCTGGACTAAATGTAGACTCTGGATTCTTAACACATTATCAAATTTTTTTGTAATGTACTTTCATTTAGTCAATTACATTGTATATTCCACATTCTTTTTACAAAGGTACACAGGTGTCCACACTTTTGTCTTTTTTAACTTTTGTATTCCCCCTGTATATACAATTTCACATCTTTATAGATATTGATTCAATGTTGATATATAACTTTATGTCAGTATATGCTCTATGTAAAGCTATATATTTCCCCTGTCTGTTCTCCTACATTGGACACTGTCTGCCTGTTACCTAAGCCCCCCTCATGATTTTTACGACACCTCCTCCTCTCGCTTAACTGTCTTCTTAGCTATTCTGTGTTTTAAGATACAATCTGTAAATTCCATTGAATTGGTCAGTATTGCTTTAGACTTGATAAAGGAAGGAACTCTTCCGAAAGCTCTTGTTATTTTGATATATATATATATATATATATATATATATATATATAAAACATTTCATTAAAATTATGGTGGAGATAAAAAATTGAAATTAAAATCCTCCATAACTCAAAATTAAATCAATACAAATATTTGCATAGGAAATTAGTACATCTAGGCAAGATTCCCCGCAGTGATTTCTGTATTGCTGCAATAATCCTGTTAAAAGGATCGCTGTGTTAAAACAGTATTTGAAGCAAAAAAACTGAGAATTTGCATATCTAATTTGCATATCTTACCCAGAATTCTCTTGTGCATTGGTAACATTGTATATGGAGTATTTATGGGGAAAAGTAAGCGGGGAATCTTGCCTACATGTACTAATTTCCTATGCAAATATTTGTATTGATTTCATTTTGAGTTATGGAGTATTTTAATCTCAATTTTTTATCTCCACCATAATTTTAATGTTATATATATATATATATATATATATATATATATATATATATTATATATATTATATATATATATATATATATATACACACACACATATATATATATTTAGCAAAGAAAGAGAAAGTATACACTTATAGCACTCCTAGGTCTGTAAATGAATTAAATCTAACTGGATGATACAAATTATTCCCTAAGGAATAAGTGGAAGGGGAGAAAACAGATTACAATTAAAATATAACTTTTATTGGGTTTACGTTAAAAATAGGAATACACTTAAAATCACTCTTAAGCACCGATTTTCCTGATGTCAGCAAATTAGTATAAGTCAAGGTTATTGCTCCTAGTACTTAGGTGTTGATTGTGGGCTGGAATAGGTGCTGCTATATACTTGTATCAGGGGACCTGATATACCAATTTATTGAAGTCCAAAGATACTAATTCTTATGTGAGAATTAAGTATATGATATATTCTTTATATCTCAATAGTGATATATCTTAGCGTAGCCTGATTTAGATTAAATACTGGATATATAATTTTTAATATTTCTGCTTGTTGCCAAGGTGGAATTATATATACCCAATTGATTATTGGATTCTAAATAGAATCTCTTGACTCCGCTTTAGAGTATTAGCAGTTGCCTACCTCCGGATTGAAGAGTAGGTTGTTCCCTCCATTATAACAAAAGCTAACCTTCATATATGTTTTTAAATTGTATCTGAATAATTGAGCTACAATTTTATCTTTATTGAGACAATGTATATTATTGTTGTACTTAATAGACTTATGTGTGTTGGTTTCTCTGCGATTGTGAGTGACATTCGTTGCTGTTTGGTGTACTTAAACAATAATTTCAAAGATTATATTCTTTAATCTTTGCACTTAAACTGTATGTGCTTCCGACTTGTGAATCATACACAGTTTGTATATTATGAATGAACTTCGGTAAGATTTATCTGCTCACAGTTTCTTTAATATCAGTTTAAATAGCTCTCTGTGATGCGGTAGTAGATAACCTTATATGTCGCAACTTTGGAGCTTATCTGATTCTATCATCACAGAATGATTAAATACCCATCTGGATAACTCTTAATATACTAGTGATTAAATAATATAGTTTCTTAGTATAATGGAACGTATCTGTTCTCAGTGACAACAAAGTTTAAACAGATAGATGTACAAGCATTCCGCTTATTTTGTGAGTCTCTAAAATTGTAACCTAATGTTCATATCAATTTCACACTTGCAGTAAATTATACTTAATCTGTGTACATTTCACTTTGCATACAGACAGGATTGCCCCAGAAATAGGTTTGTGCACTGTTTTGTTGTATAAGCTGTATTAACGGCAAAAATTATGCATACGTGATCAAGCTGCACATACTCATCTAGTCCAAAGCTAATATGATAGTACTCTAAATATATTTTGTGCACCTAAGTTATGTAAAACACAGTTATCTTACAACAAGCGGTATCATGGATGTGGATGTATACCAAATACAGCTCGAAATGAGTTAAATTATTAGGCAGTAGCGCCAAACAAAGTTCTATTGTTAAGTCTTTATATATTTTGCAAATTTAAGTTAGCTCATATAGGAGAGATAGTACTTGCAATAATATTCAGTACCAGCACCATATATTCAACACCTGATTAGATCTGAGCGTTCATTTTCAAGTGAAACCGTGGCTGACTACAGTAATTTGCGGTAGCTTAAGGCTGTCTAAAAACACAGGAGCTCCTAGGACTCCTCACCATTGCCCTATCGTCCCTAACATGTTTCGCAACTAACCGTTGCTTTTTCAAAGGTGAACGCGCCGCAATATTCGCGGCTATTTAAGGCCGTTAGAAACACGCCCCCAATAGGCGTGTAATGTAATTCAGACCAATGATGTGAGATGAACTAATGATTGACGTGTGAAGACGCATCTGAATACTACTGTTAGAGCAGTTCACTTAATTCTAATTATGAGCTTATTCTTGAGTTCTTCCCAAGCCTGAAATTAAATACTGATGCGAATATGGTATAGAAAAAGCAATTAATCTTTTTGAAAAGTTTAATTTTCCAAATATGTTGACAGAGGTGGCTGATATTGTATTAACCACAATTACTCTGTGCAAAAGTTAATATCATTATGCTGAAGTGTTATTATTTTGTTACTATACCTAACTATACCTATGATTGTGATCTATGTGAAACCCAATATATAGTATATGGGGATGATTATATTGTGAACTAACGTGTTGCATCGTGATTCCAAACATAAGATGACAAATAATAAATAAAAAAATAAATAAAAGGGTAAAAGGGTATACGTTGGCATGACAACAAGAAAAATAAGACTAAGACTCCAAGAACATCTGAGGAATATAAAAAATGCAACTAAAGATCTGCAAGAAGGGAAAAATTTGACATCTGTAGCCAGACATTTCTTGAAAAAACATAATTCCAAACAGTCGGATCTAAAATGCTTTGGGATCCAGAAAATACATTTGGGCATAAGAGGTGGTAATGTAGAGGACGTCCTGCTCAGAGCAGAGAGCAAATGGATCTTTCTCTTGAACTCAGTCCAACCATATGGATTAAATGAAGTAAATAATTTTACCCCTTTTTTGTAAAATCTGATTGTCTATGGAAGGTAGACAGCTAATCACAGAAACAGTACGTTGTCAACGTTACACGTAATACACACTCACACACTAAGTCACTAGACAAGTGATGGTGCACTCACTTCAACACCACGGAAAGTGATTTTTTATTATGGTTTTTTCACGCCCCTATAGTATTGTATATATCCCCTTTATTTCATATCTCCTCTACAATGATTATAACCACACACGAGATTAATAATCCCCCCTGTTCACAATATAATGTACACAGCAATTCCAGTCAGGTTGATGTCATAACACACATTCTCTCTCCCCCCTTTTTTTTGATTTATTCCTGTACTGTATTGATGAATCCTTTTATTTATTATTTGTCATCTTATGTTTGGAATCACGATGCAACACGTTAGTTCACAATATAATCATCCCCATATACTATATATTGGGTTTCACATAGATCACAATCATAGGTATAGTTAGGTATAGTAACAAAATAATAACACTTCAGCATAATGATATTAACTTTTGCACAGAGTAATTGTGGTTAATACAATATCAGCCACCTCTGTCAACATATTTGGAAAATTAAACTTTTCAAAAAGATTAATTGCTTTTTCTATACCATATTCGCATCAGTATTTAATTTCAGGCTTGGGAAGAACTCAAGAATAAGCTCATAATTAGAATTAAGTGAACTGCTCTAACAGTAGTATTCAGATGCGTCTTCACACGTCAATCATTAGTTCATCTCACATCATTGGTCTGAATTACATTACACGCCTATTGGGGGCGTGTTTCTAACGGCCTTAAATAGCCGCGAATATTGCGGCGCGTTCACCTTTGAAAAAGCAACGGTTAGTTGCGAAACATGTTAGGGACGATAGGGCAATGGTGAGGAGTCCTAGGAGCTCCTGTGTTTTTAGACAGCCTTAAGCTACCGCAAATTACTGTAGTCAGCCACGGTTTCACTTGAAAATGAACGCTCAGATCTAATCAGGTGTTGAATATATGGTGCTGGTACTGAATATTATTGCAAGTACTATCTCTCCTATATGAGCTAACTTAAATTTGCAAAATATATAAAGACTTAACAATAGAACTTTGTTTGGCGCTACTGCCTAATAATTTAACTCATTTCGAGCTGTATTTGGTATACATCCACATCCATGATACCGCTTGTTGTAAGATAACTGTGTTTTACATAACTTAGGTGCACAAAATATATTTAGAGTACTATCATATTAGCTTTGGACTAGATGAGTATGTGCAGCTTGATCACGTATGCATAATTTTTGCCGTTAATACAGCTTATACAACAAAACAGTGCACAAACCTATTTCTGGGGCAATCCTGTCTGTATGCAAAGTGAAATGTACACAGATTAAGTATAATTTACTGCAAGTGTGAAATTGATATGAACATTAGGTTACAATTTTAGAGACTCACAAAATAAGCGGAATGCTTGTACATCTATCTGTTTAAACTTTGTTGTCACTGAGAACAGATACGTTCCATTATACTAAGAAACTATATTATTTAATCACTAGTATATTAAGAGTTATCCAGATGGGTATTTAATCATTCTGTGATGATAGAATCAGATAAGCTCCAAAGTTGCGACATATAAGGTTATCTACTACCGCATCACAGAGAGCTATTTAAACTGATATTAAAGAAACTGTGAGCAGATAAATCTTACCGAAGTTCATTCATAATATACAAACTGTGTATGATTCACAAGTCGGAAGCACATACAGTTTAAGTGCAAAGATTAAAGAATATAATCTTTGAAATTATTGTTTAAGTACACCAAACAGCAACGAATGTCACTCACAATCGCAGAGAAACCAACACACATAAGTCTATTAAGTACAACAATAATATACATTGTCTCAATAAAGATAAAATTGTAGCTCAATTATTCAGATACAATTTAAAAACATATATGAAGGTTAGCTTTTGTTATAATGGAGGGAACAACCTACTCTTCAATCCGGAGGTAGGCAACTGCTAATACTCTAAAGCGGAGTCAAGAGATTCTATTTAGAATCCAATAATCAATTGGGTATATATAATTCCACCTTGGCAACAAGCAGAAATATTAAAAATTATATATCCAGTATTTAATCTAAATCAGGCTACGCTAAGATATATCACTATTGAGATATAAAGAATATATCATATACTTAATTCTCACATAAGAATTAGTATCTTTGGACTTCAATAAATTGGTATATCAGGTCCCCTGATACAAGTATATAGCAGCACCTATTCCAGCCCACAATCAACACCTAAGTACTAGGAGCAATAACCTTGACTTATACTAATTTGCTGACATCAGGAAAATCGGTGCTTAAGAGTGATTTTAAGTGTATTCCTATTTTTAACGTAAACCCAATAAAAGTTATATTTTAATTGTAATCTGTTTTCTCCCCTTCCACTTATTCCTTAGGGAATAATTTGTATCATCCAGTTAGATTTAATTCATTTACAGACCTAGGAGTGCTATAAGTGTATACTTTCTCTTTCTTTGCTAAATACGGTTTTATACACAGCACCCACATCCTGACAAATTATTAAATAAGTGTAGGAATAAGGTCATATACGCTAGTAGTGCCATTGGTTTCCTTTCAAATCTCGACATATATATATATATACACATATATACACACATACATACATATATATATAAAATTATATATAGGTATAGATATAAATAGAAATATCTATTTAAAAATAAATAGAAAATATTCCCCTATGTGAAGAACATTGGAATGTATAATATTTACAGCAAATACATAGTTAAAACCTTTATTAAATATGAATATTGCATAAATATGTTTTTTCATGTTTTCATTTATTTAACTGCAAATGGCTCCAATGCACTTACATGTGTATACATATGTATTTATGTGTTTATATGTGTATTTATGTCTGTAAATACATATATAAATACATATGAACACAGATATATATATATACATACATATTAAGACATGTATATGTATGTATCTCTATGTTAAAGCTCTTTTCCTGCCTTTCTAACACCTGAGACCTCATATGATACAAGTATACTAGTCTGTGATTGGCTGATGTCAGTGACATAATATAGGGGACCGGATAATGTGAGAAAAAATTAAATTGCCAGAAAAAAGATCTACTGCTTATTTGAAATTCAGAGTAGATGTTAATGCATTATCTTTTTTATTATGCACTTCTAAATTATGCAATTCTACTGCATTTAGTGTTCCTTAAATCAGATGTCTCAAGTTAAAAACTGGATGAAACTAGCTGCTTTCTTTGGACCCTGCTTTGTTTAGAAAACGGAGTAGATGACCCTTTGGTTTAGGAGGTCAGAAACAACTAGTTAAAGGGACATTGTACACTAGATTTTTATTTGCATAAATGTTTTGTAGATGATCCATTTATATAGCCCATCTGGGAGTGTATTTGTAACAATGTATAGTTTTGCTTATTTTTAAATAACATTGCGCTGATTTTCAGACTCCTAACAAAGCCCTCAAAGTTTTCAATGTAGACTGATGTATACAAACTCATGGTTGTGTAATGGGTCTTTTTACACGAAGAAGAGGGGGAGAAGGGAGTATCTGCCTTTTAATGCTTTCCCAGCCCCTTTAAGTGGGTGTCCCACCCTAACCTCATCAACAGTGTTAAACTGGGAGCTTCTAAGTAAGTTTTTTTTTTTTTTTTTAATTCTGGATTTTTATATCAGTATCTGCATATTCTTTTTTATAATAAAGTTTATTTGATGCAGGTATATGAAAATTGGTGTATACTGTCCCTTTAAATGACATGGGTCCTAAGAAACCTAAAAAGGTAAAATAACAATAACCTCATCATTTTCTACTAGGGTTGCCAGGTGTCCGATATTCAACCGGATAATCCAGTATTTTAGCAGGCTGTCCAGAAAATCTATACAAGAAAAACATAATTTATGCTTACCTGATAAATTCCTTTCTCCTGTAGTGTAGTCAGTCCACGGGTCATCCATTACTTATGGAATATTTCTCTTCCTAACAGGAAACTGCAAGAGAATTACCCAGCAGAGCTTGCTATATAGCTCCTCCCCTCACCTGTCATACTCAGTCATTCGACCAAGCATACGAGAAAGGAGGAACCATAGGGTACAGTGGTGACTGGAGTTTAATTAAAATTTAGACCTGCCGTAAAAACAGGGCGGGCCGTGGACTGACTACACTACAGGAGAAAGGAATTTATCAGGTAAGCATAAATTATGTTTTCTCCTGTTAAGTGTAGTCAGTCCACGGGTCATCCATTACTTATGGAATACCAATACCAAAGCTAAAGTACACGGATGAAGGGAGGGACAAGGCAGGAACATTAAACAGAAGGAACCACTGCCTGAAGTACCTTTCTCCCAAAAATAGCCTCCGAAGAAGCAAAAGTGTCAAATTTGTAAAATTTTGAAAAAGTGTGAAGCGAAGACCAAGTCGCAGCCTTGCAAATCTGTTCAACAGAGGCCTCATTTTTAAAGGCCCAGGTGGAAGCCACAGCTCTAGTAGAATGAGCTGTAATCCTTTCAGGGGGCTGCTGTCCAGCAGTCTCATAGGCTAATCGTATTATGCTACGAAGCCAAAAAGAGAGAGAGGTAGCCGAAGCCTTTTGACCTCTCCTCTGTCCAGAGTAAACGACAAACAGGGAAGAAGTTTGCCGAAAATCCTTAGTTGCCTGCAAATAGAATTTCAGGGCACGGACTACGTCCAGATTATGCAAAAGTCGTTCCTTCTTTGAAGAAGGGTTAGGACACAGAGATGGAACAACAATCTCTTGATTGATATTCTTGTTAGTAACTACCTTAGGTAAGAACCCAGGTTTAGTACGCAGAACTACCTTGTCTGAATGGAAAATCAGATAAGGAGAATCACAATGTAAGGCAGATAACTCAGAGACTCTCCGAGCCGAGGAAATAGCCATCAAAAACAGAACTTTCCAAGATAACAACTTGATATCAATGGAATGAAGGGGTTCAAATGGAACGCCTTGAAGAACATTAAGAACTAAGTTTAAGCTCCACGGCGGAGCAACAGACTTAAACACAGGCTTAATCCTAGTTAAAGCCTGACAGAAAGCCTGAACGTCTGGTACTTCAGCCAGACGTTTGTGTAGAAGAATAGACAGAGCAGAAATCTGTCCCTTTAACGAACTAGTAGATAAGCCCTTTTCTAAACCCTCTTGTAGAAAGGACAATATCCTAGGAATCCTAACCTAACTCCATGAGTAACTCTTGGATTCGCACTAATGTAAATATTTACGCCATATTTTATGGTAAATTTTTCTGGTAACAGGCTTCCTAGCCTGTATTAAGGTATCAATAACCGACTCCGAGAAACCACGCTTTGATAGAATCAAGCATTCAATCTCCATGCAGTCAGCCTCAGAGAAATTAGATTTGGATGTTTGAAAGGACCCTGAATTAGAAGGTCCTGTCTCAGAGGCAGAGACCACGGTGGACAGGACGACATGTCCACTAGGTCTGCATACCAGGTCCTGCGTGGCCACGCAGGCGCTATCAGAATCACCGAAGCTCTCTCCTGTTTGATCTTGGCAATCAAACGAGGAAGCATTGGGAATGGTGGAAACACATAAGCCATGTTGAAGACCCAAGGGGCTGTCAGAGCATCTATCAGCACCGCTCCCGGGTCCCTGGACCTGGATCCGTAACAAGGAAGCTTGGCGTTCTGACGAGACGCCATGAGATCCAGATCTGGTTTGCCCCAACGACGAACCAGTTGAGCAAAGACCTCCGGATTAAGTTCCCACTCTCCCGGATGAAAAGTCTGGCGACTTAGAAAATCCGCCTCCCAGTTCTCCACGCCTGGGATGTAGATCGCTGACAGGTGGCAAGAGTGAGACTCTGCCCAGCGAATTATCTTTGAGACTTCCAACATCGCTAGGGAACTTCTGGTTCCCCCTTGATGGTTGATATAAGCCACAGTCGTGATGTTGTCCGACTGAAATCTGATGAACCTCAGAGTTGCTAACTGAGGCCAAGCTAGGAGAGCATTGAATATTGCTCTTAACTCCAGAATATTTATTGGGAGGAGTTTCTCCTCCTGAGTCCATAATCCCTGAGCTTTCAGGGAATTCCAGACTGCTCCCCAGCCTAGAAGGCTGGCGTCTGTTGTTACAATCGTCCAATTTGGCCTGCGAAAGGTCATCCCCTTGGACAGATGTGGCCGAGAGAGCCACCATAGAAGAGAATCTCTGGTCTCTTGATCCAGATTTAGTAGGGGGGACAAATCTGAGTAATCCCCGTTCCACTGATTTAGCATGCACAATTGCAGCGGTCTGAGATGCAGGCGCGCAAATGGTACTATGTCCATTGCCGCTACCATTAAGCCGATTACTTCCATGCACTGAGCTACTGACGGGTGTGGAATGGAGTGAAGGACACGGCAAGCATTTAGAAGTTTTAATAACCTGGCCTCTGTCAGGTAAATTTTCATCTCTACAGAATCTATAAGAGTCCCTAGAAAGAAAGTAATAGAGAACTCTTTTCCACGTTCACCTTCCACCCATGCGACCTCAGAAATGCCAGAACTATCTCTGTATGAGACTTGGCAGTTTGAAAACTTGACGCTTGTATCAGAATGTCGTCTAGGTACGGAGTCACCGCTATGCCTCGCGGTCTTAGTACCGCCAGAAGTGATCCTAGAATTTTTGTAAAGATTCTTGGAGCCGTAGCTAATCCGAAGGGAAGAGCTACAAACTGGTAATGCCTGTCTAGGAAGGCAAATCTCAAATACCGGTAATGGTCCTTGTGAATCGGTATGTGAAGGTAGGCATCCTTTAAGTCCACCATGGTCATGTACTGACCCTCTTGGATCATGGGAAGGATGGTTCGAATAGTCTCCATTTTGAATGATGGAACTCTTAGAAATTTGTTTAGGATTTTTAAGTCCAAGATTGGTCTGAAGGTTCCCTCTTTTTTGGGAACCACAAATAGGTTTGAATAGAATCCCTGCCCGTGTTCCGTCCGCGGAACTGGGTGGATTACCCCCATTAGTAAGAGGTCTTGTAAACAGCGTAGAAACGCCTGTTTCTTTGTTTGGTTTGCTGATAACCTTGAAAGATGAAATCTCCCCTGTGGAGGAGAAGTCTTGAAGTCCAGGAGGTATCCCTGGGATATGATCTCCAACGCCCAGGGATCCTGGACATCTCTTGCCCAAGCCTGGGCGAAGAGAGAAAGTCTGCCCCCCACTAGATCCGTTTCCGGATAGGGGGCCCTCTCTTCATGCTGTCTTGGGGGCAGCAGCAGGTTTCTTGGCCTGCTTGCCCCTGTTCCAGGACTGGTTAACTTTCCAGCCCTGCCTGTAACGAGCAACAGCTCCTTCCTGTTTTGGAGCGGAGGAAGTTGATGCTGCTCCTGCCTTGAAGTTACGAAAGGCACGAAAATTAGACTGTTTGGCCTTTGATTTGGCCCTGTCCTGAGGTAGAGCATGGCCCTTACCTCCCGTACTGTCAGCAATAATTTCTTTCAAGCCGGGCCCGAATAAGGTCTGCCCTTTGAAAGGAATATTAAGCAATTTAGATTTAGAAGTCACGTCAGCTGACCAGAATTTAAGCCATAGCGCTCTGCGCGCTTGGATGGCGAATCCGGAGTTCTTAGCCGTAAGTTTGGTTAAATGCACAACGGCATCAGAAACAAATGCGTTAGCTAGCTTAAGTGTTTTAAGCTTGTTCATTATTTCATCCAATGGAGCTGAGCGAATGGCCTCTTCCAGAGACTCAAACCAGAATGCTGCCGCAGCAGTGACAGGCGCAATGCATGCAAGGGGCTGTAAAATAAAACCTTGTTGAACAAACATTTTCTTAAGGTAACCCTCTAATTTTTTATCCATTGGATCTGAAAAGGCACAACTATCCTCCACCGGGATAGTGGTACGCTTAGCTAAAGTAGAAACTGCTCCCTCCACCTTAGGGACCGTCTGCCATAAGTCTCGTGTGGTGGCGTCAATAGGAAACATTTTCCTAAATATGGGAGGAGGGGTAAAAGGCACACCAGGTCTATCCCACTCCTTGCTAATAATCTCTGTAAGCCTTTTTGGTATAGGAAATACGTCAGTATACACCGGTACCGCATAGTATTTATCCAACCTACATAATTTCTCTGGAATTGCAACCGTGTTACAATCATTCAGAGCCGCTAATACCTCCCCTAGCAATGTGCGGAGGTTCTCTAGCTTAAATTTAAAATTGGAAATCTCTGAATCCAGTCTCCCTGGATCAGATCCGTCACCCACAGAATGAAGCTCTCCGTCCTCACGTTCTGCAAACTGTGACGCAGTATCTGACATGGCTCTCATCTCATCCGCGCGCTCTATCCTTAACCCAGAGCTATCGCGCTTACCTCTTAAATCTGGCAACTTAGATAATACTTCTGTCATAACAGTAGCCATGTCTTGCAAAGTGATTTGTAAGGGCCTCCCTGATGTACTTGGCGCCACAAAATCACGCACCTCCTGAGCGGGAGGCGCAGGTACTGACACGTGAGGAGAGTTAGTCGGCATAACTTCCCCCTCGTCGTCTGGTGATAATTTCTTTACATGTATAGATTGACTTTTATTTAAAGTAGCATCAATGCAATTAGTACATAAATTTCTATTGGGCTCCACATTGGCCTTTAAACATAGTGAACAAAGAGATTCATCTGAGTCAAACATGTTTAAACAAACTAGCAATGAGACCAGCAAACTTGGAAATACTTTTCAAAATTAATTTACAAGCAATATAAAAAACGTTACTGTGCCTTTAAGAAGCACAGAAAAACTGACACAGTTGAAATAACAATGAACAAAAATAGTTATAGCAACCAAATTTTCACAGTAAATGTATTAAGTTAGCAAAGGATTGCACCCACCAGCAAATGGATGATTAACCCCTTAGTACCCAAAAACGGATAACAATTATATAATTAACGTTTTTCTCACAGTCAAATACACTGTCACAGGACTACTGTGACTGATTACCTCCCTCAAAATGGATTTTGAAGACCCCTGAGCTCTCTAGAGACGATCGGGATCATGGAGGATGAAGTAGACAGATTGTGACTGAATTTTTTCTGCGCAAAAAAGCGCTAAAATAGGCCCCTCCCACTCATATTACAACAGTGGGGAAGCTCAGAAACTGTTTCTATGCAGAAAACAAAAATGGCCATGTGGTAAAAAGCAAGCCCCAATAAGTTTTATCACCAAGTACCTCACAAAAACGATTAACATGCCAGTAAACGTTTTAAACATACATTTAAAAGTTATGTATTATTATTTACAAGCCTGCTACCAGTCGCTTTTACTGCAGTTAAGGCTCATACATTATTTCAGTATTTACAGTATTTTCAGAGTCAATTCCATTCCTTAGAAAATACATTCAGTGCACACACACACACACACATCAGCCTGATACCAGTTGCTATCGCTGCATTTAAGGCTGAACTTACTTTACAATGGTATCAGCAGTATTTTCTCAGTCAATTCCATTCCTCAGAAAATAATTTACTGCACATACCTCTTTGTTGCAGGGGGACCCTGCATGCTATTCCCCTTCTCTGAAGTTACCTCACTTTTCCTCAGATGAGAACAGCCAGTGGGTCTTAGTTACGTCTGCTAAGACCATAGAAAAAAACCCCAGGCAGATTCTTCTTCTAATGCTGCCTGAGAATAAACAGCACACTCCGGTGCCATTTAAAAATAACAAACTTTTGATTGTAGAAATAAACTAAGTTAAAAAACACCACAGATCTCTCACAGCTTCCTATCTAGTTAGGCTGCAAGAGAATGACTGGGTATGACAGGTGAGGGGAGGAGCTATATAGCAAGCTCTGCTGGGTAATTCTCTTGCAGTTTCCTGTTAGGAAGAGAAATATTCCATAAGTAATGGATGACCCGTGGACTGACTACACTTAACAGGAGAAAAGGACACTTAAATGTCCGGTATTGTTAAAGTCCCCTGTCAGCTAAATGCACAGGGCCTCCTATGTTTCTATGAATTACAAACATGGCCCAAAAAGAAATAACACTGTGCATTTTCTATTACATGTGTTACAGACAGACATGAGGTGTTAAATCATTACTCTTTGTGTGCATGCTCCTGGCAGTCAAGGGGGACAAATCATTAATATGTACATGTATTACTGGCAACCAAAGGGATACAACTGCTCAGATGTGAAAAATATACATGGCGGTTGGCGGGATAAAGGGTGGGGCTCACAACTGGCAACCCTATTTTCTACTGATATATTTACTGTACAAAAGCTCTGCAACATATTCATGTTTTACTTGAAACATTTAGAGTTATAGAAATGCAAACATTTACATAAACAATTATGGTGGACTCATTGTATACAATGTAGGCTCCTTAAAAGGACTCTGTAAAATTGTGCTTGTCCTACACTCCCTAGAGTGGCCAAAAAATCTAATTCTGTAACCTGCTGCAAACCAAATAGCTGTTATAGGCAATTTGCTGCATTTTGTAAACCTAGGTTACAGAATGTACTTTTTGTCATTTTTTCTAAGATAAATTACAGTTTTTACACAAAACAAGATGAGTTTAATGTCCCTTTAAGTAAGTTGAACAGTGCAGCTATTATTGGGGTTTAGTCAAAACTTAAGCAGGTCCATCTGCGTCATTCGCACATTGTCATTTGCATATTTATATGACATTTGTTACTTAAGAATCATTTTGCAATATATATTACCATTGTGTTCTAATTAGAAACATGTTAATACCTCATGAATAAAACGTAATATTAATACAAATAATAAACACACATTCTTCAATGCATTATGTCTGCTGCAAATGTTTCTTATTGCGCTGCTGTTGCCAGACGTTCTTCATTCTACAAATCATTCCAATCTGCATGCCTAATAACATTCTGAAGAAATTGCATAGTGGATTCTACTATCTCCAGAAAAAAACAAAAAAACTGTTTGATGTCTATTATACATTAGCACTATCAGTGCCTCACACAACCACTAATAAAGAGATCTAAAAACACTAAATTTACAAATGTAGAAAAAGACAATTTAATTAAAAATCGGGTAAATCAAATATCACTTACATAATATTTGTCGTCACTTTGATTATAAGCCAGCTTTACAACACCATATGAGCCCTGAAAAGAGAAAAAAAAATACAATTATTATTACTAATACCAATACCAGCATTGCCTTACAAAAGATGGGAATAGAAAATCCTTGTTTTATTTCAGATAGAGATCACTAGCGTTCTCTAAATAGAAAAACACTGGTTAGATAATTACATAGTGATTTCATTAACAGAAACTTCATTAGACAGAGTTCATTTCAAGTTCTTTATCTCAATGAAAGAAAAAAATCTATAAATGTTTTGTGTGCATTTCCTTTCCTATCTGCTCTAAATATCTCAGAATTTGGAATAAACTTTTTTTAATGTTTACTTATATTTTTAGATGCAGAAACTTTTTTGAAAGGTTTGTTTTAAAAAAAGTTATACAGCAAAAAACTATTTCATACTATTCTAATATTCTACTAAATTAATACGTAAAGGGACACTAAACCCAATTTTTTTTCTTTCATGATTCAGATAGAGCATGCTATTTTAAGCAACTTTCTAATTTACTCCTATTATCAATTTTCTTCATACTCTTGCTATCTTTATTTGAAAACCAAGAATGTAAACTTAGGAGTCGGTCCAATTTTGGTTCAGAACCTGGGTAGTGCTTGCTTATTGATGGCTTAATGTAGCCACCAATCAGCAAGCACTTTCCATGGTTCTGAACCAAAATGGGCTGGCTCTTTAGCTTAGATTCCTGCTTTTTCAAATAAAAATAGTAAGAGAATGAAGAAAAATGGACAATAGGAGTAAACTAGAAAGTTGCTTAAAATTGCATGCTCTATCTGAATCATGAAAGAAAAAAAATTGGGTTTAGTATCCCTTTAATTTAGCACAATGGTTAATAAATTCTATATTGTATATGTTTCTAATATTCTAAGATATTTAAATGTAGCCATTTTCTAGCAATAAAAGAAATGTAATGGTGCACATCATATTGCGGGTCCAGAAATAAGACTTTAGTTAGGATCTACTTCATTCGTCAGTTTTGCCAGTGTGATCTCCTTCTGTGAAGTGTGAACAAAAGTTTAACGTGATAAATATGGAATTACTCATACAAGGACACTGCTCACTTCTTGAGACCAATATAGTGTTACAGAGTATACTTGTGCAAAACACATTTCATTGATTGTTTTTAAGTTGAGACCATATTATCAAAGTAACAGGATGAAACAATCTGAATCTTAGTCTATCTCGGTCAGCACTTAAAAGGACAGAATGCAATTTTAAGAGACTTTTCAATTTACTTCAATTATCAAATTTACTTCATTCTCTTGGCATCCTCTGTTGAAAAGCTTACCTAGGTAGGCTCAGTAGCAGTATTGCTCTACTGGTAGCTATACACATATGCTTTTTTTCCACTGGCTAACCAGATGCTTGGAGCTACATCCCAGTAGTGCTTTGCTGTTCTAGATCTGACTTAAAGGGACATAAAACACAACTTTTTTCTTTCATAATTCAGACAGAGCGTACAATTTTTAAAACAATTCCAATTTAACAAACGTACTTCATTATGTTGGTATCCTTTGTTGAAGGAACAGTGATGCACTACTGGGAGCTATCTGAACATATTGGGGCATGTATGTGTAGTCACCAATAACCAATATGTAAGTAGGCTGCTCCTGAGCCTACATAGATATGTTTTCAACAAATCCTACCAAGAGAACAAAGAAATTTAGATGAAATAAACAAACTGGAAATTTGTTTACAATTGCGTGATCTGAATCATGACAGTTTAATTTTGACCTTAATGTTCCTTTAAAGGGACATTATACACTCATTTTTTCTTTGCATAAATGTTTTGTAGATTATCTATTTATATAGCCCATAAAGTTATTTTTTACAAAAAAATGTATAGTTTTGCTTATTTTTAAATAACATTGCTCTGATTTTCAGACTCCAAACCAAGCCCCAAAGTTTTATGTGAATACCGTCAGCTACCTTCTCTAGCTTGCTCCTGTTTGTGTAAAGGGTCTTTTCATATGCAAAAGAAGTGGGAGGGTTTTATTTCCCACTTGCAGTGGGCTTTCCAACTGCCTTTTCAACAGAGTTAAACTGGAAGCTTCTAAGTAAGTTTTTAAACAGTTTTATACTGGATTTTTATATCAGTATCTGTGCATCTTATTCTAGTGTCTATTACATGTAGTTATATGAAAATGAGTGTATACTGTCCCTTTAAATGATTAATTTAACCCCTTAGCAGGGGAAGCACAGTTACTTTCACTGTATATATAAATTATAAATTACCCAGTCCAGGACTTTAAGCCATTTTTTATGTGTATAGTATACATGTCCATATAGCCTTAAGATTTATTAGTACACAGGTTTTAAATAGGCCTGAGCTGGCTCGCATCTGGAAGCAATCAGGAGTCAGTAGCACAGCACAGCACAGCACACAACTGGTCTAAAGAAAAGTCATTAAAAGATTGTTTTTTTTAAAAAAATGTTTTGTTTGTCTTATGTGCAACATTTTTAAGTTTTTGAATATCTGTACATATGTAGATTTGTTGTCACTTGTACAAGTATAAGCAGTGAAACTAAGTGTTACTTATAAAAAGTTTATATGGAAGATCATATTTTTTTATTCAGTTAATACATATAAAGGGGAAGCAAAAAACATAAATTATGCTTACCTGATAATTTTATTTCTATCGAGGGGAGGAAAGTCCATGGCTTCATTCATTACTTGTTGGAATTAAGAACCTGGCCACCAGGAGGAGGCAAAGACACCCCAGCCGAATGCTTAAATACCTCCCCCACTTCCCTCATCCCCCAGTCATTCTGCCGAGGGAGCAAGGAACAGTAGGAGAAATACCAGGGTATAAATGGTGCCAGAAGAACAAAAATTAAATTTAGGTCCGTCGACACGGGAGCAAAGGACGAGAGCTGTGGACTCTCCTTCCCTTGATGGAAATAAAATTATCAGGTAAGCATAATTTATGTTTTCCATCTAAAGGGAAGGATAGTGTCCACAGCTTCATTCATTACTTGTGGAAACAAATACCCAAGCTCTAGAGGACACTGAATGAAAAACGGGAGGGCAAAAATATGCGGACCCTAATCTGAGGGCACCACAGCCTGTAAAACCTTTCTCCCAAAAACAGCTTCCGCTGAAGCAAAAATGTCAAATTTGTAAAACTTTGTAAAGGTATGTAAGGAGGACCAGGTAGCCGCCTTACAAATCTGCTCCATAGAGGCCTCATTCTTAAAAGCCCAAGAAGAAGCCACAGCTCTAGTCGAATGAGTCATGATCCTCTGAGGAGGCTTATGTCCTGCTGTCTCATAGGCTAAGCGAATCATGCTCCTCAACCAAAAGGACAAAGAAGTAGAAGAGGCTTTCTGCCCCTTGCGCTTCCCTGCATACAACACAAACAGAGACGTAGATTGTCTGAATTCCTTTGTAGCCTGAAGATAAAACTTCAAGGCTCGAACCACGTCCAAATTATGAAGTTACCTCTCCTTAGGAGAGATGGGTTTAGGACACAAAGAAGGAACAACTATTTCTTGATTGATGTTACGGTTAGACACAACTTTGGGAAGAAATCCCAAACCAGTGCACAGAACAGTCTTATCAGCGTGAAAGATCAAATAAGGAGTCTCAAGTTGCAAGGCCGCCAACTCAGAGACTCTGCGAGTCGATGCAATAGCCAACAGAAAGAGAACCTTCCAGGAACGATCTTAATGTCAACAGAGTGCATAGGTTCAAACGGAACCCTCTGCAATACTCTCAAAACCAAGTTCAGGGAAGAGCGGACTGTTTAAAAACAGGTCTGATTCTAGACAGAGCCTGAATAAAGGACTGAATATCAGGAAGCTCAGCGAGTCTCTTGTGCAACAAAACCAATAATGCCAAAATCAAGGAACAGGTGGCAAGTCCTTTTTCCAAACCATCCTGGAGAATCATGGGTACCTTAACCTTGTGCCAAGGATATCCATGCTTCTCTCACCAGGACAAGTAAGTCCTCCACATCTTATGATAGATGCGATGAGTGACCGGCTTCCTAGCCTGAACGAGTATCAATCACTCTCTCAGAAAACCTCTTGGCCAAGACTAAGTGTTCAATCTCCACGCAGTAAGATTCAGAGATTCTAGATTTTTATGTTAAATGGGACCCTGTACTAACAGGTCCCTGCGACAGGGTAACATCCATGGAGGAGAAGATGACATCCACACCAGATCCATCTATCAGCTCTGTCTGGGGATCCCTGGACCACGACCTGTATCTGGGTAACTTGAAATTGATCATGGATGCCATGAGGTCTATCTCCGGCGTTCCCTATCTGTGACAAATCAATGTGAACACCTCGGGATTGAAAGACCATTCCCCCGGATGGAAGGATTGCCTGATGAGGAAATCCACTTTACCAGTTGTCCACACCCGGAATGTGGATTGCTGAGAGTGAGCAGTTGTGGGACTCTGCCCATTGCAATATCCGAGAAACCTCCCTCATTGCCAGAGAGCTTCTCGTCCCACCTGGTGTTTGATGTAAGCCACTGAGGTAATGTTGTCTGTCTGGAATCTGATGAAGCAGAATGACCCCAGTAGAGGCCCACCTTCAGAGCATTGTAGATCGCTCGAAGTTCCAGAATATTGATCGGAAGAAGAGAATCCTCTCTAGACCATTTTTCCATCCTGACTCCCCAGACAGCTCCCCATCCTGCCAGACTTGTGTCCGTGGTCACAATCTCCCAGGACGGTCTCAGGAAGGATGTCCCTTGGGACAGTTGTTCCGGACGGATACACCAAGAGAGGGATTCCCTCGTCCGAATGTAAAAAAAAATCAGTTGGCATAAGTCTGTATAATCGCCGTTCCACTGTCTCAACATGAATAACTGAAGAGGTCTGAGGTGGAACCTGGCGAATGGAATAACATCGATGCTGGACACCATGAGCTCTATCACCTCCATACTCTGAGTCACAAGGGACTGGAGGAGGACAAAGGCAAGACAGGTGGACGCAATCTTCCTGCATCGCTAATCTGTGAGAAATATCCTCATGGATATAGAATCTATTATCATTCCCAGGAACTCCACTCTGTTGCTGGGAATCAGCGAGCTCTTTTCTGAGTTTATCTTTCAACCGTGGGATTGGAGCAAAAGAAGAGCCCTCGAGTGATCCTCTGCGAGGCTGAACGACGGCACCTGGACTAGGATGTTGTTCAGATAGGGCGCCACAGCAATGCCTCTGGATCTGGGCACTACAAGTTACGCCCCCAGAACCTTTGTGAAGACTCTCGGGGCCATCGCCAGACCAAAGGAAGGGCCACAAACTGGAAATATTGGTCCAGGAAAGCAAATCTCAGGAACCTGAAGTGGTCCCTGTGGATTGGCACATGAAGGTAGGCATCCTTCAAGTCTATTGTCATCATAAACTGACCCTCTTGAACTAGGGGCAGAATAGATCTGATAATTTCCATTTTGAACGATAGAACAGCCAGAAATTTGTTTAAACATTTTAGGTCTAGAATCGGGTGGAACGTGCCCTTCTTCTTTGGGACCACAAAAAGGTTTGAATAGTACCCTAGACCCCTTTCTGCTGGGGGTACCGGTACAATTACTCTGAGGGAAGAGAGATCCCTCACACATTCCAGAAAGGTGTCTCTTTTCTGGACTGGAAGACAGGTTTGACAGGAGGAATCTGCCTCTGGGCGGATGAGATCTGAACCCTATCTTGTATCCTTGAGTGACAACCTCCAGAATCCAAGGGTCCTGAACATCCGGCAAACCAGGCTTCTGAGATGAGAGATAATCTGCCCCCTACTTGGCCCGGAGACCGGTCGGGGGCTGCCCCTTTATTCTGACTTTGTTTCGGCGGGCTCCTTGTTCTGCTTGGACTTATTCCAAGACTGAGCTGGTTTCCAAGTGTGCTAGGACTGATCCGATTCGTGGCGGGCTCTCGGTATTGGGCCTTGTCCACACGAAAGGAACGAAAAGTAGATCCCTTAGGCTTAACCTTTTTATCCTGCGGTAGGAAAGCGCCCTTGCCTCCCGTAACCATGAATAAGATCGCGTCCAATCCTAGACCAAGCAGGATCTTTCCCTGAAATGGAAGGGATAGCAGTCTAGACTTAGAGGTCACGTCTGCAGACCATGACTTAAGCCACAGAGCCCTGTGGGCTAATACGGAAAAACCTGACACCTTAGCGTTCAGGCAAATAATTTGCATATTGGAATCACAAATAAAAGAATTAGCGACCCTCAAAGCCTTAATTCTCTCCTGTATCTCGTTGAGGTGAGTCTCCCTCTCGACCATGTCAGACAGAGCCTTGCACCAATATGTTACAGTTCCGGCAACCGCAGCTGCCAGCTGAAAAATAAACCCTGTATGTCGAAACATTTTTCTTAACATGTTCTCTAACTTTTTATCCATGGGCTCTTTACACGATGAACTATCCTCAACAGGAATCGTCGTCCGCTTTGCGAGGGTAGAGATAGCACCATCAACCTTAGGGACAGTCCCCCATAGCTCGAACTGAGAGTCCGGGATGGGGAACAGCTTCTTAAAATAAGAAGAAGGGGAAAAGGAAGAACCTAATCTCTCCCATTCATTCTTAATAATGTTAGCCATCTTAACAGGAACCGGGAAGGTCTAAGGCACCACCCTGTCCTCATATACTTTATCAAGCTTAGGAATCAAAGGTTCTTCCAGTAGCTTCTGTTCCAGAACCTCGAGGGTAGCAAGCACTTGCTTCAGCAAAAAGCACAAATTTTCCATCCTAAACTGAAAGTCAGGCTCCTCTGCCATCACAGCTTTAGATGACATAGACTCCGACCCAGAAGGAACATACTCTGAAGAGTCAGAGTCGTACTCATCAATGAATAATCTTTCCGAAATATCCATTGGCGTAGATGCCTGGGTCGGATCGCCATATTTTACCTTAGGCTTGCGCTTGGCAGAACGTGGTAAGGCACTAATCACATTAGAGACTGCCGTTTGCAGTTGATTTGCAAAATCTGACGGCCAACAGATCTTTCCCGTAGGAGAAATAGTCATGCCCTGGGGTGCTGCATGTTTACTCGGTGATGAATGTAGGAAACGCACCTCACGGGACGGGGAACCCTCAGAGGTGGACGACTTAGTAGTACTAGACATCATATTCTTTCTAGATGTCGTGACTTTATCAAGCCATGTGGAACATACAGGGAGTGCAGAATTATTAGGCAAGTTGTATTTTTGAGGATTAATTTTATTATTAAACAACAACCATGTTCTCAATGAACCCAAAAAACTCATTAATATCAAAGCTGAATATTTTTGGAAGTAGTTTTTAGTTTGTTTTTAGTTTTAGCTATTTTAGGGGGATATCTGTGTGTGCAGGTGACTATTACTGTGCATAATTATTAGGCAACTTAACAAAAAACAAATATATACCCATTTCAATTATTTATTTTTACCAGTGAAACCAATATAATTCACAAATATACATTTCTGACATTCAAAAACAAAACAAAAACAAATCAGTTGACCAATATAGCCACCTTTCTTTGCAAGGACACTCAAAAGCCTGCCATCCATGGATTCTGTCAGTGTTTTGATCTGTTCACCATCAACATTGCGTGCAGCAGCAACCACAACCTCCCAGACACTGTTCAGAGAGGTGTACTGTTTTCCCTCCTTGTAAATCTCACATTTGATAATGGACCACAGGTTCTCAATGGGGTTCAGATCAGGTGAACAAGGAGGCCATGTCATTAGATTTTCTTCTTTTATACCCTTTCTTGCCAGCCACGCTGTGGAGTACTTGGTCGCGTGTGATGGAGCATTGTCCTGCATGAAAATCATGTTTTTCTTGAAGGATGCAGACTTCTTCCTGTACCACTACTTGAAGAAGGTGTCTTCCAGAAACTGGCAGTAGGACTGGGAGTTGAGCTTGACTCCATCCTCAACCCGAAAAGGCCCCACAAGCTCATCTTTGATGATACCAGCCCAAACCAGTACTCCACCTCCACCTTGCTGGCGTCTGAGTCGGACTGGAGCTCTCTGCCCTTTACCAATCCAGCCACGGGCCCATCCATCTGGCCCATCAAGACTCACTCTCATTTCATCAGTCCATAAAACCTTAGAAAAATCAGTCTTGAGATATTTCTTGGCCCAGTCTTGACGTTTCAGCTTTTGTGTCTTGTTCAGTGGTGGTCGTCTTTCAGCCTTTTTTACCTTGGCCATGTCTCTGAGTATTGCACACCTTGTGCTTTTGGGCACTCCAGTGATGTTGCAGCTCTGAAATATGGCCAAACTGGTGGCAACTGGCATCTTGGCAGCTGCACGCTTGACTTTTCTCAGTTCATGGGCAGTTATTTTGCGCCTTGGTTTTTCCACACGCTTCTTGCGACCCTGTTGACTATTTTGAATGAAACGCTTGATTGTTCGATGATCACGCTTCAGAAGCTTTGCAATTTTAAGAGTGCTGCATCCCTCTGCAAGATATCTCACTATTTTTGACTTTTCTGGGCCTGTCAAGTCCTTCTTTTGACCCATTTTGCCAAAGGAAAGGAAGTTGCCTAATAATTATGCACACCTGATATAGGGTGTTGATGTCATTAGACCACACCCCTTCTCATTACAGAGATGCACATCACCTAATATGCTTAATTGGTAGTAGGCTTTCGAGCCTATACAGCTTGGAGTAAGACAACATACATAAAGAGGATGATGTGGTCAAAATACTCATTTGCCTAATAATTCTGCACTCCCTGTAGTTGAGCAGGCGGATCTACCGGAACCTCCTCACAATAAAGACAATTACTAGACTAAGTTAAAGAGGAAGTACTCTCCAACGCATCTTTCCTCCATAGCTTACGGCTTTATTACAGACTAGTTATAAATATAAAAAATGGCACCCTTATATCCAATGGCCGCGGCACTCACCACCTCCTATGACCCGGACCACAGAAACCATTATGTCTCCTGCACCGCCAGTCAAGCAAGGAAGTCAAGTAGGCCAAAGATAGCTTCACAGGACCGCCCCTGCACTAGGGAGAAAACGCTTCTGGAAGTGAAACTAGGTCCATGTTCAATATTCCCCCTAACAGGGATATTAACCCTTGATTCTATAAGGATAAAAGGTATCACACTGTGACCCTGTCTTCTGCGTTATCATTATGTGCATAAAAAATGAAACGATTTAACCAGAATTTATGCCGTGGAACAGGAACACGGCCTCTCAAGTGTGACAGTGTAGTAGCATCGCTCCTGACATGGACTTGAGTGTAGAAAGCAGGTAGTGAAACTCGTCAACGCTGATTGCTTATGGAGCGGTTAAAATGAGTTGTGATGGTTTCGCAGAAAGGCTCTCCCTGCATCTCCGGACTCTAACTTCCACCCAAGCTCTCACTGAGCGGCTGACAGGACTACTTAAAAATCCAGTCCCATTCCAAAGAGTACTACCCTCCATAAGAGACTACTCTTCCGACACTTCTCTGCCAACCTCCTGTGATGAAAAGCAAAGAATGACTGGGGGATGAGGGAAGTGGGGGAAGTATTTAAGCCTTTGGCTGGGGTGTCTTTGTCTCCTCCTGGTGGCCAGGTTCTTAATTCCCACAAGTAATGAATGAAGCCGTGGACTCTCCTCCCCTTTAGATGGAAATACTTGTATTACTAGCTTTAAAACCAGTTTGCTCTTAATGTAAGAAAAACAAAAAACAAATAAAATGTGTTTTTTTTATGTGTGTTTATATAATGTAAAAATAAACAAACAAACAAACCCACTTTCTTTAAGGGTGTGAGTATATATAATGTAAAAACAACAACACATTTTAAAGCTGTGTATATATACTGTATATATATATATATATATATATATATATATATATATATATATACTGTGTATATATATATATTTACACACTGTTTAAGTCCCTGAACTGCTAGAGAGAGTTGGCCATCTGCTTCATACAGCCATCAAGCAGTGAAGGGGTTAAACTTTTTTTTTTTACAGCCAGCTGTCGGTGATGTGTATTAATTGCTGACTTCATTATGTTCCCCTATCTCCGGCCACACCTACCAAATTCTTACAAAGCAGGTTGTTGACGCATGCGCTCACTGCAGCATTGCTACAATAAAGTGCAAAATGACACTAAATATCATGCATGTGCCCCTGCCGCAGTTGGCAAATATTACAGAAGCGGGTCAAACACAGTCTTGGCACTAGCTGGGTCAGGTGGCATACAAATTGATTGTGCAAAAAAAAGAGAGGTGCTGTACGCCCAATGAGTAAATAAAACATACAACATACAAATTGATTGTACTTATGTTTTCACAGTTTACATAGTTACAAGCACTCTGGGGACCTACACAATTTGTGCACTAGCTGGGTGGCAGACAAATGGATCATACCTATTTTCCATAATATCAATATTTACAAACACTCTGGGGGACATCTAAGTACTTGTGTACATCTAAGTACTTGTAACTAAGTACTTGTACATCTAAGTGCTTGTAACTATGTATATTGCGAAAACATAAGTAAGATTAATTGTTATGCCACCTGACCCAGCTAGTGCCAAAACTGTGTTTGACCCGCTTCTGTATATTTGCAGACTGCGGCATGGGCACATGCATGCTATTTAGTGTCATTTTGCACTTTATTTTAGCAATGCGGCAGTGAGCGCATGCATCAACAACCGGCTTTGTAAATATTTGGTAGGCGTGGCCGGAGGTAGGGAAACATAATGAAGTTGGCAAATATATACAGAACACCGGTATGCCGGACTTAACAAAAGACAGCACAACACACAAACTATTTGATGTCTCACATAAGCAGGGCTGCTGGGGAGAGGACAGTTATATCGATCTCTTCTCCTGTCAGTGAAAGTCTGTTAAAAAGAAAAAAAACAGACGATTCACTCCCGGTCTCCTCTTTGCAAATTGCAGATGCCCCGCCCCCATAGCTATCTGGAACCTGTAAGTGAAACAAGTCAGGTCACTAACAGGGAGGAGTTCACCGAGCCTTTTGCTGCACAGAATTTAGCTGCTTACAGTGCTTGTTACTCGGTCTGAGACTCTGAGGTCTCAGTAACTACAGACTGACATGCTGGCGTTGCCCCTATCGCTCTGCAGTTTGTGCTCTGCAGCATCTAAAAAAAAATGTCTAAAAAATAAATATTATATCAATGTATTGCCCAATTGCCGCCCTAACTCTGTGCCCCCCCTGCTGGGGCGGAAATTGGCGGCTGCCTAGTCTGCCTTCTGCAAGCGCTGGGCCTGCTGCCTATTTGATATGTAATTATTTACATCTTCACCGATAATGACCCGTTCTAGCCTAACTAGGCAAAATGTATCGTATTATTATCTGAAATGTCAGAAGAAACTTGTGAACACAAAAAATGTGCAGTTTTAACATTTGTAATCTTTCTCTCTTTATCACCTTATTTGTTTGCAATAGTCATGTTACGTTGATTGCATTTGAAGAAATTCATCCTATGTACATTCACTGTAAAAAATTCAATAAAAATATTTAATTTTAAAAAAGGAGGTACAATAAGATGTGCCCCTTTAGGGAGTGTAAAAAATAAAATGGGTATTGTGTGTGAATTTAGGACTTAATGCCCCTAACCATATCTCTAAGAGCCAAATTGTACCAAACAATTGTTTTCAAGTCGATTCAACTATGGCTTATTTGCCAAAAATATAGGTTAAAACAGATTAACAGCAATGGTAATTTGGTGCAGAAAAATGTCACTCTTTCCAGGGGCCCAAAAAACTAACATAATCATAATAATATCAATGGCAATGTTATTTGTTGCACATATGAGTTTCACATCATGTTGAAAATAGTGACACAGTCTCATCAAGTATTCAATGGGGGTACTTAGATACAAGAAGCTAAATTTGGGGTAGATGGGAATTTCTCCCTCTGGACACTCATTCAATTTTTATAATGACTTTGCACAAGTAACACAGTTATAATGTAATAATAAAAGATTTGTATATCAGGATCTACTGAATGTATCTGAATGCTTTAAAGAGGGCATGAATCAATTCAACACTGTCTACATCCACAAATACAATAAACATAAAGCTATATATATACTTTCTCAAATTATTAAATATGTTGATGCTATGAATTCCCAGGATTTGTAAGTACTGGTAACTTGAGGTGGAGCAGCGAATTTAAGTCAATTTTCTTGCTGCATTCAAAAATTATAAGCGTTTGAGAAACTGCAATTAACAAAGAATGACAAATCAAACCATGATTACCAGCACTGTATGCTGTTATTCTGTACACAGTAACTCATCAGGAAAATCTTAATTTAGTCTAGAACTATAAATTGCATACTCTCATGGGATTTCACTTTATATTTTCACAAATTATTATTTTATCTTTTGTGTTTATTTTATAATATATAAAACTCTACATTACTGCCATTGCTTTATAGTTCAATGATGCAACATAGCTATTTGATTATTTTTTAACTTATTAATTTGTTAAATGCATGACAGCAAATGCAAGAAGCATGACGGGTAAAATGGGGGAGCTCTTTGTTGCAGAAGAGGACTATGATATTATCAGTATAACTGAAACCTGGTGGTATGATTCACATGACTGGGCAGTTAACTTAGAAGGTTATACTTTATTTAGAAGGGTCAGGATTAATAAAAGGGGTGGAGGAATTTGCATGTATATTAAACCTGACCTTAACTCTACAATAAGTGAAAATATTTATGATGCTACAGGTGATAATGTAGAGACCCTGTGAGTTGAAATAAAGAGTGGCAGAGGGGAGAATCCTAAAAAAATATTACTAGGAACATGCTACAAGCCCACCATTAGTGACATGGAGGAAACTCAACTACTAATGAAAATAGGAAAGGCTGCTAACAATACCAATACTGTAATTATGGGAGATTTTTAACTATCCCGACATAAACTGGGCCAATTAAATTAGTAGTACAACTAAGGGAGATAGATTTTTAAATGTTCTCAAGGATAACTTTATCTCATGATTAAAAGAGAAGCCAACTAGGAATAAAGCTATATTGAATTTAGTGCTATCAAATGATACAGATATAATATGAAACATAGAAGTCAAAGAACATTTGGGTAACAGTGATCATAACATGGTCACATTCGAAATCACTCTCCATAAGCAGTGTTATAAGAGTTCAACTAAGACTTCACTTTAAGAAAGTAAAATTAAATGATTTAATGAAATCGTTAAATAACAAATTTTGACAAAGTATTTTCTAATAAATATACAGAGGAAAAATGGATAACATTTAAAATGTTGTTAAATAAATATACATAACAAAAAGAAAGAAATCCAAGCCAATGTGGCTAAATAAAAATGGGTTACGAGAAATTAGTAGGGTATTTAAATTATTAAAACAAAATAGTGCAAACTCAACCTTTCAAAATATATAGGGAATGTAAAAAGCATGCAAAAAGCAATCAAATTAGCCTAAATTGAAAATGAAATATTAATTGCAAAGGACTCTAAATCAAACCTTAAAAGGTTTTTTGAATACATAAATGGCAAAAAATCTAAGGAGAATATAGGTACACTAAAATGTGACAGAGAGAAGGCTGAGGTACTAAAACAGTTAATGCTCTTCTGTATACACATGCGAGTAACCAATGAGAGATACTTTGAAACAAACTAGAAGATACAAGCTCATACCATTAACTGGGATATCAGTAAATAAATGGACAATATAAAGGTAAATAAAACTCCAGACCCAGATGGAATGCACCCAAGGGTTTTATGGGAACTTAAAACTGTTATAGGTAAACCTCTACTCTTTATTTTTCACTCATTATCCTCAGGCATAGTACTCCAGGACTGCTGTAAAGCTGATGTGGTGCTACTTTTTAAAAAGTGAAGCAGGGCTGATCCAGGAAGCTATAGACCAGTAAGTCTGACATCAAAAGTGGGGAAGATACTTGAAGGGATTATATTGATGAGTATATTCATGTAAACAAGATTATGAGTTCAAATCAGCATGGTTTTATGAGAAATAGATTAACCAAACTAATCTAATTAGATTATACGAGGAAGGAAGTAAAAATATCTGGGTCCTGTTATTTTTAATATTTTTATTAATGACTTGAAGCAAAGATTAATAGCAACATCTCATTTTTGCAGATGATACAAAGTAAGGTCATTAGGTCAGTGGAGGATCAAATTGCTTTACAAGGGGATCTTCAAAACTTAGAAGAATGGGCAGGTAAATTGAAAATGAGATTTAATACAGGAAAATGCAAGGTTCTACATTTTGGAAGTAAAGATAAGCAGGCAACTTATTATTTAACTGGCACTAGACCTTCAAAACAGAGGAGGAAAGGGGCTCGGGAGTAATAATAGACAACAAGCTAAAGATGGGCACACAATGCAGGGCAACGGCTTCTAAGACCAATATAATACTAGCATGTTTTAAAAAACTCATTGCTATAAGGGATGAAAGCATAATTCTGTCACTATATAAATACCTGGTAAGACCTCACCTTGAGTATGAAGTGCAGTTCTGGGGACCAATCCCAAAAAAGACATTGCAGACTTAGAAAAAGTTCAGAGACGGTCCACAAAACTAATAAGGGGAATGGAGAATTCAAGCTATGAGGAGAGGCTAGATGGGTCTCTAGAAAAAAAAGCACTTGAGAGGTGACATGATTACTCAAGGCTCATATACAGAGATGGCAGAAGCTCTGTTCATTCCAAGAAATTTTTTGTGACAAGAGGTTACAATTTAAGGATGGAGGAAAGCCGATTTAATCTCCAGCAACGCAAACATTTTTTTACTGTAAGAGCAATCAAATTGTAGAACTCATTACCTAAGGAGGTAGTAAATGCCAATACCTTATATACATTTAAAAATGGTTTTGACACATGTCTGGCAAGAAACAGAATTCAGGGATATGATTACTTGTGTTAAATGGGTCACTTTTTAATGGGATTAATTTAAGATCAACTGGAGCTTTTATTGTAAGTATATTAAGATTTGTATAGGTTAAACTTGATTGAATATCTTTTTTCAACCTCATCTATTATGTTGCTATGTTATAGTTAGCTGCTTACTGAGCAAAGTAAAGTTTTTTTTGTTTGCGTTATTCTAAGTTGTAATGAATTATAAAGTAAAAAACAAGAAAAGGCTCAACAAAGGGAATTCTGTGGCCAATTAAAGAACTTGGTTTACTTTAAATTTAAGGGACATTGTACTGTAAAATGTTTTCCCCTTTAAAAAGACAGTCTAGTCAAAATTAAACTTTCATGATTCAGATAGGGCATGCGATTTTGAACAATTTTCCAGTTTACTTTTATCATCAAATTTGTTTGTTTCTTCTCTTGATATTTTTTGTTGAAAGCTAAACCTAGGCTCATATGCTAATTTCTAAGCCCTTGATGACAGCTTCTTATCTCAGTGCATTTTGACAGTTTTTCACAGCTAGACAGCGATAAGTTCTGGCTTTTGAGTATAGAGAGATAAAATAAGAGAGTCTACACTTGCTGTAGGCTCAGTCTCCTTGAATGGACATGCTCCCTAGAACAGTGAGTTGTGGTTTCAATGAGCAAAAACAAGTTTAAATACAAAAATAAACATAAATGAGCAGTTTTCCATAAATGTAATACTCTGAAGCTGATATAATAATCCAGTGGAAACACATGGGGAAACAATTTAACAATACAGGGTCCCTATAATCATCATTCTAACCTAAAGTACAAATTTGTAATTACAATCAGATTATACAGTCTTGACAGAAACTAATTTCTCCTGTCGGAAAGCTCTGATTAATATTGTACTTCTGAGTGCATTTATACTGATGTAACTGTTTCTATTTCTCTGTCTACTATTTTTAACTCATATTCAAATGGCAGATCTTCAATCATGTTTACATTATGGGGTCAATTTTTATAATATATTATTTTTTGTAATCATTTAGATGTGTGACTGTGTCTGGTTTTGTATTAATGTGTAATGTAGGCCATTTCTTATCAATAGCAATAAAGCAACTAATCTAAGACCTTATTCTTACTGTTCAAATGAACACACAACTTCTGCAGATGTAAACAACAATCATGAATCAGGAGTCCTCTGGGGATGTAAATACTGGTTTTAATGTATTTATTTATTATAATTTATTTATTTGTTCAGTGTCCTCTGCATTATTCAGAAGTGTCCTACCAAGCATACCTAAATTACACAGTTATTAAAAGTGGAGCCCCCATTTTTAGCATATATTCAATTCAAATGTGCTAAATTAAGCAAATCTCCTTCCAGACTCACTTACATGGAGGGATCTTTCAAAACTAGCTTCTTTCATAGGGGATTTTCCTAACCAATCTCTCTGCTAAGTTTTCTTAACAGTTTAGCCCAATTCTCTAGGTGTGCTCTAATTCAGATTGGCTTGCTAGCTGTAAGGGCACTATTGATCATCTCCAGGTATCAGCAGATTACCATGAAGTTCCATCTGGGATGGCCTCTTCTGAACCGTGACTTAGCAGTTGTGTTTAAGTACCCCCTCTGCTGAGCACATTTTGAACTATCTGGGTGTTATTTGTTTTGAAGGGTTCACTAAATATTGTTATTGGGTGTATATTAGTATCTGTTGTTACATGGCTGCTTGGCAGGAACTTGGGTGTTGATTATCTTCAGTGCTATTGGGCCACAGGGTAATCATGACAGATTCATAGTACTCATAGGCTTTCACAATAACCAATATATTGCTTTGATGTCCTTTCATTTGTATTCTCAACTTTGATTTAAAAGATAATGGGTCAACCGTATTTGATATTACAGTACAAAATATATTCTGATTCATGTTATATATTATGATGGACAAGGTAGTGGTTCAATATTACAGCTCATTTTGCATTAAAATGCACAGACCATGGAGCTTGGATGTTAAAAAAACCAGATGCAGATATCAGAGTAAGTCACAAGCTCTTATAAGTGAAAGGTGATTGTGGTCATGAGTCCCACTCCCACATATAGTAACATTGAGAAATAATATTGTTGTGGTCACAAGGTTAGATCAGTTAGAAAGACAAGGTATCAAAAAGTCTATAATGTGAACTACATTAGACACAAACCCACATTACTAAAAAGGTGCATGGTCTTTTATACAAAAGTTATCACCTGCATACTATGTGAATAGAATTATATGTACATGGAAAGATTAGAATACTACTTATTTTTTCTCTGCCTATTATTGAGCTTATTTTAACAAGTGGCTGTTTCTGTAATTTACCTTAGGGTGACCATAGGGAGACGTGTTTATTGAGAAGCACTGACCATAGCTTGTCTAACAGAATACATCCTATTATATAAAAGGCCAAGTGTGTTTGTCCAAAGCGGTCATGCGCACAGCACGAGGACAAACACACCTGGCCTTACCTGACATGCTGTTTGCGGCGAAAGTGGTCGTGGTTGGACTGGAGCATGGGCGTGGCCGGACGGGGGCATGGGTGTGGCGGGGACGTGGTCGTGTGCGGTCGGCGCGAGAGAGAGGGGAGAGAAATAGAAAGAGAGGGGGAGAGACAAAAAGAGATAGGAAAGAGCTAAAGAGAGGGGGAAGAACAGAAGAGAGGGGAAAGTGCAGAAAAGAGGGGGGAGAGAGAGCAAAAGAGGGGAAAGAGCAAAAGAGAGGGGAAAGAGCAAAATAGAGGGAAGAGAGAGAAAAAGAGAGGGGGGGAGAGAGCAATAGAGATGGGGAGAGAGAGCAATAGAGAGGGGGAGAGAGAGCAATAGAGAGGGGAGAGAGAGAGCAAAAGAGAGGGGGAGAGAGAGAGAGAGCAAAAGAGAGGGGAGAGAGACAGAGCAAAGGAGAGGGATGGAGAGAGAGAGCAAAAAAAAGGAGAGACAGAGCAAAAGAGAGGGGGGAGAGAGAGCGCAAAAGAGAGGGGGAGAGAGAGAGAGCGCAAAAAAGAGGGGGAGAGAGAGAGCGCAAAATGGAGGGGAGAGAGAGCGCAAAAGAGAGGGAGAGAGAGCGCAAAAGAGAGGGGGAGAGAGAGAGCGCAAAAGAGAGGGGGAGAGAGAGAGCGCAAAAGAGAGGGGGGAGAGAGAGAGCGCAAAAGAGAGGGGGAGAGAGTGAGCGCAAAAGAGAGGGGGAGAGAAAGCGCGCAAAAGAGGAGGGGAGAGCGCAAAAGAGAGAGCGCAAAAAAGAGGGGGGAGAGAGCGTAAAAGAGAGGGGGGGAGAGAGAGCACAAAAGAGAGGAGGAGAGAGAACAAAAGAGAGGGGGGGAGAAAGCAAAAGAGAGGGGGAGAGAGGGAGCAAAAGAGAGGGGGGAGAGAGAGAGCAAAAGAGAGGTGGAGCGAGAGAGAGCACAAAAAAGGGGGAGAGAGCGCAAAAGAGGGGGGAGAGAGCGCAAGAGAGAGGGGGGAGAGAGAGCAAAAGAGAGGGGGGAGAGAGCAAAAGAGAGGGGGGAGAGAGAGCAAAAGAGAGGTGGAGCAAGAGAGATTACAAAAGAGAGGGGGAGAGAACGCAAAAGAGAGGGGGAAAGAGCGCAAAAGAGAAGGGGAGAGAGCGCAAAAGAGAGGGGGAGAGAGAGTAAAAGAGAGGGGGAGAGAGAGTAAAAGAGAGGGGGAGAGACAGAGCAAAAGAGAGGGGGGAGAGAGAGCAAAAGAGTGGGGGAGAGAGAGAGCAAAAGAGATGTGGAGCGAGAGAGATTGCAAAAGAGAGGGGGAGAAAGCGCAAAAGAGAGGGGGAAAGAGAGTAAAAGAGAGGGGGAGACACAGAGCAAAAGAGAGGGGAGGGGGAGAGACAGAGCAAAAGAGAGGGGGGAGAGAGAGAGCAAAAGAGAGGGGGGAGAGAGAGAGCAAAAGAGGTGGAGCGAGAGAGATTGCAAAAGAGAGGGGGAGAGAGCGCAAAAGAGGGGGAGAGAGCGCAAAAGAGAGGGGGAGAGAGCGCAAAAGAGGGGGAGAGAGAGAGCAAGGAGTGGGACCACTGTACTGCAAAAAATGGCCTGTGTGAACGGGCTTTAGGACTAGTTTGTTATATTTTTAAAAGCCAGAAGTGATAAATGGAAAGACACAGCTTAGGTCCTGCTGCGAAAATTGAGTGCCAAACTCTTTCAACATCAGTTTAAATAAAATTTAAATGATATAATGTAGAAATGTGTTAATAAATGCAGAAATAGTTCAACCATTATTTTCCTTACTGGCAGATAATTATATTAAAGAATTGAACATCAGGCACTCTGTGACAAAGCTTATCTCAGGGGGTGAAGTAGTATCTTAATTATAAAATATTTGCATAAAAGCAAATCTTTAGATGTTTTTTGTTTGTAGTTAGGCAGCACAATGAAGAAAGCAATACTAAGGGAACCCAAAATCCTTCAAATGACATGCGGCAAAAAGAATTCACAATAAATAATTGCACAATGGCTTAATGGTTGACTGTCCATTATTTTATGGCTGATGAGTACAGAGTATCTAAAACATAAGTGGACAAGCATTCTTTAAGAATTACATATATATATATATATATTAAAAAAGGTTCTGCGTCCTGTGTCTCTTGTTATTTATATTACAGGAATATGTTAGAAATAAGGGTTAATAATTTTCTTATTCCTAAAGTGCTATTTACATTGAAAAACAGATCTTTTGGTAAGGTGCTGCTACAGATGATTTTCAAGTGTGTATTGGAACATAGCTGGCATTTGAATCTTTTTCATTAGTAAGGGTTCAACTTCAATAAGCTAGTAGTGAATTTTTTTAAAAAAAGATTTGTGTTTCCTATTAAAGCGTGTTTTATAACAGCTTTCTAAAAGGTGTCTCTGGATAAGATTCCTGCAAGAAATGATAGACTGGAAACCAAACAGACGGCACATTTCCATATAAAAAGTGACATAGAACACTAAAATGATTCTCATACAGATGCGTTAAACGTATTTCCTCATTCTAAGGGATGCCAAGAAACAATAATTATGCACATGGTGTGCTGCTGATGAGACTAGAACGAAGCAACAGGGTAATCTCTTGCTGGGTATACTTTTCATATCTGTAATTGTTATTATAGTACGCCAGACTAGCAGCTCTTCCTACGGACTGATTGTAACTGGTTACCCTAATTACCTAGCTAGCTTTATGCATATTTCTAATGAGCTCAAATGCATCTTACAAACACACTATTCATTCTCATTATATTGATGTTTATCTGGGCTTCTGCCATGACGCTGATGATTTTTTAAATTAATGCACACTCATTCATTCTCTGAACTGACACTAATAAAGGCACTTCATTGACATTGCTTTTGACAGAATGAATTCCATTCTCTAAAGGGACAGTCAACTAGCCAAAGAGTGCTGTGTCAGCCACAACGCCACGTGAGAGAGCACAATGTTATTTATATGGCTCACATGGATTAGCAGTCTCTAGTTGTGAAAAGCTAATAAAAACAGCAAAAGCAAAAGGCTGTCTGTGCCTTAGAAAGAGGCAGGAATGTAGAGGTTTAAATGTTATAAAATATATTAATATAACAATGTTGGTTGTGCAAAGCTGGGGAATGGGTAGTAAAGGCATTGAGGCCCATTTATCAAGCTCCGTATGGAGCTTGTCGGCCCGTGTTTCTCGCAAGTCTTCAGACTCGCCAGAAACAGCATTTATGAAGCAGCGGTCTGAAGACCGCTGCTCCATAACCTGTCCACCTGATCTGAGCAGGCGGACAGGAATCGCCACAATTCAACCCGATCGAGTACGATCGGGTTGATTGACACCCCCCTGCTGGTGGCCCATTGGTCGCAAGTCTGCAGGGGGAGGCGTTGCACCAGCAGCTCTTGTGAGCTGCTGGTGCAATGCTGAATACGGAGAGCGTATTGCTCTCCGCATTTAGCGAGGTCTTGCGGACCTGATCCTCACTGCCGGATCAGATCCGCAAGACCGTTGTTAAATAGGCCTCATTATCTATCTTTTTAAACAATAAGAATGTTGGTGTTGACTGTCCCTTTAGGTAAAGTTTAGGGCTAGGTGGTTTCTCAGTCACAGTGTCCTCTGTCACAGTCAAACTGTATTTTGTGTAATTTACATTATTATTTTTATTATTATTATTATTATAATAAGAAATGTTCGGCATCAAAATGATTAAATAGACATTTGATACAAAAAATACATTATCTAATTCATTAAAGTATGATGTTTAACATTACTTACTCCAGATAACTATAACCATGTGGGATTAACATTTCTGATAACTTATTTGTATGACCTCCAGCTACCTCTTGACCTGCCTTTGTAGTATAGTAAGCCCCTGTTTATGGCAGAATACTTAAAGGGACAGTCAACACCAGAATTTTTGTTGTTTAAAAAGATAGATACTCCATTTATTACCCATTCCCCAGTTTTGCAAAACCAACACTGTTATATTAATACACTTTTTACTTCTGTGACTAACTTGTATCTAAGCATCTTCTGACCGCCCCTAATCACATGACTTTTAGTTATTTTGCATATAGTTGCATTTTAGCCAATTAGTGCAGTGTCTGCCACTAGCCACGGGCGTGATCACAATGCTATCTATATGGCCTACATGAGCTTGCTCTCCCCTGCTGTGAAAAGTAAATAAAATAGAGGCGGCCTTCAAGGGCTTAGAAATTATCATATGCGCTTTCCTAGGTTTGCTTTCAACTAGAATACCAAGGGAACAAAGCAAAATTGTTGATAAAAGTAAATTGGAAAGTTGTTTAAAATGACATGCCATATTTGAAAAATGAAAGGTTTTTTTGGACTTGACTGTCCCTTTAAGTATAGCTTTGCCTGTAAAAACAAACTGTGCTCCTAGGAAACTGCTTTATTTAACCCCTTACTGCCTAAATAACCATGTTTAGCCCTGCCTCTGTAAATGTTAATGTATCCAGGACTGAAATTGCCAACCTTTTGAGGCATAAGAAAATGGATAGTGGAATTTTACCTTTTTTAACCGGTAAGAGGGCTTGTTATGTTTTATTTTAAGTTGAAATATAATACATTTAATACATTTATAACCTTGACCTTAAAGGAGACACCAAAGAACTGAAGCATCATATAATTTATTGGATCCTGTATCATCTTTTTTATGTTGCTCTGAGAAAAAAAAGGAATGGTTGTCCAGTCATTGTATAGGTACCAGCTAAATAAGAAATACAATTATATAAATTAATAAATGATAGAAACTAGTGCAATAAATGTACAAATACATAAGATTTATTTCACAAAGAGAAAGGGAGAGACGATAAAAAGCCCAGAAAAAAAAATATATTGTTTATTTTGCAACTGCTATTTTTTTATTGAAGCCCCATAGGAAAATATAAATTGATTTAAATATTTTATTAAAGGAACTGGCAATAAGAGGAGGCCTAACCCAGAGAAATGCTGGAGATGTACAGAAAAGTCAACACAAAATATGATCCTCTTGTATTGTGACAAACATAGTCTGTAACTCAGTAAAATACATTGTGATGAAGAACAATGTTTTCACAGGGTAATTATAAAAAATATCCAATAAAAATATTAAAGTTCTATTTTTATTTTAACTTTGAGCTTTGGGCTTGAACACAGTAACATCTACCCTTCAATTCAAGTGTAAAATGGAAAAGTAAGCTGCATCTGCTACTTATATCTAGTCATAATGATCTTCTGGCTCAGCTGTCAGTTTCATAATATAAGAATCTTCTTTAAAAGCAAACTCCAAAGGTGACCTCGTCTGAAAAGGCATCTACTAATCAAGTCATATTCAAATTTAAAGACCAATCTCTTTTTTTATTGAAATATGTTTAAATACATAGGGGATCCATAGGTATCACGGTGGTTACAGAAATAAACCCAGAGATATTCAGAATTCCTGGGTGCTAATATATTCCAATGTGTGACTGCAGAAATAGCAATTTGTAGTTGCTGTGATCTGAGCTAGGGAAAGGGTTGTGTAGACCTTCTAAGATGGTTGCAAAGGGTAGTGAGGAATGCAAAAAGAAAAACAAAGCTCTTCTCTTTGTCTTGGAGATAATGTAAGTGTTGTGGACGGTATCAGAACTGGTTAAATTCAGGTGCACCTATTACCTGTACCTTATGCACCCTACTGCTCCTATGCAAAAATAAATAAACAGCTGATGGACCAAACTGATATACTTTAGAAAGGTTCTCCTTTGTGAAAGCCAATAGTGGACTAATAGAGGCTTCCTCTAAATGATGGAATGAACATTATGGCCATCTGGAACTCCCTTAAAGATGACTTTATCATCATGTTACACCTGCTATGTCCAATAACAAATACAAGCAGGATATGAGCACAACTCTGTTCATCTAATTTAGGGTAAACCTGGATCTTGGATTAAAGGGCCAATATAGTATTACATTTTTAATACTAGTAAATATGCACCTCTATGTGTTTAAACCCATTGTGACTAGCGTTGCTGAGTGGGTAAGCTTCAGTTTCTGCTCTGGATCAGCTGTGATCTGCGAGTCCACAGCAGTTCTTATATTATGTATTTTAGTCTTTACAGAGGTTTGGGGCTTTCCCTCGCATGCAAGCAAAACCCGATGTGCACTAACTTCAGATATCACGACTGTATTAACTTATTTTACCCAATGGAGTGCACTGATGAAAAAAACCTGACTTATTGCTTTCACACTAACTCAACACCCCCTTAGACCATGTAAGCTCAACTCGAAGGTAGTTATGAATATTTTACGGTATTTGAGTGGAAAGAGCTTCAAAGTGTGTGTGTGTATGTATGTGTATGTATGTGTCTATTTATTTATATATATATATATATATATATATTGTGACCTGGTATCTTGCAACCACACAGTCTTAAAACTGAAAACACCACACAAGGTTGTAGCTTTATAAAATATAGTCCATTTATTAACCCCTTAAGGACCGGGCATTTCAGACCAAAACTTCCCTAAAAGTCCAGAGCATTTTTGCTATCACTACATTTAAACAGAAATAAAGCCTTTTTTATATTTACCTATCAAAACTATATATATTTTTTTAGCAGACAACCCAAAGTATTGATCTAAGCCCATTTTGGTATATTTCATGCCGCCATTTCACCGCCAACTGCGTTCAAATAAAAAGAAAAAACGTTAACTTTTTCACAATTTTAGTTTTCTCACTGAAATTATTTACAAACAGCTTGTGGCACAAATGGTTGCAAATGCTTCTCTGGGATCCTCTTTGTTCAGAAAAAGCAGACATATATGCTTTGGCATTGCTTTTTGGTAATTAGAAGGCTGCTAAATGCCGCTGTGCGCCACACTTGTATTATGCTCAGCAGTGAAGGGGTTAATTAGGTAGCTTGCAGGGTTAATTTTAGCTTGAGTGTAGAGATCAGCCTCCCACCTGACACATCTCACCCCCTAATCCCTCCTTGACCCCCCTCAAACAGCTCTATTCCCTCCTCCACCTTACAATTGTCACTGCCATCTTAAGTACTGGCATAAAAGCCTTTTTTTAAAAAAAAAATATTTGCTGCAGTGTAGGTTCCCCCGTAACCCCCCAACCTCCCTGATCCCTCTTAAAAAAGTTCTCTAACCCTCCCCCCTTCTACCTGTTTGCTACCATCTTAGGTACTGGCAGCTGTCTGACAGTACTCCGTTTGCTGCAAAATTGGCAATTTAAAAAAAAAAAAAAAAAAGTCCAATTTTTTCTGTAGTGTAGCTGCCCCCCTCAATACACTACCCCCCTCCCAAATCCCTTTCTGTTAACGGATCCCACATGGGATCCCCCTCATTGCCCCTACTCCCTCCTTCACCCTCAATGACACAGTTTTTTTAATTTATTTTGGGCTTCCTGGTAGTGTGGCCGAGCAGTCCCACCAACTCCTGCCCTCCTCCCGCCTCCTCCAGTGATGGGCCGCCAATATTGCTATTTTGAGGAGATCGCTGTAGAGAGAAGCCCAGGACTGCAGGGTACAGCGCTGGTCATTGAGGGGTAAACATATCTGGTAAAAACAGGCAGAATAAACAAAGAAAACAAAAAATAGGCTTGCTCCACTGAGCACTTACTAACAAGTACAACTGACTGCACTAAGTTGGCTTTTCACAAACGATAAATGCACAGACCTTTCAAACTTTGTTTTTCCTTTTAGAAATAATACCTCTCAGTCTCTCAGGAGAGTGTTGCAGTATCCCTTAGTGCTGGCATTCTGACTCTGAATCCCTGACTGGAGATTTTTATTGGCACATGCTGTCAATTACCACATGCAGGTGAATAGCTAGCTGGGTGAGACGGAATTCCTGGACTGGACTTTCTCACATGATGTGCTGCCTGCAAACTGCGGGGTGAAGCACTGGACCGCCCTACTCTCCAAATGCTCCACCCCAGGGACCCAGAAATAAATCAAATTTTTTCTTTATGTGGTAAACAAACACAACTATTCTCCCTGAGATTGTCAGACCATACCCTGAACTGCAGCACTTTTTGGGGAATATAGACACCTTTCAAAACTATTCCTTGGGTTCTGTCACACATTCTCCCCCCCCCCCAGCTCAGACCTAGTGGGGTGAGCGATCATAGCCAAAAGTGTATGCATATATGAAAGGCCATCACCAGTTCCCTGTTTACATCCTGCCCTGTGTTCTACTGAGAAGTTATAGGGTTGCAAACTAAGGAACCAGCGTGTAACTCTACTATTATTATCCTTATTTTGACTCATCCATTTGAGAGGTGCATGATCAGAAACTAGCCTAAATTTCCTGCCCAACAAATAATATTTGAGAGTTTCAAAAGCCCATTTAATTGCTAGACACTGCTTTTCAACTACTGAATAGTACTTTTCTCTAGGTTGAAGTTTCCTGCTGAAGTATAGTATTGGGTGCTCTTCACTTTGACTTTCCTGGGAAAGCACTGCTCCAAGCCCTACATCAGAGGTATCCATCTATAAAACAAACTCCTTTGAAAAATCAGGGGTGACTTACACCGGCTGTCTACAGATGGCTTCCTTAAGATTTTGAAATGCTTGTTCAGCATTAGGTGACCATTTCACTATTACTGGAGCTTTTGCTTTAGTGAGGTAAGTTAAAGGACCCGCTATAGTAGCAAACTTGGAGATAAACCTTCTGTAGTAGCCAAAGAAATGTTTCTGTTTCTTCATCATAGGTCGCGGACAATTCCTTATGGCTTCAACTTTAGCAAGTTGTGGCTTCACTATTCCTCTTCCAATGGATTAGCCAAGATACTTCGCTTCCTCCAAGCCAATGGTACATTTACTATGGTTTGCTGTCAGACCAGCATTTCTTATGGAATTAAGGACAGCTTGCACTTTTGGCAAGTGAGACTCGCAACCGTTGCTATGAATGACCATGTCATCTAAGCATAACAAGCATGTGGCCTTAAAATCCGGTCCATCATTCTTTGAAATGTTGCTGGAGACCCATGTAGGTCAAAAGGTAACACCTTGTATTGGAAGAGCCCATCTGGAGTAGAGAAGGCAGTCTTTTCCTTTGCCCGTCCTGTAAGTGGCACTTGCCAATAACCCTTGGTCAAATCCAATGGGGTAAGGCACCTGGCTCTCCCGAGTCTCTCCACGAGTTCATCAACCCTTTGGCATGGGTTATGCGTCAAACTGGGATATTGCATTCAGCTTCCAGTAATCATTGCAAAATCTGATTGTGCCATCAGGCTTTGGTACAAGCACAATTGGGCTACTCCAGTCACTTTGGGATTCTTTGATTACCCCAAGGTACAGCATTTTCTTTACTTCTGATTTGATTGCTTCCCTTCCCTCCAGGCTTCAGGTATTCTATATGGCTTTAGATTTATCCTTTTCCCTGGTTCAGTGATGAAGTCATGCTTTATTATCGTAGTCCTCCCTGGGACTGTGGAGAAAACATCTTTATTTAATCTGATGAAGTCTTTTACCTCCCTCTTCTGGTGGATAGTCAGGTGTGACGGATACTCCGGATACACCGACTGGGTAGCTCCGCCAAAAGGGTCTTGCTTCCTCCCTGCCGACTGCAACTGTGTAGCTGCCAAGTGATTACAGCCAGTAGCCCACCCTGATACCAGACAGCACCAGTATTCAGGATCCCACCCTGTGACAGACTCCAGATACCCCAACTGGGTAGCTCTGACAGAGGGTCCTTCCTATCCCTGAAAACAGGCCACTATGTAAGTGATTATAGCAGGAGCCCACCCAAAGAACTAGAAATACTAGCATACAGGTGAAACAAGAACTGATTTTATTAGGAAACAACACACTCCTTTTATACACAAACAAAAGGTCTTATCTTACTCCCAAATCTCCCGCCATTCCCACCCCTCCAGACAGGCTGGGGCCTGCCATAGCAACCACAGTCCTACAGAGTCCCAGCATGATGCGGCTGACCGGAAGTTCCAGGAGCCCAAGTAGCCGGAGAGGGGTTATGCGGGTATCCGGTGTGGTTTGGCCGGCCATTTCAGGAGCCCAGCCAGCCTAGAAGTGTTTTCCCAGTCACAGATCAGCTCTTTCCTGACCAAGTACACACAGCAAAAACAACAAATAGCAAGAGTCAGTAATATCACGTAAGCCAAAGAAATGGCCAAATCTGAAGTAAAAAGCAGTTAGCCAGGTAGTAGGGGGGCAGCCTTAGTGGTCTGGTATCAATGACAACTTACCCCGTCAAGTCCGGCAGACCCGGCTAGACCCCCAATGGGTCGGCTTGGGGCTGTCCGGCAGTGGCCCTCCACTTGTCAGTTGCTGGGAGGGGGCATTTCATCCCTCCTGGGATTGGGGCATCCTTGTTGCTCCCCACTAGCTTTCATATCCAGAAAATTTGCCCACCCACAAGTCCCAGTCACAATCACGGAAGGGCCTCTGGGCCCTCCCAAAAAAAAGCCTCAGCTGCCAGAAAGAAGGTAGGGCAGCAGGGGTTGCAGCAGCCCAAAGTTGGGGACTTGGGCAGACTGCCCAGCATTCCTGGACAATCATTTTTGGTAACTGCATATACAGAATGAGAGTACAGTGAATAATTGTCCTTATGTTTCCAACATTTTATTCCATAGCAACATAATTCTCAGGGCAGTCCTTTGCAATATGGACATACTCTTTACAATGAAAACATTTAATATTAGCATTAGACAATATCTTTAAGGCTTTTGTGGACTCTTCCTGCCTCAAAAAACTCTTGCCCCTTGCTGTAATGTCCCTCTGGTTGTAGAAACCCATCTGCTCCTCCCAAGAACCCCTTTTTCCAGAACAGTCTTACCCAATTTACTGGGACTTTTGATTTTCGGGGTTCTTGGTCTTTCTTGGTTGGGGAATTGTAGAAACTTTCCTGCAGCCACATAGCGTTCCACCAGGGCAACTAGCAGTTTTAGGTTAACCCTGGCTGCCCCACCGCAGTAGGGAAACAGTAGGGAAACAGGTAATCATTGCAGGAACCAGTCTGTCAAGAGTTGTTCCACAATGTGACTAGCTGAGTTAACCTCTGGCTGCAGCCATTTCCTAGCAAGATGCAAACATCTGTGACCGCACGGCTTTGTCTTGATTATAAGTCCAGGAGGCTGGGCCCTCACTGCTGTTGTTAATCCCAGATGGCCCAAGATTTCTGCTTTTAGCTTTCTGTAGTCACTGGCCTGCGCATGCTCCAAATCATAATATGCTTTCTTTCCACATCATCTGTAGCCACCATCTTTTGCAAAATGTTACTCACTCTCAGAATCTTAGAACTATGTGGTATTTCTGCAGCACACCTGCCCAGTCTATCAGATAAGCCTTGGATCTCCTGCTGCATGGCAAGTGTGATATTCTGCTGTTCCTCTCTTTGTGTTAACACCAGTTGTTGTAGTACTGCAATATGTTCTTGCTGGGTGGCAGTAGCTTGCTGCTGTGTGGCAGTGGCCTGTTGCTATGTGGCCATAGCCTGTAGTAAAGCCTTTACAACTTCCTCCATTTTTGAGTGTGGTATTGTTTCCTTAACAGACAATCACAGTGTGTAGCCCGCATTCTCCACCATATGTGACGTGGGATCTTACTACCACACATGTTTGTAGCTTTATAAAATATAGTCCATTTATTAACAGGTCTGGCAAAAACAGGCAAAATAAACATGAAGAAAACAAAAGAGGCTTGCTCCACTGAGCACTTACTAACAAGTACAACTGACTGCACTAAGTAGGCTTTTCACAAAAAATAAATGCACAGACCTTTCAAACTATATTTTTCCTTTTAGAAATAATACCTCTCGGTCTCTCAGGAGAGTGTTGCAGTATACCTTACTGCTGGCATTCTGACTCTGAATCCCTGACTGAAGGTTTTTATTGGCACCTGCTGTCAATTATCACATGCAGGTGAGGAGCTAGCTGGGTGAGATGGAATTCCTGGACTGGACTTTCTCAAATGATGTGCTGCCTGCAAACTGCGGGGTGGAGCACTGGCCCGCCCTACTCTCCAAATGCTCCACCCTAGGGACCCAGAAATAAATCACATATTTTCTTTAGGTGGTAAACAAACACAACAATTCTCCCTAGGGTTGTCAGACCATACCCTGCACTGCAGCACTTTTGGGGGGACTATAGACACCTTTCAATACTATGCCTTGGGTTCTGTCACAATATATATATATATATACAGGTAGCCCTCAGTTTACGCCGGGGTTAGGTTCCAGAAGGAATGGTTGTAAATCGGAACCATTGTAAATTGAAACCCAGTTTATAATGTAAGTCAATGGGAAGTGAGGGAGATAGGTTCCAGGCCCCTCTCAAAATTGTCATAAGTAACACCTAATAAATTATTTTCAAAGCTTTGAAATGAAGACTTTAAATGCTAAACAGCGTTATAAACCTAATAAAATAATCACACAACACAGTTAAATGAACAAAAACATTTGCTGAACAGCATTATAAACCTAATAAAATAATCACACAACACAGACTTCACTTGCATTTTTCTGCAAACAGTTCTTTCTATGCCTTCCAATCTGGACTGATTTATAGACAGGAAGATCTTGTTCCTTTGAAATCTGCTCGATAGCTCAGGTTTGGTTAAACTGATTAATATCAGCTTGCTTGGCTTTGCTGCAACACAAGCGGACAGCTCCACCTACTGGCTATTTTAATAAATGCACTGCTTCTCAATGCTTTTCAATAGCAGTCACATGACTGGAAAAAAGGTTTTTATTCTGAAATATATGTGTGTGTGTGTGTGTAGCAAAAGTAAATGCACTCTCAGGGTTTCTCATTCAAAAACAGGTCAAATTTTAATTGACGTTTCGAGGTAGATTACAACTCCTTCATCAGAACAACAATATTAGTAAATAACAACACTTTTTAGTGCACACAAGCAAAATACATACCCCCACTCTCAAACACTCTGTGGTGCCAAAACAAGTGTACATTGTGTGTTTGGAACGCTAGCTCCCATAGTCACAGCTTTCTATTAGATTATATAGATCATTTCTTATATTTTACATATTCAAGTGCTGAATAATCATATAATCAAAGTGCACAATTATATCACATCAACCTCAGTGTTTGTAGACTATGTCTGCAAAAACGGCTGTGTATATATTTATAGTGTTGTCGTTGTCATGGTAACCGCACTAAACGAAAATGATCCAGTGTTATTGAATTCTACAATCGTGACAGATATCAATATAACACAAATATTCAGAGCCAGCATTCCACATTGACACCGCATGGCTCTGAATATTTGCTTCCAAGTAAGCCAAAGGGATAAATTGCAAAAAAACTATTTCTGCTTACAGAGGAGAGGGTCAAGTACTTATGCATACAGAAGCATCTGGCTATAAAGGTACGGAGAATGGTCCTCAGGACAGCATAAGATACATTTCCGGTAACAGTAACTTGCGCACGTTATACAGACACTATCTACGACATCCAGAGGCGTAACTAGAAAACACAGGACCCAGGTGCAAGAATCTAAGAAGGGCCCCCCCAGCCCCCCCACCCCCACCCCCAAAAATGTGAATTTAATACATTTTTTTTTTTTTACATTTAACACAGAAAAAAAATGTGAATCAGATTACATGTCTGCAAAAGGAGGTACCCTGTGCCCACAGTTTATGAGATTATCTGACCCCCTATTACTTTATATAGTGACACTGTTTAACCAACCAGTACTGTATATAGTGAGTCAGTGACTCAGTCTGTAATCTGCCGGTAAGATGGCTGGCCTAACCCTACCCGTCCCAGTACTTTATAAAGTGACCTCAGTAGTCTGTGACATGGTCCAGCCCCCCGTACTGTATATAGTGGTATTGTATAGTGACACTGTTTACCCACAGCCCCCCCATGCTATACTAACAAGGTCTGTAATTTGCTGGTTCCACAAACATACACACACACACTACATGCATACATACACACACAGTCACATACATACATACACACACGCATAAACACCAATGGGTAAAACAGCAAGACTAACCCCTGTAGTCAGAGACACTAGTGAAGCATCATGTCACACTCACATGATATCAGTGCAGGCAGTGGCAGGTCAACGTTTTTTATTGTAAAAATAAAAAAAAGTAAATTTATGCTTACCTGATAAATTAATTTCTTCTATGGTACGACGAGTCCACAGATTCATCCTTTACTTGTGGGATATTATCCTCCTGCTAACAGGAAGTGGCAAAGAGCACCACAGCAGAACTGTCTATATAGCTCCTCCCCCCAGTCATTCGACCGAAGGTACAGAAAGAAAAAGGAGAAACTAAAAGGTGCAGAGGTGACTGAAGTTTAAAATAAAAAAATATAATCTGTCTTAAAATGACAGGGTGGGCCGTGGACTCGTCGTACCATAGAAGAAATTAATTTATCAGGTAAGCATAAATGTACTTTTCTTCTATAAGGTATGACGAGTCCACGGATTCATCCTTTACTTGTGGGATACAATACCAAAGCCACAGGACATGGATGAACGGGAGGGACAAGACAGATGGCTAAACAGAAGGCATCACTGCTTGAAGAACTTTTCTCCCAAAAATAGCCTCCGAAGAAGCAAAAGTATCAAATTTGGAAAATTTGGAAAAAGTATGAAGTGAAGACCAAGTCGCAGCCTTACAAATCTGTTCAACAGAAGCATCATTTTTAAAAGCCCATGTGGAAGCCACCGCTCTAGTAGAGTGAGCTGTAATTCTTTCAGGAGGCTGCTGTCCAGCAGTCTCGTATGCCAAACGGATGATGCTTTTAAGCCAAAAGAAAGAGAGGTACCCGTAGCTTTTTGACCTCTACGTTTTCCAGAATAGACAACAAACAAAGAAGATGTTTGAGGGAAATCTTTGGTCGCTTGCAAGTAAAACTTCAAAGCACGAACAACGTCCAAGTTGTGCAACAGACGCTCCTTCTTAGAGGAAGGATTAGGACACAGAGAAGGAACAATAATCTCCTGATTAATATTCTTATTAGTAACAACCTTAGGAAGGAATCCAGGTTTGGTACGCAAAACCACCTTATCAGCATGGAAAACAAGATAAGGCGAGTCGCATTGCAATGCAGATAGTTCAGAAACTCTTCGAGCCAAAGAGATAGCAACTAAAAACAGAACTTTCCAAGATAGAAGCTTAATATCTATGGAATGCATAGGTTCAAACGGAACCCCTTGAAGAACTTTAAGAACTAAATTTAAACTCCATGGCGGAGCAACAGGTTTAAACACAGGCTTGATTCTAACTAAAGCCTGACAGAACGACTGAACGTCTGGAACATCTGCCAGACGCTTGTGCAGTAAAATTGATAAAGCAGATATCTGTCCCTTTAAGGAACTAGCTTATAACCCATTCTCCAATCCTTCTTAGAGAAAGGACACAATCCTAGGAATCCTGATCTTACTCCATGAGTAGCCTTTGGATTCGCACCAATAAAGATATTTACGCCGTATCTTATGATAGATTTTCCTAGTGACAGGCTTTCGAGCCTGAATCAAGGTATCTATGACCGACTCAGAGAATTCCCGCTTGGATAAAATCAAGCGTTCAATCTCCAGGCAGTCAGCCGCAGAGAAACTAGATTTGGATGCTGGAACGGACCTTGAATCAGAAGGTCCTGTCTCAGTGGCAGAGTCCATGGTGGAAGATATGACATGTTCACCAGGTCTGCATACCAAGTCCTGCGTGGCCACGCAGGTGCTATCAAAATCACCAAAGCTCTCTCCTGTTTGATTCTGGCAATTAAACAAGGAAGGAGAGGAAATGGTGGAAACACATAAGCCAGGTTGAACGACCAGGGTACTGCTAGAGCATCTATCAGTACTGCTTGAGGATCCCTTGCTCTAGACCCATAACAAGAAAGTTTGGCATTCTGACGAGACGCCATCAGATCCAATTCTGGTGTGCCCCATTGATGAATCAATTGTGCAAACACCTCCGGATGGAGTTCCCACTCCCCCGGATGAAAAGTCTGACGAATTAGAAAATCCGCTTCCCAGTTCTCCACTCCTGGGATATAGATTGCTGATAGATGGCAAGAGTGAGTCTCTGCCCATCAAATTATTTTGGTAACCTCTATTATCGCTAGAGAACTCTTTGTTCCCCCCTGATGATTGATATATGCTACAGTCGTGATATTGTCCGACTGGAATCTTATGAATCTGGCGGAAGCCAGCTGAGGCCACGCCTGAAGCGCGTTGAATATCGCTCTCAGTTCTAGAATATTGATCGGGAGGAGAGCCTCCTCCTGAGTCCACACACCCTGAGCTTTCAGGGAATTCCAGACTGCACCCCAGCCCAATAGGCTGGCTTCCGTAGTCACTATGACCCATGTTGGCCTGCGGAAACACATTCCCTGGGACAGATGATCCTGTGACAACCACCAAAGAAGAGAGTCTCTGGTCTCTTGATCCAGATTTATCTGAGGAGATAAATCCGCATAATCCCCATTCCACTGTTTGAGAATGCATAGTTGCAGTGGTCTGAGATGCAAGCGAGCAAACGGAACTATGTCCATTGCCGCTACCATTAGTCCGTTTACCTACATACACTGAGCAACTGACGGACGAGGAATGGAATAAAGAGCTCGGCAGGTGGTTAAAATCTTTGATTTCCTGACCTCCGTTAGAAAAATTTTCATGTCCATCGAATCTATCAGAGTTCCCAGGAATGGAACTCTTGTGAGAGGGATAAGTGAACTCTTTGTTACGTTCACCTTCCACCCGTGAGATCTTAGAAAAGCCAACACGATGTCCGTGTGAGATTTGGCTAGTTGGTAAGTTGATGCCTGAATTAAGATATCGTCCAGATAAGGCACCACTGCTATCCCCCTCGGCCTTAGTACCGCCAAAAGGGACCCTAGCACTTTTGTGAAAATTCTGGGAGCTGTGGCCAACCCGAAGGGAAGAGCCACAAACTGGTAATGCTTGTCCAGGAAGGCAAACCTGAGGAACTGGTGATGATCTTTGTGGATAGGGATGTGTAGATACCCATCCTTTAAGTCCACGGTGGTCATATATTGACCCTCCTGGATCATTGGTAAAATAGTCTGAATGGTCTCCATCTTGAAGGATGGGACTCTGAGGAATTTGTTTAGGATCTTGAGATCTAAAATTAGTCTGAAGGTCCCCTCTTTCTTGGGAACCACAAACAGATTGGAGTAAAACCCCTGCCCCTGTTCTGTTTTCGGAACTGGCCAGATCACTCCCATGGTATATAGGTCTTCTACACAGCGTAAGAACGCCTCTCTTTTTGTCTGGTTTACAGACAATTGAGAAAGATGGAATCTCCCCCTTTGAGGAGAATCTTTGAAATCTAGAAGATACCCCTGGGTTATGATTTCTAACGCCCAGGAGTCCTGAACGTCTCTTGCCCAAGCCTGAGCAAAGAGAGAAAGGGCTGCCCCTTCATGCTGTCTTGGTGGCAGCAGTGGGCTTCTTGGCCTGTTTACCTTTGTTCCAAGTCTGGTTAGGTCTCCAGACCGACTTGGATTGAGCAAAATTCCCCTCTTGTTTTGCAGCAGGGGAAGAGGTAGAGGGACTACCTTTGAAGTTTCGAAAGGAACGAAAATTATTTTGTTTGGTCCTCATCTTATTTGCCTTATCCTGAGGAAGGGCATGGCCTTTTCCTCCAGTGATGTCTGAAATTATCTATTTCAGTTCAGGCCCGAATAGGGTCTTACCTTTGAAAGGGATGGCTAAAAGTTTAGATTTTGATGACACAGCAGCAAACCAGAACGCTCTACGCGCTAAAATGGTAAAACCTGAATTATTTGCCGCTAATTTAGCCAGTTGAAAAGCGGCATCTGTAATGAAAGAATTAGCTAGTGTGAAAGCCCTAATTCTATCCAGAATATCATCCAATGGGATCTCAACCTGAAGAGCCTCCTCCAGAGCCTCAAACCAAAAAGCAGCTGCAGTAGTTACAGGAACAATGCACGCTATAGGTTGCAGAAGAAAATCCTGATGAATACATATTTTCTTTAGGAGACCCTCTAATTTTTTTATCCATAGGATCTTTGAAAGCACAACTGTCCTCAATAGGTATAGTTGTACGCTTAGCCAGGGTAGAAATAGCTCCCTCCACCTTAGGGACCGTCTGCTACGAGTCACGCATGGTGTCTGATATGGGAAACATTTTCTTAAAAGTAGGAGGGGGAGAGAACGGAATACCTGGTCTATCCCACTCCTTAGTAACAATTTCCGAAATCCTCTTAGGGACCAGAAAAACATCAGTGTAGGAAGGAACCTCTAGATATCTGTCCATTTTATACAATTTCTCTGGAACTAAAATAGGGTCACAATCATCCAGAGTCGCTAAAACCTCCCTGAGCAATAAGTGGAGGTATTCTAGTTTAAATTTAAAAGCCGTCATATCTGAGTCTGTCTGAAGGAACATCTTTCCTGAATCTGAAATCTCTCCCTCAGACAGCAAATCCCTCACCCCCAACTCAGAACATTGTGAGGGTACATCGGATATGGCTAATAAAGCGTCAGAGGGCTCAGCATTTACTCTCACACCAGACCTACTGCGCTTCCCCTGCAACCCAGGCAGCTTAGATAAAACCTCTGTGAGGGTAGTATTCATAACTGCGGCCATATCTTGCAGGGTGAAAGAATTAGACGCACTAGAAGTACTTGGCGTCGCTTGTGCGGGCGTTAATGGTTGTGACACTTGGGGAGAATTAGATGGCATAATCTGATTCCCTTCTGACTGAGAATCATCCTGCGACATACTTTTATTAGCTAAAATATGTTCTTTGCAATTTATTGCCCTTTCAGTGCATGAGGGACACATTTTAAGTGGGGGTTCCACAATGGCTTCTTAACACATTGAACATTGGCTTTCCTCAATGTCAGACATGTTGAACAGGCTAGTAATGACCACAAACAAGCTTGAAAACACTTTATTTAGTGAAAAAATAACAATTTTAAAAAACGGTACTGCGCCTTTAAGAGAAAAAAACCCATACACGTTCTGCAAAACTGCTTTAAAATACACCAATCCATTACATTTTTTGATATGATATACAAATAATGCAGCTGAGATTGCCCCACAGAAGAAAGGAACAGTTAACCCTTTACTGTGCAAAACCGGATCGTTAATAAGGCCTAAGTCCGGACAAAAACACCCCCTGCACCTCGCCACAGCCCTGCTGTGGCGCCTACCTGCCTTCAGGCGTTGGTAAAATGGAGTTAAATCTTCGATTTGGCCCAAAACTTCCACAAGGGCCCACCGGCGTTGGAGCTTGCTGCTTGCTCTGCAATAACAACTGCGCAACTGAGGCTCGAAAATAGGCCCCGCCCATCTCACTCAATGTTTTTACAGCCTACAGGAACCGCACCAGAGCGGTTCCAAACTAGCCATGTGGGTTCTGAAACCCAAACCAGAAGCCAAGTGTACCCTCAATAAAGTCACCACAAAAAAATGTTATTGAAATAATCTCTTTCAGTTCCCAAAAACGTTATCAGCACTCCCAGTTCACAAAACGTTTGCCCACAAACATTCAAACTCAGTGTCAACCATTTTTTAATTAGCCCCTTATGCAAGCTTAGTAATACCCCTCTATATCTTTTAGGATTACTGCTTACCCTCTCCCTCATGGGGATACTGTCAGCCAATTCTGAAATACCACAGTCTCTCCAGAAACAAATGACTGAACATACCTCACTGCTTATAGCATGAAAGGGTTCCTCACACTGAAGTTTCTTGTACTCCTCAGCCATTCTGTGGGAACTGCTCTGGATCTTAGTGACAAATGCTAAGATCATCAGCCTCCAGGCAGAAGTCTTCATCCATCTGCTGCCTGAGAGTAAATAGTACACACCGGGACCATTTAAAATAAAAAACTCTTGCTTGAATAAAAAACTAATAATTTTATCACCTCTTTCACTTTACCCTTCCTAGTACTTAGAGTAGACAAAGAGAATGACTGGGGGTGGAGCTAAGGCAGGAGCTATATAGACAGCTCTGCTGTGGTGCTCTTTGCCACTTCCTATTAGCAGGAGGATAATATCCCACAAGTAAAGGATGAATCCGTGGACTCGTCGTACCTGTAGTTTCGCCCCTGACAACGTCACTGGTACCCACTCTGGTAAGGAACACAGAGGTAAGATTAATGATATTATTAACGGTGCAGCAGCACCTGTGATACGCTATCACTCCACTTATGCGGTATTGGGAGGATTTCCATGCAAGAGATTGCCTTTTATTCTGAATTTTTTAACACAAACAGAGGTTTTTAACTTTTGAAATTGACAACAAAACAACAAGACTGTGATCAAGCAGCTTTATATTGGGGAGACGTCCCCCTCATTCTCTGTTTTATATTCCCATTTACTGTTTGCAAACTTATGTGATTATTTGATTCAGATCATATGCTGTATTTATTAAAGGGACAGTAAACCTAAAATATAATGTTATATAATTCTGCACATAGTGCAGAATTATATAACATTATATTAGTGCTATCTTTATAAAAGCTTATATTCCCTTTTAATTTTTTTAAAATATGTCAGTTTTTCAGACCCGCTCTCTGCACTCTTCTGAGCGGGTCTGTTTTTATTACACAGTGCATCGGGCCAGCTGTATAGTCACAGCCCGGTCCGACTGCGCCATAACATTATGGTGCGGTCGGGCCGGGCTGTGACTATACAGCTGGCCCGATGCCAGTTCTTGCGCTACACTTTCCCTAATTTAAGCAGGTATTTTTTACTTTTACTACACCCTGGCAACTGCTATGGAGAGGTGAGAGTGCAATATCCCTGTATACATTACTGTTTATATATATACATATACACACACACTTACTATAAATATGCTAAAATAAAAAATAGCAATAAACTTACCTTGCCAATTTCACTCTGAAGTTTATATTGGTTCAGCTGCACACAATCCTTTAGAAGAAAAGAAAAAAAATATTATTATGATCAAATAAATGAAGGAAATATAGCTGCACAATCAGAGCATGCAAAAAGCCTTTACATTTTGTTAAAATATTTTTTCTTTGTTGCATGTGATAAAGGATGTGGTAGAACGTATTTCTAACAAATGCTGCTTTGCTACAGGTTGAACAGTCTTACCTGTAGCTTCAGTACTTACCTATAGAACGCGGGGGCGCCGCGCTAATATGACCCTTCTTTACAGAGTCCAGGGGCCACACTAATAGGAGGATTAGTGCGGCTGGATCAGCCCTTTAGCGCAGGCTCTGTGAAGAAGAAGAACTAGTCCAGCTGCAGTAATCCTCCTATTAACGCGGCCCCTGGACTCTATGAAGGAGGGTTGGATTAGCGCTGCAAGGCATTTACCATTAAAACCTCATTTAAAGAATAACAAATAAATACTAATGAATTTTGATAGTATATATTCGTTATTCCTTAAATTAGATGGTGCAATCATTTGGATATTTGTTTCATTAAAACAAATATCCAAATGAATGCACACACACACACTATATATACTGTAAATATATATATACTGTATATATATATATATATATATATATATATATATATATATATATATCAAGAAATATATACGGTGGGGAAGCAACTGCTAGGAGTTAATTAAGGAATATCAGTACCTCTAAACAACTTATATAAGGATACTCTGCAAGTAGAAAATGGCGCAGACCCTTAAATAATATGCGTTTACAAATTTTTATTCAAACCTGACCGGTCAGGGGTCTATGTGAGTACACTGAAAATGATTGCATATAGCAACATTAGGACAAGTATAACAGAGGTTTTAGTTAGCCCTTTTGCTCTCAGCACCTCTCGAGGAGAGCCTCTAGATGTCGAGGTCAATGCTGGGCAGATAAGTCTATTTGGGTATAAAGAGGTTAATAACTATCCTCAATAGTAGCAGCAAGTTATCATATGAGTATAGTATATACAAAGGGAGCACCACCCAGACTACTACACCCTGCTGCAAACGGCACCTCTCAATGAGAGGCTTCTTACCGAGCAGGTTAACAGAATTGGGATCTAAGTAGTCAATGGGATCGTTTCCCCTGAATATGTACAATATAGCTGAAATGGTTAGGCACAAATGAATCAGCACTGATTCATTTGTCCCGGTAACAAAGTGATGAGCTGCACCAAGGTACTTTTTAAAACTTTTATTATGAGTCACAGAAACTTCCCTAGGGAAGCACAATCACAACAAAAGTAGGGGGCTTGGTGGTGTGTGAGAATAACACCCAAAGAACTATTGCTGACGCGTTTCAGCCTGTCAGGCCGTAGTCGTAGCATGGGTGTTATTCTCACACACCACCAAGCCCCCTACTTTTGTTGTGTACTAATGTGTGTCATATAGATAACATTGTGCTCACTCATGTGGAGTTATTTATGAGTCTGCACTGATTGGCTAAACTGCATGTCTGTCAAAAGCACTGAGATAATGGGGCAGTCTGCAGAGGCGTAGATACAAGGTAGTCACAGAGGTAAAAAGTATATTAATATAACCATGTTGGATATGGAAAACCGGGGAATGGGTAATAAAGGGATTATCTATCTTTTTAAACAATAACAATTCTGGAGTAGGCTGTCCCTTTACAATTAAAAAACAGCACTAATGACAACCACATTTTTATTTATTTTTTATTTTTAAGCTCTCTTAATGTTGTTTAAAAGTAGCTTAAAATCATTTACAAGCAACCTCAAATTATTTGTTACATGTAAATATGTCATTAAAATAAAACAAACTGATATTGAACTGTAAATAACAATATAAAAATATTTTCTTTATGTCAAGATTATTTGTTGATAGGTAGAAGTTAATTCAAACCAATTGTAACATATTACAGTAGTTATTCAGTTGAAAACCATGGAACACACAATTTAACTGGAGACATAATTAGTGTTCTTTGTTTCTTAACTAGTAATTATAAAGATTATTGTTTTAAATTATTTTGTTTAAGTCAGGCTGTCAAAGCTTTCATGCTACAGTATATAAAATACATTTAGATAATATGGCTGCATTACAAATACCCTTTTTATGCTTCATAGAACATTTAGAAGTGGATTAGACATAAAATGTTAAAGGGACATTTTCTTATAGCATTAAAGGGACATGAAACTCTTTGCCCAACAACTGGTCATGAAACTCAAATGTTTTCTTTCTTGATTCAGACAGAGCATACATTTGTAAACAACAACTTTACTTCTATTATAATTTTTGGTTTATTCTCTTGGTATCATTTCTTGAACAAACAGCCTTGCACTATTGAAAGCTAGCTGGGCACATTGGTAAGCCAATTAGAAGAGATATACAAGTGAAGAAACCAATCATCAGCATACTCCCGGCTCTTGAGCCTACCTAGGTATGCTTTTAAACAAAGGATATAGAGATGGGCTATGTGGAGCTTTCAGGGGTTAATAGTGTAGTGGGATGGGGGGAACTTCCGGGAGGCGGCCATGACAGGTCGCACACTAACACTCTGCTCCAGCATTCTAGCTATTTTTGACTGTTATTTTGCTCCAGACGGCTAATCTGCTAGCAATTCACTCAGCTTATTGACCCCTCACATATCCTGTATCAGATGAGCCCAAGCTTTAAGGATAGAGACGACTGTGAGCACCCGGAGCCAGCAGTAAGGTTGAGGCCTTCATCATACCCCCCGGCGAGGCACACTTGGGCCTTGTCGTTAGGCGGCACATAGTGCTGAGAGCAAAGAATCAGGTGTGATTTTCCTAACAAAGCATCAGGAGAATATCAGCGCTATTTATGATATCCTGTTCAGTGTGCTGACCGGATAATCTATACAGAAGGTTACTATGAACGAGATGAGTGCTAATGCCGTGCTACAAGTGCTGCGCAATCTGCTCTCGGATCACCACGCGGCCTTAGAGGAGGAGATGGCTCTAGCATTTAACACTGGCGGTTATATCGCTTCCCAGCAAGTTATCCCAGTCAGACCTGTTTTGGAGCTGTGTGTGGGTGACGGCGCTCTGGGGCCCCAGCGCTTTAAGCCCCCCTTACTTGCAATGGACAAATTGTGCACTACCGCAGGTTCTGAGTCTGGGGATGAGGCTATTGATGGCGTATATGTCACGCGGATTACCGCTGATCATACAGTTGTTACAGGACACAGTAAGGGAAATGCAGCAGTGGCTCACTCCGTTTCTCTCTCAGTTGGGAAACATATAACCAAGGGAGCCCATGTAGAGCATTCATCCCGAGACCGTGGAGATACATGGGCAAGAATACAAAGATTCTCAGTGTCTTTACATGACTTGGAAACCCCTTGCTATTCAGATGATCGGTTGTTCAACTGGGACACTGGTTAGGAACAGGAACGATATCCTCTCACCATTACCCATTCCTGGCTTAGTTTTGGGGCGATCAGAGGATTGACTGATAAAGGAGACTGTATTAGGGGGACTCGCATTGAAGTTGGCTAGACCGGTCCATAGCTGGGACTGAATAGACTTATGTTAAATATTTTCTATGCAGCTATAGTTTGTTTGTAAGACCCTATAATGTAACCCGAGGTGTTCATAATGGGTGATGCAGCCTAGATTTATTAGTAATCTTTAGACCTTGTTGTTTTATTTCTAAATGTTTATAAGTTGTATCCTCCTTCCATAATAGTACTTTAGTTTATATAAGAATATCTCTCCTCATAGCATGTGCCTATTGATTTTGAGACTATACCACGGAGCCCTAAGTGATTACACATTCCTATCCTAGCCCAAAGTAAGAGGGGACTTTGTGTGAACTGGCAGCTAGCTGTCATAAGAGACTGCAGCGGTAGAATTGTCACCGGAGTAGGTTAGCCCTATCTTATGTAATGTTTATACAGTTCCGAGTTAAATGTTTTCCTCTTCCTAAAATAGCATTCTAACATTAGGCATACCTCTTTTTATTAGGTGTGTTCCCTGCCATGTTCCTTTTAATGCTCAATCAAGGTTCAGTTGAATATTTTATAAGCAGTAACTGTTTTATTTGCAAAATATTATACCATAAATCTAAGTGTTTACAATATGTGCCATGATTAGAACTCTTCAGTGGCTCCTCACCATCGTGGCTGTCTTATTTGCAGATTCATACAATGTGTATCCTCTCCCCAAAATAGCATATTAATTCATATGGGCATACCTTTCCTTACAGTATATACTTTTTAGCACTGCGACATCTTCGCAGAACTTATAGTGGCTGTACTGTTATTCTAGACCTAATGTGCGCTGTTTTGCAGCCTGCGGCCGGGGCTGTAGATCTTGCGCATATCTAATTAGCCAGCTTGTACACCTAGAGGAGGGTATAGCATATTGTCTAGTTCAAGCTTAGACTCCACATGTTAGCTAGTAAGTCTTTATAACACTGCTTTTGATATACCAGATTCCCAACTCCCATGACTAGATATAGTTTTTCCCTGCTTTCACTAGATTGCCATATAAGATGCCCAAAGATTGCCCCTTTTTATTAGCTGGTCAGCACAGAATTTTTTTTTTTAACATAGCATATGTTAATATCATCATTTTTCCTAGCTAGCACCTGAAACACTGAACCCCTTAACATACTTTTGCCTAAATATCTTATCTTTTTTTTTCTCACCCTTAGAAACCATTGTTATTAAAGGAGCGTATCTACTCTTCCTTTATCAGCATAGTTAAATAATAAAAATTCATGAGGCTCCATTAATGAGATCCATAAGTGGTCTCCTACAAACCAAGTAGCTCTCTGAAAATGTCAGTACTCCATATGATTAGAGGCCCAAGAGATACTTCCTCCATGAAATTGAGAGCTTAGCTTCTCCATGTTACTATAGAACATCCAAATTACTATGCAGTAAAAATTTTCAGTTTTTCAGTTATCAGTTAAAGCATTCTGCCACTTTCCTAAAAAAAAAACAAAAAAAAGGAGGTTCCCACTTAAAGATCCAAAAGTGGTCTTTTATATTTGAAATAGCCCCCTATATATGATTATATACCATTGTTTGAGGTCCAAGAGTGGCCTCTGGTACCATCTAGGGAGCATACAGAGTATTAGGCATTGTACTTTCACAATGTTATTTTGCATTATTTCTTTTTCATTTCAGGTATGCATTGTCTCTCCATTCAAACCTATGTTATAATCTACCTGTTATTTTTTTTATTGTGACGCTTTCTTTATTATATTCTATGTATGCCTTATTCTGAACCTCAATAAAAATTATAAAAAAAAAAAAAAATAGTGTAGTGGGATAATTTGTGGTGGCCTATGTGGGGGTTTTTGGGGTTCATAGTGTAGCGGGGAAATTTGCGGTGGGGGATGTGATGGTGTAGGGGTTAATAGTGTAGGTGGAAAACTATTTTTTTTTTTTGGTGCTTAGCGCAACTTTTTTCTCAGCCCAAAATTCTTTATGTGAGCTTTGAGTTTGTGTAAAAAATATGAGCAAAAATGCAATTGTGTTTGAGTGATAGGATTTACTTTCAGCTTGTAATAGAGCGCACAGTGATGCACAACGTCAGCAATAGAAAATATGGGGAGCGTAAATTACTGTGAGTTTTTTTTTATTTGCCTTTCAAATGCTGGGTCTTGAGGGTTTCTAGGGCTTAAGGGAGCTAAGATTGAGGGGTTTGAATACTTACCCTACAGCCAGCTCCCTTAATCTCCTTCCTTACAGACTACCAGTCTGTGCCCTATCCTATATAGTGATGAATAGAGCTTTAATGAATTGATACACCTCTAAAATATCTCCTGTGGCCAGTTAGGAGTGTGTTGCACATATTTCAATATAATAGAATGTTTCCAAAATGTCTTAGAATACTTGCAAAGATGTCCAAAAGACCATTTTGAGGGCTTTATCAAGTGTCTTGAGGTGTTGAATTTAAATAAGGCAAAACTGGTCTCAAAAAGGTGGAAACATTTCTTGAAAATAGATTGTGATTGCTGATAACTTTTCGTCCCCATATTAAAAATAGGGATTTCTTTCTGTGCGCATAAAACTGATCACGGTGCGGATGAAATAGCTTATAGCTGTAAATGTGCTAATGCGATTGCATCAAATCAAAAAGTGGTCTTTTCAGACAGAAAAAGAGTAGAGAAGGTCCCATTGATTAGTAGTTTATTTAAAATCAAATATAATTTGTTAAGGTCTCTCAACGCATTCAGTAAATCCATACTAAAAAAGCAAAAGCTCATAGTGTAAGAGCCTGTCATATTTATTTATTTATCTGGCTGTCTAGTGGACTAAGAAACTGTCACCTTAAGTACTGTATGTGACATGGTCACGTGAAGATTTGTGTGAAGGGGGAATTTTGGGTTATGGACTTTTAACTTCCTATGCTATGGAAAAAGACTACAAATGTGTGAAGAATTTGATCCCTCTTGCACTTGGTGAAGTTGGTGATACATGCTTTGGCTCTTATATTGGAGGAGGTATGAAAGAGAGGGCATCACACATATGCAATATCCCACAAATGAATGCTTTGAAAAAAATATAGATAAACGTACTCAAAAAAATGCACATAATTACAAGGTACATTTGATTAAAGGGATATAAAACAGTGCTCCTTTAGCAAAAAAAAAAAAAGATAAATCAAAGTAAACAACGAGAAACAGATTGTATTAAAAACTGCAAACAAAAATCTTGATACACCCTCCGCAGAGAGGGTACAAGGGTTTCTTGATACCCTTGAGCTCCCTATGCTTTCAGAGGATGCGAGAAGCTCACTTCTACACCCGTTTTACATTAAGGGAATTTATAATGTCATTAACCAACTCAAGCCGAATAAGTCTCCTGGACCTGTCGGTTTTACAGGTTCCTTCTATAAAGTGTTCAGACAGCACTTAGCTCCTCTTTTATGCTCTCTATTTACGGAGGTGGCCGAATTGGGAAGTTTCTCGAAAGAGTTTTTAGAAGCATCTATAATTGCAATTCCCAAACCAGGAAAGGATCCCCTTTATTGTGCCAGTTACAGGCCTATTTCACTGATAAATTTGGATGTCAAGCTTTACTCTTAAATTGTTGGCTAACAGGATTGTTCACTTGTTGCTTGCTATTATACAGATAGATCAAGTAGGCTTCACTTTTGGTAGACAAGGGCCTGACAATACCCGTAAACTATTGCAGGTTTTTTCTGAGTCAGCTAAAACAGGACTTCCCTTCGTGGCCCTGTCTTTAGATGCTGAAAAAGCATTTGACAGGGTCCGATGGGATTATATTTGGCAGGTGCTAAATTCATTTGACTTTCCCCCACTATTCATTAAAATGGTCCAGGCATTGTATTCTGCACCTTTTGCAACTATTAGAGGTGTAGGTTTTAGATCTAGAACCTTTTCCATAACAAATGGCACCCATCAGGGTTGCCCTCTTTCACCTTTGATTTTCGCTATGGTTATGGAACCTCTTGTCCAAGAGATTAGACTTTCCCAGAAAATAGAAGGAGTCACGATAGGAGAGCGTTCTGAGAAGATTGCCCTTTTTGCGGACGACCTAACCATTCTGCTGACTAATCCAATTTCTTCAATACCAGAAGTTTTTAAGACCTTGGAATCTTTTGGGACTATAAGTCTCTATAAAGACAAAATATTCAAAACTGAAGCCCTAGCTATTAATATTGACCCTGAGACCCTTACTAATCTTAAGACCCGTTTCTCCTTTACCTGGCATATGGAACTTATTAAACACCTAGGTGTATTACTTGGTCCTGATATGAATAAGGTCATCAAACATAACTTTGAGCCGTTGATCGCTGAAATCAAAAAACTTCTACAGCGGTGGGATTATAGGGAAATTTCCTGGTTGGGGAGTATCTCCACACTGAAAATGGCTATTTTGCCCAAAATTTTGTGCCTTTTCAGGTGCATACCCCTCACGATCTCGAAAACTTATCTCTCTCAGATTCATTCCTTATTTATCAACTATGTCTGGAGGGGGAAGTTGCCGAGAGTGGCAAACCGTATCCTCCAGTTACCAATAAGCAAAGGTGGTATAGCTTTTCCCAATATGCATCTATATCATGATGCAACCCGGCTGACCCATATTGCTGGGTGGAGCAATGAGGAGAAACCAGTGTGGTTTCTGCTTGAGGCAGCGATTATTCCTAAGAACCTCTACTTAAAAGACCTGATATGGATCCCCAAACACAGGCTCCCATATATGCTGCTCACGAATAATATAATCCCTGCCAATTGCCAGACCTGGCATAGACTTAGACATCACAAGGGAATAGCCCCTCACCTATTCAGAGTCTTCAAGGACTGCTGACGGGCCTTCCAAACATTCATAAGTATGAGTGGTCCTCATGGAACATTACTTGTATAGGGGACCTCTATAGACAAAAGAGGTTACTAACATCTAAACAAATAGTGGAGCAAGTGGATGAGACTCCCAGGTGGCTAACATTCGAAAGTTATAGAATACTGGGATATTGTCAGGTTTGGGGATTTCCCAAAACAAACTTGAGAGAATGTACTAATTGGGAAAAAAGATGGAAATCAGGGAACAAACTCATAAAACCACTTACAAACCATCATCTGCTCCTCCTTAGTGATTATAGTGAGGTAATGCCTTGGCAGATAAAGGCTTGGGGTCGTGAAATGAATGTTCAGATCACACCTATTGAAGTACAACATGCGACGACGATTACTAAATCGGCCATACATTGCATATCGCATCTGGAAACATACTTTATGGTTCTTTTAAAATGGTACTTAACTCCCCTCAAGCTGTCCAAGATATATCCCACGGCCTCTCCGCAATGCTGGAGAGAATGTGGCCAACAGGGCACTGATATACATATATGGTGGTCTTGTCCAAAAATTGCTCCTTTATGGAGTGAGACATTCTCCTTGCTCTCAGACCTAGGTATGACTCTTCCTATGTCCCCAGTCCTGGCCCTCTTACATATAGATCTCCGGGACTTACAGAAATCTCAACAAATACTGGGAGCCACAATCCTAATTGCTACTAAGGTCTGCATTGCTAGGGCATGGAAAAAGTCAGAAGCTCCAACTCTAGTCCAGATAACCTAACTCATAGAATACCTAGCTTCAATGGAAAGGGGCTTTTACAATGTGACTGAACGCATGGACAAGTATTGGACAATTTGGAGTAAATGGTTTCTCAAACCTCCTTAGATGTCCAAATGTTCCTTACTGCCATTCAGACCTATCTGCTGGGTCCCTTCTCATTACCCTCTCCTTCCCCCTACCCTACCCCCCCTTTTTTTTCTTCTCTCTCCCTATCTTTCCCTTATTATTCTCTTTTCAAATTCTGTTTTTAATATCTGTGATGTTTTCTATGTATTTAACCTGCTAGGGGTTACAGGTCCTTACACTATGACATGTTTGTAGATTGTATCACAGGGAATATATACTAATGAGCATTTGTACGGCACTCCTCAGTTAATTTAACAATATTGTATTTCTCTAACAATGAACACGCACGGGTAGATATTCTAACCCTTTTGGTTTTTCTCCTCATAGATGTAGGTGTGTGAGTAAACCTACAAGTTGGAATTTGCTACCTTATGAAAAACAACATGCTAGTTATGTATAAAAAATGATCCTGTATTTTAATTGTGTGACTTGTTTGAAAGCCTGATTATAAGCTGGCTGATTTATGTACTACATTCTGCATTTCTCTTGTACTGTGTTATACTTAATAAAGCTTTTTAAAACAACAAAAAAAAAAACCTGCAAACAACTTAGCTGTTTTCTTGCAAAATGAGCAAATTCTCAGTGTATCCAGTGACTATAGTGACATAAAAAAGTTGACATGTTGGGAATGTAAATTACATTCTGCCTCTTCTGAGCATGGGCAAGAAACTGACTACCTGTTTCTCTTGGCTTCACTGAACAGTAAGCCAGCTCGAGTTGCTCAAGAAGATTTATGCTACCAACCTATATATGCTTCCTGTAGAAACCCCAGCCCCCTTTGTTGGGCTGTGACAGAAAGTAATGGCACTGCACAAATTAAGGGAAAATAAAATAAAAGGTAAAAAAAAATAAAATGATAAATAATACATAATGCAGTGATTTCTATTAAAAGGACATGATACCCAAATGTGTAGCACCTGAAAGTGATGCAGCATAGCTGTAAAAAGCAGACTAGAAAATCTCACCTGAAGGTCTCTATTTAAAAAAAGGAAGATATATGTCTTAAGTAGTCACACCCCATTGTAAAGAGACTTTAAGCAGCTAATCAGGATGCTTGTCCCAGGACTTGTAACAGGACGTGCATCAGACAGTTGCAGGAATAGTCATGTTATTCTCCTATTTAATTTCACAAATTAAGGACCGGGCATTTCAAAATAAAAATTCCTCAAATAGACCAGAACATTTTTAGCATTATTTGCTATAACTTCATTTAAACAGAAAAAGAACCTTGTTTTTAATTATTTACCTATAAAAGCATATATATATATATATATATATATATATATATATATATATATATATATATATAGATAAACATACATACACACACATATATATATATATATATAAATATATATAATAATTTTTTTTTATAGACAACCCAAGGTATTGATCTTGGCCCATTTTGGTACATTGCAAGCCACCGTTTTGCTGCAAAAGTATTGCCGGAAGTATTGTGGTTTACTTCACATATATACTTATTCAAGTTTTTTTATGTAGATTGATACGTTTCAACATATGTGAATGGGACATTGAACTTTGAAGGATTTTGGTAATAGGTCTGCAGTTTGACCAATAACGAATGAGTAAGCATCTCCACGCCCCCAGTGGAATAAACTACCTCTTGAAAAAGACTGCATGGTGGAGGTAGAAACGCATTGAGGCTACTAATGGTGCAAACGAAGACCCGTAGAATCCACACGTTGTATTCACCTCTCAGCTCTATCCATCGGGATTACGCTATTATGCTACCGGCTCCAGTCACGTGTGGGAACACCAAGCTGTAAAGCAAAGTGATACGAGGACAACTGTGAATTGGGAACTCTCCAAAGCTTTTTAACTTGCTCGTTATGAATGTTTGGATTTACCTGCATTAAAGACCTGTAATATTGTAAGCGCAACATGGAAGTGTTGTGTGTCAATTTTTGTTATACTACACTTGATTCTGGTTGCGCTCTATTTCTCTACAGATATCTTTAATGTTTTATGTTGTGTTTAATAATGAAGTCCAGCACTATCCAGCACAAACACCAATGGTGCAGGCCCCAAGGAGTTACTACCAAACTCCAATAAATTAATAGCAAATGTACAAATTGGAAGCTCACCAAAATGCCAAAGTTGATTCTTTTATTAGAAAAGCAAAGTCAAACAGCCACAACATTTCAGGGTAATATGCCCCTTAATCATGTACACATGATTAAGGGGCGTATTACCCCGAAACGTCATGGCTGTTTGACTTTGCTTTTCTAATAAAAGAATCAACTTTGGCATTTTGGTGAGCTTCCAATTTGTACATTTGTTATGTTGTGTTTAATACAACCTTTTTATTTTAGCCCTAACCCTTTACACAAAGTCTTCAGTCACACCCCATGAGCGCAAACTTAGTTTTTACACTTGTCCGGTCACAGTGCTTACTGATGCATTTCTGTTCTCTGTCCAGGAAGAACCCTTAAAAAATGTAAAGATCTTCAATCTCTAACAAATCTTCGAGGGAGCAAAATATCCCGTATAGATGGGAATTCCCATTTCATCTATCAATTCCATGGAAGGGAAAACGCCTAATCTGCAACTCCCCAAAAGATATGACATCTGCAAGACGCTTAACGTCACTCCACCAGTTCCTGCTGATGAATCTACCCACCTGCAAGAAGAAAGCCACGCTAAAACTCCCCCACCTTTACCACAAAGAATGGAGACAAATTCCAAAAAAGCAAAGCCGAAGGCAACCACCATCATCGTCCTTCCCTGTTTCAATGAATAAGGACTGACTTCCTCATGATTTTCAGTATACTTTTTTCTTTATAAGCTCTCTTCTTGAAAAAACACATTTAAGTCTTACCAAGTGATCTGAGACTAGAGAACATTAGAACTGATTACCCTTTTTTACTACTGTTTAGGTTGTGTTGTTGACAAAACTGTTTAACCTTAGTTGAGTCACTATTAATGTTTTATAAGTATGAATACATATTAGGTTACTAATTTTACTTCTACATGGTTTGGAGAATTTTAGTTTTTCATATTGTAACTAGAACATTCGTTGTTTTGATTTTAGGTCACTTGAAATTATTTTTCTATGATATTCATTAAGTTATGGTACTTATTTGTTTAAACTTCAGGTATCCCAGATACTACCTCCTCTTTCTTTCACATTTAAATACTAATGGCTAACGGAAAAACACAAGAAATAATAATTTTGACCCAGAACACCAAAGGACTAAACTGCCCCAATAAAAGATGCATGGCATTGCAGGATCTCCATAAGAGAGGTGGCCACATTCTCATGATATAGGAAACTCACTTTAAGGAAAACCACATTCCCAAGTTCTTTTCATCACACTACACCCAACACTTCCACAGCACTAATCTTAATAAAAGAATTAACAGAGTAAGTATTTTAATACACAAATCTATACCATTCACTACAATACATATCGAAGGAAGATACTTATGCATGACGGGTCTCTTATTTGGCAAACCTGTCAAACTCATCAACATCTATGTCCCAAATAAACACCAATACCGCTTTATTGCCTGAATAACAAAATCTATACTTAACCACACTAAAGGCCCAAAAATACTATCAGGCAACTTGAATATCGCCCTGAACTCCACTATAGACTGCTCCAACCCAGATACCAGATTAATCGCCACCCAGCTCACCAGCATTCTGAAAAACCTAAAACATTTGCATCTACACGATACATGGAGATACCTAAACCCTCAAAAGAAAAATTTCACCTTTTTTCCCACCCTAACCACAATTATTCGAGACTAGATTACATCTTTGTAGATCATTTAGCTTTATCATATGTAATTAAATCTCACATAAAACATACCTCTTGGTCTGACCACTCTTTAGTCATGAGCACCATTAGATGGACTTCGGCCCCTTTCAAACCATTTATTTGGAGACTCAACAATTCCCTATTATTAGATAAAATTAACACAAAACACATCTCAAAATGCATTAAACAATATTTTTCCACCAATAACACACCGGACATAGATGTAGGAACATTATGGGAGGCCCTCAAAAGCACATTGGGAGGGGAATTTATAAAAATTAAAGCCTATAACACTAAAAGAAATAGGGAAGGGAAGAATACATGTCACTAGCCAAGGAGCTTTCAGATCTAGATTTCAGAGATAAAAACAACCCTACAGATACTAAACTTTTGGACAACTCCAAGTAAAAAAAGAGACATGATGAATAACCTACTACTATTTATATAACAGGCTATTTATATAACAGGGCAACAGACCAGGAAAGTTGCTAGCTAAAATCCTCAAAACACAAAAAACAGAAAACATACATTCACGCATTAGACACAGTAAAAGGCTCAAAAGTGGAAGATACCATTTCCATAGCAGCAGAATTCCTAAATTATTATCATAAGCTTTACAATTTACATCCAGACAGAGAAGCTAACACACATATTAGAAAGTGCAAACAATATTTAAAAGACATTCTAGTACCCCAAATATCACAGGACTTAAGTGAATTTCTAATACAATCCATTCAAGCCCCAGAAGTATGTGAAGTCATTCAAAGCCTTAAACTTAAAGCCCAAGGTCCAGAGGGGTTCACAGGTCTGTACTATAAAACATTCTCAAAACACCTAGTTCCATACCTCACCTCACTTTTTAACGCAATTCCAGAACACCTACCATTCCCCGACACAATGTTGCAAGCTCATACTTCAGTATTGGCAAAATCGGGAAAATATCCAACTACACCTTCTAACTTTTGCCCAATCTCCCTACTAAATATAGACTTAAAACTGTATGCCAAAATCCTTGCCACCTGCTTGAACAAAGTCTTACCTTATTCACCAAGGTCAGGTGGATTTCGTACCCCAAAAAGAAGCGAGAGACAATACGGTAAATGTAATAAATCTCGAGTATGTGTCCACAGCCCATATACCTTCTATCTTCCTATCAACAGATGTGGAAAAGGCGTTTGATTGCCTTGACTGGTCATATCTAACTGCCACACTACAACACTTTAACCTCCCCACAAAGTTTGTCCAACAAATATTAGCCTTATATACCAACCCCACATCTCAGGTCAGGGTTAATGGTAACTTTTCAGATTCATTTGAAATAAGGAACAGATCTCGGCAAGGATGCCCACTTTCACCCCTCCTTTTTATCCTCTCTCTGTAGCCCTAGCAATTAAGATTAGACAAAAGAGTGAGATTCATGGAATAGAACTAGGAGAGCATTCTTATAAATTAGCTATTTATGCTGAAGATTTGCTTTTGACACTAACTTATCCCACCACATCGCTTCCTGTGACATTAACCAAACTTTCTCACTTCGACGAGTCTCTAATTTCTTAGTGAACACAAACAAATCTGAATTTTTACCTGTCAACCTCTCTATACACACTTTAAATTCTATAAAATCTCAATGCCCTATCAAACTCCAGATGAATTTTTTTAAATATCTGGGAGTACACCTTACACCTGATTTCAAATCGTTACGAAAATACAACTATGGTAAATTAATATCCGAGTTCCAAACCCTCACCACAAATTGGCTGCCCAAGAATATTTCATGGCTAGGCAGAATTTTGGCGATCAAAATGATGCTACTCCCAAAAGTGCTATACTTAATGCAAACAGTCCCTATCCCAGGCACATCCAAAGATCTAGAAACTCTTCCAAAAAATTTGAACAATTACATTTGGCACCGCAGACCTCCTCGAATAAGTAAGCAAAAACTCTTTAAGCTCCCTATAGGTCCCCAACCTTAGGACATATAAACTAATCATCTTGCTAAAAAGAATAACTGAATGGTACAAAGCTAGAACAAACAAGTCTAAAAGATGGTTAGAAATAGAATCACATCTATCTTGTCATTCACATTTAGGCGAGATCTGTTGGAACCCCAGGGCCAACAAAAGGGATAAAATATCATCCTTATCAATCTCCAATGAAACATGGTTGGATTGGATATCTATAAGAAATAGTTTCCACAAAATCAGAACTAAATATTCCCCGCTCACCACCTTGTTAAATAACCTGGAGTTTACACACAAACTCCCACTGCTATTACTGATCTATTACCCAACTATCTTCTAACTAGAGTCCTAAATCACATATTCCTTAATTCCTGGTTTAAATAACATTGGTTGAGGTACTTTATTCTCACTCAAAACAACAGACGAGACCTAGTCTGCCCTCTCACACAATTCGAACAAATGTGTATTCCTGACAGTGCTCCCACAAAGGTATTATAAAGTCTATACAAAATATGTATATCTAGCCAATACCCCCATCTGCCTAGCTATACAAAAAGCTGGGATAAATGAATTAATTCTAAAACATACCCACAAGACTGGTCTTCTAGATTCACAAATCTAATGCACACTATTCACAAGCTCAAGAGTCAAACATAAAAAGAGTAATGAGATTGTATTTAACACCATATAATCTGAGGCATATCTATAAATCCACTTCTAAGAATTGTTGGAGAGGTTGCTCACAAGAAGAGCACATGACACATATCTGGTGGAGCTGTAACCTAATAAAAACATATTGGACTAACATATTCCAAAACAAAAATAAAGTTCTCAACACATAACTCAAACCCTGCCCTAAATTGATTCTCCTCCAACAACCCAGTGGAATAACTTGCAAAATTAGAAACATTGGAGAGAAAAGCTACTTGCACTTTCATTGCTATGGCCCTCCTCATTTAATTCCATTACATATTTTTTTTATATCTTTAGGATACCTCTGGAATGCAAGGATATGTTTTGCCATTCATGTATCATTTGTTAAAGCATATTTCTTTTTACCGTATTTGCAAATTGCAGGGGGGGGGGGGGGGTTCTCAGAAGAAATTCCTCTGTAGAAATGTTTCCAAATGCTGGATGTTGGTCTCACCATTTTATGAAAAGCTATTTAGTGGCCAGATTACAGGTAAACACTATGCTGTGATGGGGAAGCAGAACATTAGTAGGAATCAAGTCCTTATTTAGATAAAGATTATGAAGATAAACTAATGTAGTTAAAATATGGTTTAATTTTCCGAATTTAGAGGAATTTAAACTCCTACATTGTAATTAAGGCCTCATTGAGAGGACAGAAACAACTCAACTATACCAACAAGATGGAGCCCACAAGAAAATTAAATTATAACCATTTTCCGTGGATTGCCCCAGGAGACAAATGCATATTTCTTTTTTATTTGAGAATTGCATCTTCATTATTTTCTTAGTATTTAAATTGTATTCCAGGATTTGCTCGTCTTCAGAGTGCAGGGATTGCAATGATTTGAGGCTTTACATAAAGCCTCATAAGTCTTTCATAAAAGTCTTCATGTTATATAATTTTGGAGGTATCAATATATGAAAACCATGTCATAAACATATTATTTATCATTGTAAAAGAACATATTCCATACTTATTTGTTTTCAAATTTTCCAGAAAAAAACTGCTTTTGAAAGAAAAAAAACAGGAAAAAAAAATCCCAAATGTTTCTGCTTTTTCCCATCTCTACGGTTGCCCTGATGCACAGATCTCAAAGCAGACTGAGCAGAAGAAATTTGATCTGGATCATCATATAAAACTCTCATAGCAGCAAAAAAAAAAAAAAAAAAGTACTAAGTGTTAAAGGGACATGAAACCCAATTTTTTTTTCTTTCATGATTTAGAAAGAACATGCAATTTTAAACAACTTTCTAATTTACTTCTATTATCTAATTTGCTTCATTCTCTTGATATCCTTTGCTGAAAAGCATATATAGATAGGCTCAGTAGCTGCTGATTGGTGGCTGCACACAGATGCCTCGTGTGATTGGCTCACCCATGTGCATTGCTATATTTTCAATAAAGGATATCTAAATAATGAAGCTAATTAGATAATAGAAGTAAATGAGAATGTTGTTTACAATTGAATTGTCTATCTAAATCATGAAAGAAACATTTTGGGTTTAATGTCCCTTTAAGGATTTCATTGTTCTTTTATACAAGGTTATGAGCCCAACTCTGTAGTTCTTCATAAAGAAAAGCTATTCTGTGTGGACAGAGAACAAAATTTGATAAGCTGTAATAAAGGAAAGGAATTTTTTACGATCTCCATTAAACTTTTTTGGCAGAGGTAGACTTGGCTCTGAATGACACAAATAACCGAGTTGCTGTAAACTGGAAGCAGATGACAGATTTGGACTCTCAGTTGCTGCAGAAGCGGTTGAAGAAGAGACATTTGAAGAAACTTTTACATTCTGTGTCTGTGCCTGTAGACTCTTTGCTCCTTGGTAACAAGTTTAGCTGCTTGGTCTGTAAGTACTGCATAGTATGCAACAGGGAAGAATACTGCTGCAATAATGTGGTAATAAGGTTCTCCATCTCCCCTGGATCTATACTGGCTTGGTTATTATATAAAGTAATAGTCAAATTACCTGATAATTCAGCTGGAACCTGTAATGCATAGGTTGAAGAGCTTTCCGTTATCAAGTAAGCTGTAGAATAATCAGTAAACAAGTCAAGTGTCAAAGCCCAAAGAGCAGTCCAGAACCAGTTATTAAAGCATAGGACTAAATTAGGTAGGAAGGCAGGGCACAATTCCAAAGTTCATAAGCCAGTAAGTCAGTCCTTAGAATACGTATCTCAATAGGAGGGTAAAACAGGCTGCATGGTCCAGGAACTTTGTCAAGGTCAAGATCAAGATCAACGTAACAGGCCAGGAACAAGAATGCCTTTAACACATCCAATTCAGTCTTGGCACCAAAGACAAGGCTAGAAGTAATTTCCATTAAAGAGAAATAAACGGAGCACTAATTTAGCGCACAGTTCTTTAAGGAAAGTTTAAGGTAATGCTGGCTGTGCTAATTCAAAGCTATTGAGAGTGGCCCCTGGCTTCTACTGCAACAGACGTATCCTCTATAGAGTGCTTGGGACTTCAAATAGCACAGCCCTTATCACCCTGCAAAGTCCGAACGCTTCCACTCACAGCGTGGCTCCGACCGTGCTATGACTACCTCCTAGTAATTTTAGTGTGGCTTTTGCCGCACTTAAAATCCTTATGATAGCATATATTTTATACTCATTTTTTTTTTAGTAAATTAGCCCTCATTCTGGGCTGCTAGACATGAATATAATTATATTATTATATAGTAACTCACACTGTCAAGTAGAATATCTTGAGCTCTCCTGCCTTACAGTATAGTATAGCTTTTTTCTTTCCGTCCAACAGCATTGAGGCCAATATAATGCACACAGTAGATAAAAAGCAAAGAAAATTAATTTACTAGATTCAAATATAAAATCATGCATGAACTATTTAATGGGCACACCACCCGCCTGATCTTACTGACCAACCAGCAAAAATATAAGGGACAGAAAAGTCTAAATTCAGGATTCAGATAGCAATGCATAATTTTAAACAACTTTCCAATTTGCTTCTGTTATCTAATTTGTTTCATTCTCTTGGTATCCTTTGTTGAAAATCATACATGGGAAGGCTCAGAACTTGCAGTGCAATACTGGGATCTAGCTGCCAATTGGTGGTTACCCACATATGTCTAAAGTTATTGGCTCATGTTATCCCCAGTAGTGCACTGCTGTTCTTTCAACAAATAATACCAAGAGAATAAATAAATTGGATAATATAAGAAAATTGAAAAGCTATTTTAAATTGAATGCTCCATCTGAATAATGCATTTAAAAAATTGGGTTTCATCTCCCTTTTAGCTAAAAATGATCTAATATTGTTTTTCCAATGTTTTTTTAATGTGTGTTGCACACAGTATCATTAAAACATAATTTATGCTTACCTGATAAATTTATTTCTCTTGTAGTGTAGTCAGTCCACGGGTCATCCATTACTTAAGGAATATATCTCTTCCTAACAGGAAGTTGCAAGAGGATCACCCAAGCAGATCTGCTATATAGCTCCTTCCCTCACATGTCATATTCAGTCATTCGACCAAAACCAGACGAGAAAGGAGAAACCATAGGGTGCAGTGGTGACTGGAGTTTAATTAAAATTTAGATCTGCCTTAAAGACAGGGCGGGCCGTGGACTGACTACACTACAAGAGAAATAAATTTATCAGGTAAGCATAAATTATGTTTTCTCTTGTTAAGTGTAGTCAGTCCACGGGTCATCCATTACTTATGGAATACCAATACCAAAGCTAAAGTACACGGATGAAGGGAGGGACAAGGCAGGAACATTAAACAGAAGGAACCACTGCCTGAAGTACCTTTCTCCCAAAAATAGCCTCCGAAGAAGCAAAAGTGTCAAATTTGTAAAATTTTGAAAAAGTGTGAAGTGAAGACCAAGTTGCAGCCTTGCAAATCTGTTCAACAGAGGCCTCATTTTTAAAGGCCCAGGTGGAAGCCACAGCTCTAGTAGAATGAGCTGTAATCCTTTCAGGAGGCTGCTGTCCAGCAGTCTCATAGGCTAAACGTATTATGCTACGAAGCCAAAAAGAGAGAGAGGTAGCCGAAGCCTTTTGACCTCTTCTCTGTCCAGAGTAAACGACAAACAGGGAAGAAGTTTGACGAAAATCTTTAGTTGCCTGCAAATAGAACTTCAGGGCATGGACTACGTCCAGATTATGCAAAAGTCGTTCCTTCTTTGAAGAAGGGTTAGGACACAGTGATGGAACAACAATCTCTTGATTGATATTCCTGTTAGTAACTACCTTAGGTAAGAACCCAGGTTTAGTACGCAGAACTACCTTGTCTGAATGAAAAATCAGATAAGGAGAATCACAATGTAAGGCAGATAACTCAGAGACTCTTCGAGCCGAGGAAATAGCCATCAAAAACAGAACCTTCCAGGATAACATCTTGATATCAATGGAATGAAGGGGTTCAAACGGAACGCCTTGAAGAACGTTAAGAACTAAGTTTAAGCTCCACGGCGGAGCAACAGTCTTAAACACAGGTTTAATCCTAGCTAAAGCCTGACAAAAAGCCTGAACGTCTGGAACTTCTGTCAACGCTTGTGTAGAAGAATAGACAGAGCAGAAATCTGTCCCTTTAACGAACTAGCAGATAAGCCCTTTTCTAAACCCTCTTGTAGAAAGGACAATATCCTAGGATTCTGTATTAAGGTATCAATAACCGACTCCGAGAAGCCACGCTTTGATAGAATCAAGCGTTCAATCTCCATGCAGTCAGCCTCAGAGAAATTAGATTTGGACGGTTGAAAGGACCCTGAATTAGAAGGTCCTGTCTCAGAGGCAGAGACCACGGTGGACAGGACGACATGTCCACTAGGTCTGCATACCAGGTCCTGCGTGGCCACGCAGGCGCTATCAGAATCACCGAAGCTCTCTCCTGTTTGATCTTGGCAATCAAACGAGGAAGCATCGGAAATGGTGGAAACACATAAGCCATGTTGAAGACCCAAGGGGCTGTCAGAGCATCTATCAGCACCGCTCCCGGGTCCCTGGACCTGGATCCGTAACAAGGAAGCTTGGCGTTCTGGCGAGACGCCATGAGATCCAGATCTGGTTTGCCCCAACGATGAATCAGTTGAGCAAAGACCTCCGGATGAAGTTCCCACTCCCCCGGATGAAAAGTCTGGCGACTTAGAAAATCCGCCTCCCAGTTCTCCACGCCTGGGATGTAAATCGCTGACAGGTGGCAAGAGTGAGACTCTGCCCAGCGAATTATCTTTGAGACTTCCAACATCGCTAGGGAACTTCTGGTTCCCCCTTGATGGTTGATGTAAGCCACAGTCGTGATGTTGTCCGACTGAAATCTGATGAACCTCAGAGTTGCTAACTGAGGCCAAGCTAGGAGAGCATTGCATATTGCTCTTAATTCCAGAATATTTATTGGGAGGAGTTTCTCCTCCTGAGTCCATAATCCCTGAGCCCTCAGGGAGTTCCAGACTGCGCCCCAGCCTAGAAGGCTGGCGTCTGTTGTTACAATCATCCAATCTGGCCTGCGAAAGGTCATCCCCTTGGACAGATGTGGCCGAGAAAGCCACCATAGAAGAGAATCTCTGGTCTCTTGATCCAGATTTAGTAGGGGGGACAAATCTGAGTAATCCCCGTTCCACTGATTTAGCATGCACAATTGCAGCGGTCTGAGATGCAGGCGCGCAAATGGTACTATGTCCATTGCCGCTACCATTAAGCCGATTACTTCCATGCACTGAGCTACTGACGGGTGTGGAATGGAATGAAGGACACGGCAAGCATTTAGAAGTTTTGATAACCTGGCCTCTGTCAGGTAAATTTTCATCTCTACAGAATCTATAAGAGTCCCTAGAAAGGGAACCCTTGTAAGTGGTAATAGAGAACTCTTTTCCACGTTCACCTTCCACCCATGCGACCTCAGAAATGCCAGAACTATCTCTGTATGAGACTTGGCAGTTTGAAAACTTGACGCTTGTATGAGAATGTCGTCTAGGTACGGAGTCACCGCTATGCCTCGCGGTCTTAGTACCGCCAGAAGTGAGCCCAGAACTTTTGTAAAGATTCTTGGAGCCGTAGCTAATCCGAAGGGAAGAGCTACAAACTGGTGATGCCTGTCTAGGAAAGCAAATCTTAGGTACCGATAATGATCCTTGTGAATCGGTATGTGAAGATAGGCATCCTTTAAGTCCACTGTGGTCATGTACTGACCCTCTTGGATCATGGGAAGGATGGTTCGAATAGTTTCCATTTTGAATGATGGAACTCTTAGGAATTTGTTTAGGATTTTTAAGTCCAAGATTGGTCTGAAGGTTCCCTCTTTCTTGGGAACCACAAATAGATTTGAATAGAATCCTTGCCCGTGTTCCGTCCGCGGAACTGGGTGGATCACCCCCATTAGTAAGAGGTCTTGTATACAGTGTAGAAACGCTTCTTTCTTTATTTGGTTTGCTGATAACCTTGAAAGATGAAATCTCCCTCGTGGAGGAGATGTTTTGAAGTCCAGGAGATATCCCTGAGATATGATCTCCAATGCCCAGGGATCCTGGACATCTCTTGCCCAAGCCTGGGCGAAGAGAGAAAGTCTGCCCCCCACTAGATCCGTTTCCGGATAGGGGGCCCTCTCTTCATGCTGTCTTAGGGGCAGCAGCAGGTTTCTTGGCCTGCTTGCCCTTGTTCCAGGACTGGTTAACTTTCCAGCCCTGCCTGTAACGAGCAACAGCTCCTTCCTGTTTTGGAGCGGAGGAAGTTGATGCTGCTCCTGCCTTGAAGTTACGAAAGGCACGAAAATTAGACTGTTTGGCCTTTGATTTGGCTCTGTCCTGAGGTAGAGCATGGCCCTTACCTCCCGTAATGTCAGCTATAATTTCTTTCAAGCCGGGCCCGAATAAGGTCTGCCCTTTGAAAGGAATATTAAGCAATTTAGATTTAGAAGTCACGTCAGCTGACCAGGATTTAAGCCATATCGCTCTGCGCGCTTGGATGGCAAATCCGGAGTTCTTAGCCGTAAGTTTGGTTAAATGTACGACGGCATCAGAAACAAATGCGTTAGCTAGCTTAAGTGCTTTAAGCTTGTTCATAATTTCATCCAATGGAGCTGTGCGAATGGCCTCTTCCAGAGACTCAAACCAGAATGCCGCCGCAGCAGTGACAGGCGCAATGCATGCAAGGGGCTGTAAGATAAAACCTTGTTGAACAAACATTTTCTTAAGGTAACCCTCTAATTTCTTATCCATTGGATCTGAAAAGGCACAACTATCCTCCACCGGGATAGTGGTACGCTTAGCTAAAGTAGAAACTGCTCCCTCCACCTTAGGGACCGTCTGCCATAAGTCTCGTGTGGTGGCGTCTATAGGAAACATTTTCCTAAATATGGGAGGAGGGGAAAAAGGCACACCAGGTCTATCCCACTCCTTGCTAATAATTAATAAGCCTGCTACCAGTCGCTTTTACTGCAGTTAAGGCTCATACATTATTTCAGTATTAACAGTATTTTCAGAGTCAATTCCATTCCTTAGAAAAATACATTCAGTGTACACACACTCATCAGCCTAATACCAGTCGCTATCACTGCATTTAAGGCTGAACTTATGTTACATTGGTATCAGCAGTATTTTCTCAGTCAATTCCATTCCTCAGAAAAATAATTTACTGCACGTACCTCGTTTGCAGGGGGGCCCTGCCTGCTATTCCCCTTTTCTGAAGTTACCTCACTCCTCAGATGAGAACAGCCAGTGGATCTTAGTTACGTCTGCTAAGATCATAGAAAACACAGGCAGATTCTTCTTCTAATGCTGCCTGAGAACAAACAGCACACTCCGGTGCCATTTAAAATAACAAACTTTTGATTGAAGAAATAAACTAAGTTAAAAAACACCACAGACCTCTCACAGCGACCTATCTTTAGTTAGGCTGCAAGAGAATGACTGAATATGACATGTGAGGGGAGGAGCTATATAGCAGCTCTGCTTGGGTGATCCTCTTGCAGCTTCCTGTTAGGAAGAGATATATTCCATAAGTAATGGATGACCCGTGGACTGACTACACTTAACAAGAGAAATACATTTATATTGAACTATGCAATTATTTTATGCTTTGAATAGCTTAAGAAAGTGTTATAATATGTCCCCACCCGGTTATCTCACAATTCCAAAAAATGTAATGCACAACACTGTAAATAAATTATTTGCTTACTCATTACCAAATGTGACATTTCACAGCAACACAAGTAACTTCATTAAAGAGACACTGTACTCAAAGAAATGATGTCAGTCACACAAGAGCAGCATTTATACATATGTGAAGTAAAAGCTGTTTCAATTTAAATTGAAATAAATAAAGCTTCATCAGTTGAGAACTTCTTACTAGTGCACATTGGCAATCATCCTTGCAGTCAAAGTGGCTTAGCCCCGCGGAACTTGTTTATTCTGTGCTTGGCAGACCTTGGGAATACACTGTACAATTTATTAGTGTCAGTGTTTTTTGGCACAATAAATTGTACAGCCTGTTTTCATGGTCAGTCATTTTCATCTTGGTCAAAAAATAAATATGGAGCTTCTGACAACAAATTCTTAGCTCAGCTATTGATATAAATGAATGTGTGCAAGAAGGACAGTCTTGAATATGTGGTTCCAAAGGGAAATAAAAAAAAATGATGGTTCAAAACAGGCTGATTTCAAAAGCGCCACAGGCAACAGAAAGGAACCATTTTTTGCATGCCGGCTAACTTTCAATAAATGTATCCTTTAGGTTATTAATACAAAATCAATGCAAAAGAACATTCTGAAGGCTTTTGTTCACCACATGGAAATCTCCTTGCATTCATTTTTCACAGATTGCATTCCTGTATCTTAAAGGGATATGAAACATTGTTCTTTTGGTAAAACACAATCGCCTAGATTTAGACTTTTGCGTTAGAAGGGGTGCGTTAGCTACGCGTGTTTTTTTCCCCCCGCACCTTTTAAACAACGCTGGTATTGAGAGTTCTCTGAAGGGCTGCGTTAGGCTCCAAAAAGGGAGCGTACAGGCATATTTACCGCCACTTCAACCCTCAATACCAGCGTTGCTTACGGACGCGGCCAGCTTAAAAAACATGCTTGTGCACGATTCCCCCATAGGAAACAATGGGGCAGTTTGAGCTGGAAAAAAACCTAACACCTGCAAAAAAGCAGCGTTCAGCTCCTAACGCAGCCCCATTGTTTCCTATGGGGAAACACTTCCTAAGTCTGCACCTAACACCCTAACATGTACCCCGAGTCTAAACACCCCTAACCTTACACTTATTAACCCCTAATCTGGCGCTATCGCTAACCCCGGCATTACACTTTTAACCCCTAATCTTCCGCTCCGGACACCGCTGCAATCTACATTATAGCTATGTACCCCTAATCTGCTGCCCCTAACATTGCCGACACCTACATAATATTTATTAACCCCTAATCTGCCCCCCCAACGTCGCCGCTACCTACCTACACTTATTAACCCCTAATCTGCCGACCAGACCTCGCCGCCACTATAATAAATGTATTAACCCCTAAACCGCCTCACTCCCGCCTCAAAAACCCTATAATAAATAGTATTAACCCTCTGCCCTCCCTAACATTGCTGACACCTAACTTCAAGTATTAACCCCTAATCTGCCGACCGGACCTCACCGCTACTATAATAAATGTATTAACCCCTAAAGCTAAGTCTAACCCTAACACCCCCCTAAGTTAAATATAATTTAAATCTAACGAAATAAAATAAATCTTATTAAATAAATTATTCCTATTTAAAGCTAAATACTTACCTGTAAAATAAACCCTAATATAGCTACAATATAAATAATAATTACATTGTAGCTATTTTAGGATTAATATTTATTTTACAGGCAACTTTGTATTTATTTTAACCAGATACAATAGCTATTAAATAGTTATTAACTATTTAATAGCTACCTAGTTAAAATAATTACAAAATCACCAGTAAAATAAATCCTACACTACACTATCAATAAATGAATTAAATAAACTACCTACAATTATCTACAATTAAATCAACTACTATTACAACTAAATATCAACTAAATTACAAAAAAACAAACACTAAATTGCAAAAAAAAACTAAATTACAAAAAATAAAAAAAAGATTACAAGAATTTTAAACTAATTACACCTACTCTAAGCCCCCTACAAAAATAACAAAGCCCCCCAAAATAAAAAAATGCCCTACCCTATTCTAAAATAAAAAGTTTACAGCTCTTTTACCTTACCAGCCCTTAAAAGGGCCTTTTGCGGGGCATGCCCCAAATAATTCAGCTCTTTTGTCTGTAAAAAAACATACAATACCCCCCAACATTACAACCCACCACCCACATACCCCTAATCTAACCCAAACCCCCCTTAAAAAACCTAACACTAAGTCCCTGAAGATCTCCCTACCTTATCTTCACCACGCCGGGTATCACCGATCCGTCCAGAAGAGGCTCCGAAGCCTTCATCCTATCCGGCAAGAAGAGGTCCAGAAGAGGCTCCAAAGTCTTCATCCTATCCGGCAAGAAGAGGACATCTGGATCGGCAAACATCTTCATCCAAACGGCATCTTCTATCTTCATCCATCCAACGAGGAGCGGCTCCATCTTCAAGACCTCCGTCGCGGAACATCCTCTTCTCCCGACGACTAGACAACGAATGAAGGTTCCTTTAAGGGACGTCATCCAAGATGGCGTCCCTCGAAATCCGATTGGCTGATCAGCCAATAGGAATTAAGGTAGGAAAAATCTGATTGGCTGATTGAATCAGCCAATCAGATTCAAGTTCAATCCGATTGGATGATCCAATCAGCCAATCAGATTGAGCTCGCATTCTATTGGCTGTTCCGTTATGTTTTTTTACAGGCAAAAGAGCTGTTTTCTTTGGGGCATGCACCGCAAAAACATAATTTATGCTTACCTGATAAATTCCTTTCTCCTGTAGTGTAGTCAGTCCACGGGTCATCCATTACTTATGGGATTATATCTCCTCCCTAACAGGAAGTGCAAGAGGATCACCCAAGCAGAGCTGCTATATAGCTCCTCCCCTCTACGTCATACCCAGTCATTCGACCGAAACCAAACGAGAAAGGAGAAACTATAGGGTGCAGTGGTGACTGGAGTTTAAGATAAAAAATTTTAGACCTGCCGTAAACAACAGGGCGGGCCGTGGACTGACTACACTACAGGAGAAAGGAATTTATCAGGTAAGCATAAATTATGTTTTCTCCTGTTAAGTGTAGTCAGTCCACGGGTCATCCATTACTTATGGGATACCAATACCAAAGCTAAAAGTACACGGATGACGGGAGGGAAAGGCAGGATCTTTACACGGAAGGAACCACTGCCTGTAGAACCTTTCTCCCAAAAACAGCCTCCGAAGAAGCAAAAGTGTCAAATTTGTAAAATTTTGAAAAAGTATGAAGTGAAGACCAAGTTGCAGCCTTGCAAATCTGTTCAACAGAGGCCTCATTCTTAAAGGCCCAAGTGGAAGCCACAGCTCTAGTAGAATGAGCTGTAATCCTTTCAGGAGGCTGCTGTCCAGCAGTCTCATATGCAAAACGTATTATGCTACGAAGCCAAAAAGAGAGAGAGGTAGCCAAAGCTTTTTGACCTCTCCTTTGTCCAGAATAAACGACAAACAGGGAAGAAATTTGACGAAAATCCTTAGTTGCCTGCAAATAAAATTTCAGGGCACGGACGACGTCTAGATTGTGCAGAAGTCGTTCCTTCTTTGAAGAAGGGTTAGGACACAATGATGGAACAACAATCTCTTGATTGATATTCCTGTTAGTGACTACCTTAGGTAAGAACCCAGGTTTAGTACGCAGAACTACCTTGTCTGAATGAAAAATCAGATAAGGAGAATCACAATGTAAGGCCGATAACTCAGAGACTCTTCGAGCCGAGGAAATAGCCATTAAAAACAGAACTTTCCAAGATAACAGCTTGATATCAATGGAATGAAGGGGTTCAAACGGAACACCTTGCAGAACGTTAAGAACTAAGTTTAAGCTCCACGGCGGAGCAACAGTCTTAAACACAGGCTTAATCCTAGCCAAAGCCTGACAAAAAGCCTGAACGTCTGGAACTTCTGACAGACGTGTGTGTAAAAGGATAGACAGAGCTGAGATCTGTCCCTTTAACGAACTAGCAGATAAACCCTTTTCTAAACCTTCTTGTAGAAAAGACAATATCCTAGGAATCCTAACCTTACTCCATGAGTAACTCTTGGATTCGCACCAATGTAAGTATTTACGCCATATTTTATGGTAAATTTTCCTGGTAACAGGTTTCCTAGCCTGTATTAAGGTATCAATCACTGACTCCGAGAATCCCCGCTTTGATAGAATCAAGCGTTCAATCTCCATGCAGTCAGCCTCAGAGAAATTAGATTTGGATGTTTGAAAGGACCCTGAATCAGAAGGTCCTGTCTCAGAGGCAGAGACCAAGGTGGACAGGACGACATGTCCACTAGATCTGCATACCAGGTCCTGCGTGGCCACGCAGGCGCTATTAGAATTATCGATGCTCTCTCCTGTTTGATCCTGGCAATCAATCGAGGAAGCATCGGGAAGGGTGGAAACACATAAGCCATGTTGAAAACCCAAGGTGCTGTCAGAGCATCTATCAGTACCGCTCCCAGGTCCCTGGACCTGGATCCGTAACAAGGAAGCTTGGCGTTCTGGCGAGACGCCATGAGATCCAGATCTGGTTTGCCCCAATGCTGAAGCAGTTGGGCAAACACCTCCGGATGAAGTTCCCACTCCCCCGGATGAAAAGTCTGGCGACTTAGGAAATCCGCCTCCCAGTTCTCCACGCCTGGGATGTGGATCGCTGACAGGTGGCAAGAGTGAGACTCTGCCCAGCGAATTATCTTTGAGACTTCCATCATCGCTAGGGAACTCCTTGTCCCTCCCTGATGGTTGATGTAAGCCACAGTCGTGATGTTGTCCGACTGAAACCTGATGAACCTCAGAGTTGCTAACTGAGGCCAAGCCAGAAGGGCATTGAAAACTGCTCTTAATTCCAGAATGTTTATTGGAAGGAGTCTCTCCTCCTGAGTCCATGATCCCTGAGCCTTCAGGGAATTCCAGACAGCGCCCCAACCTAGCAGGCTGGCGTCTGTTGTTACAATCGTCCAATCTGGCCTGCTGAAGGGCATCCCCCTGGACAGATGTGGCCGAGAAAGACACCATAGAAGAGAATCTCTGGTCTCTTGATCCAGATTTGGCATAGGGGACAAATCTGAGTAATCCCCATTCCACTGACTTAGCATGCACAATTGCAGCGGTCTGAGATGCAGGCGTGCAAAAGGTACTATGTCCATTGCCGCTACCATTAAGCCGATTACCTCCATGCATTGAGCCACTGACGGGTGTTGAATGGAATGAAGGACACGGCAAGCATTTAGAAGTTTTGATAACCTGTCCTCTGTCAGGTAAATTTTCATTTCTACAGAATCTATAAGAGTCCCCAAGAAGGGAACTCTTGTGAGTGGCAATAGAGAACTCTTTTCTACGTTCACCTTCCACCCATGCGACCTTAGAAATGCCAGAACTAACTCTGTATGAGACTTGGCAGTTTGGAAACTTGACGCTTGTATCAGAATGTCGTCTAGGTATGGAGCTACCGCTATTCCTCGCGGTCTTAGTACCGCCAGAAGAGAGCCCAGAACCTTTGTAAAGATTCTTGGAGCTGTAGCTAACCCGAAGGGAAGAGCTACAAACTGGTAATGCCTGTTTAGGAAGGCAAACCTTAGATACCGGTAATGATCCTTGTGAATTGGTATGTGAAGGTAGGCATCCTTTAAATCCACTGTGGTCATGTACTGACCCTTTTGGATCATAGGTAAGATGGTCCGAATAGTTTCCATTTTGAACGATGGAACTCTTAGGAATTTGTTTAGGATCTTTAAGTCCAAGATTGGTCTGAAGGTTCCCTCTTTTTTGGGAACCACAAACAGATTTGAGTAAAACCCTTGTCCGTGTTCCGACCGCGGAACTGGGTGCATCACTCCCATTAGTAAAAGGTCTTGTACACAGCATAGAAACGCCTCTTTCTTTATCTGGTTTGCTGACAACCTTGAAAGATGAAATCTCCCTTTTGGAGGAGAAGCTTTGAAGTCCAGAAGATATCCCTGAGATATGATCTCTAATGCCCAGGGATCCTGGACATCTCTTGCCCAAGCCTGGGCGAAGAGAGAAAGTCTGCCCCCCACTAGATCCATTTCCGGATCGGGGGCCCTCACTTCATGCTGTCTTAGGGGCAGCAGCAGGCTTTCTGGCCTGCTTGCCCTTTTTCCAGGACTGGTTAGGTTTCCAGCCCTGTCTGTAGCGAGCAACAGTTCCTTCCTGTCTTGGAGCGGAGGAAGATGATGCTGCTCCTGCCTTGAAGTTACGAAAGGCACGAAAATTAGACTGTTTAGCCCTTGGTTTGGCCCTGTCTTGAGGCAGGGCATGGCCCTTACCTCCAGTAATGTCAGCGATAATTTCTTTCAAACCGGGCCCGAATAATGTCTGCCCTTTGAAAGGTATGTTAAGCAATTTAGATTTAGAAGTCACATCGGCTGACCAGGATTTAAGCCACAGCGCTCTACGCGCTTGAATGGCGAATCCGGAGTTCTTAGCCGTAAGCTTAGTTAAGTGTACTACGGCATCAGAAATAAATGAATTAGCTAGCTTAAGGACTTTAAGGTTGTCTATAATCTCATCCAATGGAGCTGAGCTAATGGTCTCTTCCAGAGACTCAAACCAGAATGCCGCCGCAGCCGTGACAGGCGCAATGCATGCAAGGGGTTGTAATATAAAACCTTGTTGAACAAACATTTTCTTAAGGTAACCCTCTAACTTTTTATCCATTGGATCTGAAAAAGCACAACTATCCTCCACCGGGATAGTGGTGCGCTTAGCCAGAGTAGAAACTGCTCCCTCCACCTTAGGGACCGTCTGCCATAAGTCCCGTGTGGTGGCGTCTATTGGAAACATTTTTCTAAATATAGGAGGGGGAGAAAAGGGCACACCGGGCCTATCCCACTCCTTGCTAATAATCTCTGTAAGCCTCTAAGGTATAGGAAAAACGTCAATAACACCGGTACCGCATAGTATCTATCCAGCCTACATAATTTCTCTGGAATTGCAACCGTGTTACAATCATTCAGAGCCGCTAATACCTCCCCTAGTAATACACGGAGGTTCTCAAGCTTAAATTTAAAATTTGAAATGTCTGAGTCCAGTTTACTTGGATCAGATCCGTCACCCACAGAATGAATCTCTCTGTCCTCATGTTCTGCAAATTGTGACGCAGTATCAGACATGGCTCTATTATTATCAGCGTACTCTGTTCTTACCCCAGAGTGATCGCGTTTACCCCTAAATTCTGGCAATTTAGATAGTACTTCAGTCATAACATTAGCCATGTCTTGCAAAGTGATTTGTAAGGGCCGCCCTGATGTACTTGGCGCCACAATATCACGCACCTCCTGAGCGGGAGGCGAAGGTACTGACACGTGAGGAGAGTTAGTTGGCATAACTTCCCCCTCGTTGTCTGGTGAAATTTTCTTTACATGTACAGATTGGCTTTTATTTAAAGTAGCATCAATGCAATTAGTACACAAATTTCTATTGGGCTCCACATTGGCCTTTAAACATATTGAACAAAGAGATTCATCTGTGTCAGACATGTTTAAACAAACTAGCAATGAGACTAGCAAGCTTGGAAAATACTTTTCAAATAAATTTACAAGCAATATAAAAAACGTTACTGTGCCTTTAAGAAGCACAAAAAACTGTCACAGTTGAAATAACAATGAACCAAATTAGTTATAGCAACCAATTTTTCACAGTAAATGCATTAAATTAGCAAAGGATTGCACCCACCAGCAAATGGATGATTAACCCCTTAGTACCCAAAAACGGATAACAATTTAATATAAACGTTTTTATCACAGTCAAAACACACTCTCACAGGTCTGCTGTGAGTGATTACCTCCCTCAAAACTAGTTTTGGAGACCCCTGGGCTCTGTAGAGACGTCCTGGATCATGGAGGAAGAAATAGGAAGACTGTGACTGAATTTTTACTGCGCAATAAAGCGCTAAAATAGGCCCCTCCCACTCATAATACAACAGTGGGGAAGCTCAGTAAACTGATTTTATTCAGAAACAAACGACAGCCATGTGGAAAAATCATGCCCATAAAGTTTTATCACCAAGTACCTCAGAAAAAAACGATTAACATGCCAGTAAACGTTTTAAAAATAAAATTATGAAATGTTATTAATAAGCCTGCTGCTAGTCGCTTTCACTGCAGTGGAGGCTCAAATATAACTTAAATGTATACAGTATTTTCTTAGTGAAGTTCCATTCCCCAGAAATACCTCAGTGTAAACATACATACATATCAGCCTGATACCAGTCGCTACTACTGCATTTAAGGCTGCACTTACATTACATCGGTATTAGCAGTATTTTCTCAGTCAATTCCATTCCTTAGAAAATAATATACTGCAACATACCTCCTTGCAGGTGAACCCTGCCTGCTGTCCCCTGTTCTGAAGTTACCTCACTCCTCAGAATGGCCGAGAACAGCAAGTGGATCTTAGTTACGACCGCTAAGATCATACACAAACTCAGGTAGATTCTTCTTCTAATGCTGCCTGAGAAAAAACAACACCCTCCGGTGCTGTTTAAAATAACAAACTTTTGATTGAAGAAATAAAAACTAAGTTTAACAACCACAGTCCTCTCACACGTCCTATCTATTAGTTAGGTGCAAGAGAATGACTGGGTATGACGTAGAGGGGAGGAGCTATATAGCAGCTCTGCTTGGGTGATCCTCTTGCACTTCCTGTTAGGGAGGAGATATAATCCCATAAGTAATGGTTGACCCGTGGACTGACTACACTTAACAGGAGAAAAGCCCTTTTAAGGGCTGGTAAGGTAAAAGAGCTGTAAACTTTTTATTTTAGAATAGGGTAGGGCATTTTTTTATTTTGGGGGGCTTTGTTATTTTTTTAGGGGGCTTGGAGTAGGTGTAATTAGTTTAAAATTCTTGTAATCTTTTTTTATTTTTTGTAATTTAGTATTGTTTTTTTTTGTAATTTAATGTTTGTTTTTTTGTAATTTAGTTTAGTTGATTTAATTGTAGATGATTGTAGGTAGTTTATTTAATTAATTTATTCATAGTGTAGTGTTAGGTTTAATTGTAACTTAGGTTAGGATTTATTTTACTGGTAATTTTGTAATTATTTTAACTAGGTAGCTATTAAATAGTTATTAACTATTTAATAGCTATTATACCTGGTTAAAATAAATACAAAGTTGCCTGTAAAATAAATATTAATCCTAAAATAGCTACAATGTAATTATTATTTATATTGTAGCTATATTAGGGTTTATTTTACAGGTGTTAGGGTTAGACTTAGCTTTAGGGGTTAATACATTTATTATAGTAGCAGTGAGGTCCGGTCGGCAGATTAGGGGTTAATACTTGAAGTTAGGTGTCAGCGATGTTAGGGAGGGCAGATTAGGGGTTAATACTATTTATTATAGGGTTTTTGAGGCGGGGTGAGGCGGTTTAGGGGTTAATACATTTATTATAGTGGCAGCGAGGTCCGGTCGGCAGATTAGAGGGTAATAAGTGTAGGTAAGGTAGCAGCGACGTTGGGGGGGGGGCAGATTAGGGGTTAATAAATATTATGTAGGTGTCGGCGATGTTAGGGGCAGCAGATTAGGAGTACATAAGGATAATGTAGGTTGCGGCGGTGTACGGTAGGAAGATTATGGGTTAAAAAATGTAATTATAGTGGCGGCGATGTGGTGGACCTCGGTTTAGGGGTACATAGGTAGTTTATGGGTGTAAGTGTACTTTAGAGCACAGTAGTTAAGAGCTTTATGAACCGGCGTTAGCCCATAAAGCTCTTAACTCCTGACTTTTTTCTGCGGCTGGAATTTTGTCGTTAGAGTTCTAACGCTCACTTCAGCCAAGACTCTAAATACCAGCGTTAGAAAGATCCCATTGAAAAGATAGGTTACGCAATTGACGTAAGGGGATCTGCGGTATGGAAAAGTCGCGGCTGGAAAGTGAGCGTTAGACCCTTACCTACAAGACTCTAAATACCAGCGGGCGGCCAAAACCAGCGTTAGGACCCCCTAACGCTGGTTTGGACGGCTAACGCAGAACTCTAAATCTAGGCGATTATATGTTAAATCAAAGTAAACATAAAAAGAAACAGTTTGTGTTAAAATCATCAAATAACTTGTTTTCTTACAAAGCAATCACTAATACATTCTCAGTGTAGCCACTGTCTAAAGGGACAAATTCATGCTGAGAATTTACAGAAGTTGTATTCTGTCCTCTTCTGAGCATGGGCAAGAAACTGACTACCAGTTTCTCTAGCATTCAATGAACAATCTGCTCAGGTTGTTCTAGAAAAGTTTTGACATCAAGCTATATATGTGTTACTGTAGAGACCCTTGTGGGTTTGTGACAGGAAGTAATGGAACCTGCACTAATGCTGTTAAAAAAAAGAAAGAACAGGCAAAATCCTTTATAATATGATCAATAAAATAACCTACTGCTTAGTGCCTTTTATTTACAACAACAAAACAGATATCCCTTTAAGATGTTAAATATACTGAATATATACACATGCATATACAACTAGTTGTTATTAAATTTGAATGTATATAGCGATTCCAATTTACTTCTATTATTTAATTTGCCTCATTCTCTTGGTATCCTTTGTTGTAAAGCATATCTAGTAGTTTTACTGGAAGTTAGCTGTTGATTGGTGGCTGCACATTTATGCCTCTTGGCATTGACTCACCAGATGAATTCAGCTAGCTCCAAGTAGTGCATTGCTTCTCCTTCAACACAGGACACCAAGAGAGTAAATCAAATTTTATAATAGAAGTACATTGAAAAGTTGTTTAAAATCTCTATGCTTTAACAATGATGAAAGAACAATTAAAGCATCTGTTAAACAGGATCTCACAATAAGCAAAGAATATACCTTTTGGCAGAAAACAAAGAAAAAACAATAATATGAAAGAAATAAACAATCATATCTTGGTCTTTGTTAAAATGACCTT